>NC_135874.1:2143723-2457473 GCF_031162955.1 Sander vitreus | reverse complement strand
CATACTTAGAGGTTTATGCCTCGACGCAGAGGTCCAGGGTTTGAATCCGACCTGTGACAATTTCCTGGATGTCTTCCCCCTCTCTCTCCCCTTTCTCACCTAGCTGTGCTGTCAAATAAAGGTGGAAAAGCCCAAAAAATAATCTTTAAAAAAAAGAAAAATAATAATATCAAGGAGGAGTGTTTGGACAAAGGACAAGGACACTCGCCACTAGGCCTCCAACTGATGATTATACAGGTGCTGGTCATATAATTAGAATATCATGAAAAAGTTGATTTATTTCAGTAATTCCATTCAAAAAGTGAAACTTGTATAATGTATACATTCATTCCACACAGACTGATATATTTCAAGTGTTTATTTCTTTTAATTTTGATGATCATAACTGACAACAATATTGAAAACACCTGGTTCCACACTCTTATCAGCTAATTAACTCAAAACACCTACAAAGGCCTTTAAATGGTCTCTCAGTCTAGTTCTGTAGGCTACACAATCATGAGGAAGACTTGACAGCTGTCCAAAAGACGACCATTGACACCTTGCACGAGGAGGGCAAGACACAAAAGGTAATTGCTAAAGAGGCTGGCTGTTCACAAAGCTTTGTGTCCAAGCACATTAATAGAGAGGCGAAGGGAAGGAAAAGATGTGGTGGAAAAAAGTGTACAAGCATAGGGATAACCGCACCCTGGAGAGGATTGTGAAACAAAACTCATTAAAAAATGTGGAAGAGATTCACAAAGAGTGGACTGCAGCTGGAGTCAGTACTTCAAGAACCACCACGCACCGACGTATGCAAGACATGGGTTTCTCTTTCTCTTGAACAAGACACAGCGTCAGAAGCGTCTCGCCTGGGCTAAAGACAAAAAGGACTGGACTGCTGCTGAGTGGTCCAAAGTTATGTTCTCTGATGAGAGTAAATCTTGCATTTCCTTTGGAAATCAAGGTCCCAGAGTCTGGAGGAAGAGAGGAGAGGCACAGAATCCACGTTGCTTGAAGTCCAGTGTAAGGTTTCCACAGTCAGTGATGGTTTGGGGTGCCATGTCATCTGCTGGTGTTGGTCCACTGTGTTTTCTGAGGTCCAGGGTCCACGCAGCTGTCTACCAGGAAGTTTTAGAGCACTTCATGTTTCCTGCTGCTGACCAACTTTATGGAGATGCAGATTTCATTTTCCAACAGGACTTGGCACCTGCACACATTGTCAAAGCTACTAGTACCTGGTTTAAGGACCATGGTATACCTGTTGGCCAGCAAACTCGCCTGACCTTAACCCCATAGAAAACATATGGGGTATTGTGAAGAGGATGATGCGATGCGACAGACCCAACAATGCAGAAGAGCTGAAGGCCACTATCAGAGCAACCTGGGCTCTCATAACACCTGAGCAGTGCCACAGACTGATCGACTCCATGCCACGCCGCATTGCTGCAGTAATTCAGGCAAAAGGAGCCCCAACTAAGTATTGAGTGCTGTACATGCTCATACTTTTCATGTTCATACTTTTCAGTTGGCCAACATTTCTAAAAATCCTTTTTTGTATTGGTCTTAAGTAATATTCTTTCAGACATTCTTCATGTCAAATCTCAAATTAATCTTAATTGCCATCTCACTCACACACACACACACGCGCAAACTCCCAGGCAAAACCATTTTTCGTCTCACAATCCTGTGTTCAGACTTAACAAATCACTGTGTTTACCGAGCCAAGCCAGCAACATGGGAAGTGCGCCATCCTCGCCATGACGACAAGCTCTACAAGAACTTGGGAAGAAAGGGAGCACTGTGTTGTCTATATGTGTCGGCATTAAACTGCCAAACAACATGACACTAAACAAAATGGAAACGCTCCACTTGAAAAGTAATGACTCGACAAACTGCAGTTTAGAAACAAAAACCCACTGTGTGACAATGAAGGCAGGACGTTTGCTGGACCAGGTGCGAGGAGTGGGGAAATTGTTTTTTTTAAAGACAAACATCTGCCTCGCGTACGTCTTATTCAGACAAAGACAGAGAGAGGATGGTGGTCCCCATTGGCCGCCGAGGCTCAGGGCCCGTCGGCACAAAGGCTCGTGTCAGCAGACGGCAGCTGCTGTGGCGGGTGACGGAGCACCCAGTTTGTTTTGGGGGACAAAGGCGAGCGGCCGACCAGTGCCAACGCATCTAATCCTTCTGCAAGTCAAACCTCAGCAGTCATCTGCCGTAACTTAGTTTGGAGAGATGCAGACAAAGGCTGAGGGACGGACATCACTGACTCTGAATCAGCTTCAACTCCATTGGTGCTTATCAAAACGTGTGACACAGTACTGCAGGACTCTGGCAATGACACATTAACGAAAACACTGACTCACTTCATGCCTATGAAGTAAGCGTCTTCTCTTCATGTTGTGCAGATGAGGAATATGATGGAAACAAATTGTGAAATGAAGACTTTACTAGTTTAATGATAGTCAGACAGATTATTTTAAGGGTGAGAGGATGGAAGAATAAAGGGGTGCTGTCAATCCCCCCAAAAAATGTTAATCACAAAAAAAGTAATGAGACTTTAAGTAGTGAAATGTTTAGGGAGGGTTCGTTTGAAACTTTATGAATTAACTTCCATGCAGACTGAGACTTTTTTGCACCTAGTGGCCAATAGTGGTACTGCATATTCAGGCATTTCTGGTTTAGGTTCAACTTACACAAAAATCGTCGTATAATCACGTATGTGAATTTTTTACATGCGGGAAAACCTTTGACTCCTCTACCATTGCCAGTAGACAAGTATGTCTTTTTTTTCACCTGGTGTGTAACGTTCGACGTCATGGACGTGCCTAAAAACGGGTATGGTTCATTTCCACAGGGGCGTTTTTGGATGTGAGAGATCGTGGTACAAAGGTTTAATATTTACTATGAATCAGACCACAGGAAGCAAAGTTTGGGTAAACTCAGCGCCTTCATTCTAATAATAGTGCTTTCCATTTGTACTCGGAAGTCGGATTTTCTGAGGTCAAAGTCGGAAACACGCCCCCTGACCTCGGCTTTCCGAGTACCCCGAGCTAAAATTCCAACATGGCTGTGCAACAGTTGTGAAAGCTGTAGTAACATACAGTTATAAGCCCTTCTGTCTTATTTGTGTCTCACTAAATCAGCCATACACACAGACCTGTCAAACTTCTATCTGTGGACATATTAGTATACACAAAAAACAGCGTAATGCATTGTTATAAACTGACATTGCTAACAATGGCTAACCTGGCTGGAGCTAATAAAAACAATGAAAATCCAACTTGTAAATGGAACGCATTCAACTCGGGTGTGACGTCATTCCCAGCTTCGGCTTCCGAGTTCCGAGGTAAATGGAATGCACTATGACCAGCTTCTTGCACTGCATGTTGAATTGGCTCAGAGAGTTGGGGTGTGTCCTCTCTCAGCGTGTAGAGCCTGGCTGGATTAGATTACTGAGGGTTAATGAGGACTGGAGCCCACTGATCCACCCAAAGCAACTATTAGTCCTGTCTTTAGTATTTTAAAGCTGGTCATCAATATTATAAATGAATAGCTATGCCAGTGTTAAACACTGAATAATCTAATTTCATCCTTTATGTGCACCTAAAACTGCTCTGATGGTTTTGTGGTGAACAACATGGACGTGATAATGGAGAAATGGTTCCCTGATCGTGTGAAGACTCTGGGTTGGGTTCTCAGGATGATTATTATAATATGATACATGTTACACATATTCAGTGAAGTGCTACAGTACATACTTTGATCTGAGGCTGTTTTTCTTGGTCTGGGCCCCTTAGTTCCAATGAAGAGACACCTTAATGCTGCAGCATGCAATGATATTTAAGAGATAGTGTGCTTTCAACTTTGTGTCAACATTTTGGGGATGTCCCTTTCCTGTTTTTATCTTGACAATGGCCCCCCTGTGCCCAATGCCAGCTCCACAACAGTGTATTTCACAAATAGCTGTGGAAGAACTTGACTGGCCTGCACAGAGCTCTGACCGTAAACCCATCCAACACCTTCTGGAGTAACTGGAACGCAGACAGAAACAGGCCATTTTTTCGTTGCTGTGGTATTTTATAATCTAAATCAACAGTATGACAAATGCACATTCCATCACAGACACGAGGCTCATGCCTCAGCAGCGACTCATTAACAGGCTTAGCCTCGTTATGCTGGACAGTCCCTGAGGGGACAGTGGGGGGAGGGGAGGGGGGCAAATCCACTATTGTGTGTACACTCCGGTTCCCCTTCTAATGATTAAGATGGAGGGTATATCTCTGTACTAACAACCTGTCAGTCATGACATCTCTCTTGATAACTCTTTATTAAGTCTAGTAGTCCCGACTCAGGCCGTGTCCACTGTAAGTAGGATATTGTGAAATCATCCTTTGCTCTCAGTTGAGGCTTCCATCCACAATAAAGATGGTATTATATGGGCCCAAGTTCACGTTAACGGTGTGGTACTCATTATTTCGGAGGAGCCCTTCTGAAAATGTGAGTTCACAGGTAGTTACGTACACTGATGTTTTTTGGAAATGTCCATGGAAGTTACTTTAATAACAGTTTTTCCTACTATAAATATAAATATATATTGCAGATAAAACATCTCTTGAGGCATGAAGATGCATGGCTTGTGAAAGGAACTACTTCATTATCCACTGCTACACATTCAGAAATAACTGTCTTGGAGTTAAGTTTTCAAATCACTGTCTCGTTGTCTCTTTATGTGTGAACGCACCACAACTGTATGAACTGCTGAATGTGTTAACATTCATGCCAATTTATTAAGATGAGCTTCATGCTAAAATGTGGGAGAGATACAGGGCCTGATGGGAGACCACGGTCACTAAACAGTCACCATATGGCAGATCTAAGTCAGTCATTCCCATGGAGGATAAGTCACCTCCACCCCCCACCCTGGCTGATTTAACCCATCTGGCTCCAAGAAAGCAGCCCACTGTCGATCGGCTTGACTTAGGTTTTGACTCAGTTTGCTCTGATTTAATGTGGATTTCGTGAATTTTCCGTCTACTAAACATGGAGTCCTTTACGGTCACCAAACAGGCAACTATCAGGAGCAGTCATCAGTTTAAACTCGCTGTCCTGTTTGCCAGAGATAGAGCAGTAATTGTTGTGCACTCCACAACCCCGCATCCTTTGTGCTGCACAGCGAGGACACGCTATGATCATAATAATGACTGTGCTATTTGATGATGAGAAAGCCAAGTGGCCAGGTGTTTGGAGGAGTGACACTGAGCAGGGTTGGAACTTCTCTTCTCAAGTACTACTACTTTAAAAATACTTTGTCACTTTTCCATGTGTACAACCAACAAAATGCATGCCTTCCAGGAGAGACTTGTCCGAAAGTGTGCATCGCGTGATGCAGCCAGGAGAAAGACAGGGCTGACGGCTTGTCAGCCCTTTTGCTTTCAGGTGTGGTCAGAAAACCTACTTGGTTTGAGTCAAACAGCAGGACATTTGATTAAAATAAACAAAATGGGACCAACTCCATTTATTCACCACAGTGGATCAGCCAATGGGTTCGTCTCACTCTCAGTGTTTATGTGCATGTTAGGGGTGATACGGTTCATGAAAAAACATCCAAACCGCTCGGTTCGCATGTCTCGGTTCACATGTCTCGGTTCTCTTGTCTCGGTTCGGAGCGTGTGTGTGTCGCACGGTTCGTCAGTACACTGTTAATGTGCACTAACCACTTACTGCCGTAGTGCCTACTTTCGACACCTATGTTAAAACACTTACTGGAAACGACGAGGGGGATGAGCGTGACGAACGCAACACATGGCAGCTGATTGGATGATGGCTTGCTGCTCCCGAATTTCAAAACAGACTCTAATGGCGTCTTGTTCTGAATACGATCTCGTATTTTACATAAATAGTTCACCGAAAAGTGTTTCTGAAAACATTTTAAGTGAGAAATAGGCCATACAGTTGCTGAATCTGTCTGTTGTATCGACAAAGGTCAGTTTAAAAGATTTTTCGTCAGATTTTGAGAGGCGCCGAACCGACCGCTCCTCAGGTGGAGTGTGGAGTGCTGCAGGTCACGTCACATGCAGAAATGGTAAGTGGGAGAGATAAGGAAGGCTGCCCGGAGTTGGAGGATGCGCCAGCGTCGTATATAGTCTGGTGTGTGGGAACATTTTGGATTTCATGTTACCTATGATGGCAGCAGAAATAAAACAATAGATAGAACTGCCACTGTATGCATGTATTGTGCAACATGCATTCAATATGCTAATTTTAGCTATATATATCATATGCTGAAGTATATTTCTGGAGTGTTAAAGATTAAAAGAAAAAATAAGAACCATACAGAACCGAAAACCGTGACCCTAAAACCGTGATACGAACCGAACCGTGGATTTTGTGAACCGTACCACCCCTAGTGCATGTTATGTGGCTCAGTCACACTGCACAATGCTGTTTCGTGCAGATCAGCAGTAAAGAGGCACTAAGCTGAAGCATGAACATTTCAGCAGCTTCCAGCAAACAGCCACCACTCATCTGTGTATTGGAATGAGATTTGCATTCATGGATTAATATTAATCCAGGGTACAAGCGGCCGAAATGGGTTTCCTCAGGAGGGTGGGTGAGAAGCTCAGTCATCCGTGAGGAGCTCGGAGTAGAGCCGCTGCTCCTTTGCGTCGAAAGGAGCCAGTTGAGGTTGTTCGGGCATCTGGTAAGGATGCCCCCTGGGCGCCTCCCTAGGGAGGTGTTCCAGGCACGTCCAGCTGGGAGGAGGCCTCGGGGAAGACCCAGGACTAGGATTATATCTCCAACCTGGCCTGTGAACGCCTTGGGATCCCCCATTCGGAGCTGGTTAATGTGGCTCGGGAAAGGGAAGTTTGGGGTCCCCTGCTGGAGCTGCTACCCCCGCGACCCGATACCGGATAAGCGGACAAAGATGGATGAATGGGATTAATATTAATATCACTCTATCCTCCGTCGGCTCTGAGCTTTTCAAATTTTAATATGCAGCCACGGCTGAGTCATATCAACATTCAAATCCTGTTTAAAAACCTACCTCTTCAAACTGGCATACTCAGTGTAATTTGATAGTATTTGTCTGTTGTTGTTCATTGCTTTGTAATTCTGTGTGGTCTTTGTAATTTGTTGTGCATCTGTTTTTTGTTGTTGTTTTTTTTAACTATTTGTTCATGTAAGGTGTCCTTGAGTATCAAGAAAGGCACCCATAAATAAAATGTATTATTGTTTTTATTATTATTATTATTATTATTATTATTATTATTATTATAGGAGATGAGAATTCCCAGAGGGTGTGGTTATGTCATCATTACAACATTATGGTCTGGTCAGAAAACCAGCAGAGATCGGTACACACAAATCACTGGTGTTAATGGAACAAGACTAAAATATAGCTCCTATACAGAAGGGCAGAAGTTGCTTTTTAAGCACATCTCAGATTCAGCTTGTCAGGCTTTCAACTTTATTTAGTCTCAGCTGTGCTTTGTCAGACTCAGCTATGCTTTAGGATGAATGATGTTATGCCAAATGCCACCCCAAGAATGCTAACATAGCATGCAACAAGCATGTTAACAACTATTCAATTCAATTAAAATTTTCTAATCATAACAGAAGTTATCTCAGGACACTTTTTATATAGAGCAGCTCCCCATGAGCAAGCACTTGGTGCGACGGTGGAGAGGAAAAACCTCCTGGCTGCTAATATTCTCAAGTTCAGCACGTCATATTTAATATTTACGTATCATGTTGATGTTAGAATGCTCAGGCTTAAATTATTTTTCCCAAGTTCATCAAGCTGCAAAGGTCAGGTCCACAAGGGTTTGAACTATATCAGAACCTTTAGTGTGAAGCATTTTAGCATGCTAATGTTAGCATCTAACAGTTGTCAGATATTTTACTATGAAACAACCAGCAGGCCGTGCCATTACCATGCCCCGAATGGTAATACCAGAAAAAAACATCCTTAAAAACATTAAAACTCATGAACTTGTTCAGCTAAAATCAGTCTCAAACTGTAAACATGGCACACAGTTCTCCCTGATGCTCCCCTTCTTCTTTCCTCCCACCATCTTTTCTTTTCTGACCTGGTCTCTATGTGGTCAAACAGATGCTGCCAGCGGTCGTTGACGTCCTTCAGCTTGTCGTTGATCTCCGTCTCTTTTGTCTTGTTGCTGGCTATGATGAGTTGTTCTCCGAGCTGCTTCAAATGGGTTTTATTCTCACTGAACAGGTTGATCTCTTCCATGCAGTCCTAATGGAGAAACACAGAACAAAGAGGGCGGAATAAGAACATTTCAAACCACCAGTGATTATGTGTGATACTCATTTAATCATTTCTCTACAGGATTTAGTAAATCAACATATTAAGTCTGACATTAAGGACAGAGTTGGCTTCATACCAGCTAAAGTAAGGAAAAATTAAAATATGTAACATTCCCTAAAACAAACACAATCAAAATCAACCACACTTTCAGAAAGTGTTCATGTCTCATGAAAAGTTTGTTTCCTCAAAATGCCATGTAGCATTTAATGTTTAATTTGATTTACCCTTTACTTTAGGCAGAAAATCATGACAACTTTTTATTTTTTTTTGCATTTGAGGAAATTATATAAATTAGCAACATAATATTGCTGGAATGAAACACAAACAAACACAAAAGAAAGAAAATAGAAAAAAAAATGAAAAAATACACTGTGTTTGACGCACACACACACATTATATATATATATATATATATATATATATATATATATATATATATATATATATATATATACACACATACATACACACACACACACACACACACACATTTGTAGTTGTAGTTTCTATAACCAATTGCCTTTACTCCCCTCCCTGCCCCTCCTAGTCACCCCCGCACAGACACTTACAAATGAAAGGGGCCGTGAGTTCGCCACAAAACAAACCCGCGTGGCCCTGCTGGGGGCTCCAACAGCTGTCGTCCCTTTAACAATCAGGAGGGAATTCACAACTTTTTGAAAAGCCCAGAGCGTCCCTCCACCACCCGGCCCGACATGTCCTGACACACAGCAGCTCAGAATGCAGAGGTGATGCAGCAAAATAGACGATTGTGATTGGTTTAAAGACATCAATAAATTTAGAGCATGTTTTTCTCCCATCCCGGAATGCTGTGTGGACTAGCCAGACCCTCCTGTGCAGCGCTGTGGAGGAGGTCTGGCAATGCAAGACATAAGTCCAATCCCCAGGCCATTGTAACTAGTGGTTAGGTATCTACTGTTTATCGGGACAGAAGTGTCTTCTTTGCTGCGGCCTCCTACCTTCTTGAGTTTCTCCACCATCTCCTCGATGTTGAGGTCCGAGTTGTGCGCGACCTTGTTCTCCATCTGCGTCAGCCACTCGCACAGCTCCTTGTTCTTCTCATTGAAGATGATCCACGCATTCAGACGATCTGCGATCTCCTGTTTACGCAGAGACACCTGACACAAAGAAATGAAATAAACTTTATTACTTTTACATGCTACGTCATATGCCTAATCTACGTCTTACTATCACCAATACAGATATACCCTGTAATCTTATTTTAAAGTGTTGTCTTTTGCGGTTTCAAAGGCTGCATTACAGTAAAGTGATGTGATTTTCTGAACTTACCAGACCTACTAGCTGTTTTATTATTTGCCTTTACCCACCTAATCATTATGTCCACATTATTGATGATCATTTATCAAAACTGTCATTGTGAAAGCACCAACAGTCAACCCTACAATATCGCCGCAATATCGACATCCATGTATTTGGTCAAAAATATTGTGATAATTGATTTTCTCCATATCGCCCAGTCCTAATTGAAAACTATAATATCTTGGGTAAACTTTTCCACCCCGTGTAGATCAGCACACAGTCACACAAAGCTACAAGTGCAAATACACAAACAAAGACTCAGTGAAACAAACACACAGACAGTAAAAAGTAAAAGTCAGTATGATCACCACCACTACTTCCCCTCCCCCCAAACTAATTTCAATACAAAAGCTCTTCTTCCTGAAGCCTCTCAGCTCATTACAACATTTCTCCCCTGTCACCATCTGTTCCCCCATCCCCGCTATGCCCCTCACTTCCCCCAACCCAGACATGTTGGTCACTTCAGTCGCCATAAGATTTACTAACTTAACTCCTCAGGGCTTAGGCTTTTAATAATGATGACCGGAAACAAAAGAAATAGTGAACTCTGTGGTTAAAAAGCAGTCTGTGCATAAACACTGCAGATTTGAGAACTGTCACATTACTCCTTTTCAAATCAAACATTAAAAAAATTAAGTTTCTGCATAAAGCCTTTTCCCCTCCCTCGGCCTCTTCGTCCTGGAGCAGTTTGAGGAGCTAAATGGTCTCACCTGACACACACACACACACACACACACACACACACACACACACACACACAAAGTAAGTGACTATTTGACCTGAGTTGTGTTATCTAGCACTTCTTGGATGGGCTAGCTTGGATTTTAAATATAGTCCCATAGAAAACAAGTAAGATCATTTTTAAAAAAGGGTCCCGAAGGAGCTAAAAGGTTTAATGGTCATGGACTTTATATGAACTCTCTCTGTAGGACGCCACAGTTTGCACCAGTGATACTTTTCTTGGTGATTTCATTTCATTTGATGTGAGCCAAATTACATACATCACTTAAAATACAAGCTTTTCCAAGTCAATACCAACTCATGCTGTGCATTGTACATTACATACACCCAACATTGTTCCAAGGATTTTATTTGAAACTTGAGTGGCGACCCCAAAGTTTTCCAGAGATACCAAATATGCCAGGCTGAATTTGGGAAAATGTGTATGAAATTATGCACGAGCAGCACAACCAGACTTTTTCAATTTGACTGAATGGAGCAGCCATTGAAACAAAAGTCTTGGGTAATTCTATTACTGAACTATTCAGTTCAGTCATTGTAAATATCATACAGCTTTAATGATGAGCTGAAGAAATAATATATACATGATTCTCTCAGATATTGTGTAACAAGATGATTTTTACAACCTTAAAGATATTAAAGGGCACCACATGTTAAGGCGTTAAAAATTGGTCTAAAAGTAAGAAAAAGTTGGTTGACAGTGTCATGCGCTCTTACTGTGCACTTTATATGAATCTCTGCACCAGCAATATCTTGAAATGACTTCCCAGGGTCATTTAAGTTCAAGCCAGATAAAACAAAACTTGAATACAAGTTTTAAAAAACATTTTCAGTCATGTTTTTGCCATACTAAAAACATTACCTACACAGAACTACAAAGTAAAGTACTTTCACAAATGGAATAGGGTCAAATAAAAAGCAGATAAAGAGCAGAAGCAGCTTATTTTAACAGGTAAATGTTTGATCCAGACTTGAGTCCCGTCTGGTTTAGTGTATGACAGCCAGCAGACTAACCTTGAGGCAGAGTTCCTCCCACTGACAGTGCAGGTGCTCCGCCTGCTCCTGCAATAGCAGGACGTCGTCAGCAATGATGTACTGGGACAGATCCGTCTTCATGGTGCTCAGCTCCGTCAGGCTCTCAGCCCAGTCATCCAGGGAGTCCTCGTTCTCCTGCATACCATAACACACCGACCACCACAACAAACCGTCAACGACCCCCCTGTCCACTCACAGCTCGCTGTCTCACAGCTACACCCCTAATGTTTCTCTCTGCCAGGCCCCTTTCTCTCTCTGTCTCTCTTTCTCCCTGCCCAGAGAGAGGATTAAGGGCCACAGACTGCAGGCCGGGCCAGGGGGGAGGGGTGAGTGTGGAGGGGGAGGGGATTGAGGGTGGGGGAGGAGGATAAAGGCTGGGATGGGTCTCGGAGGATGAGTTGAGTCAAACCTGTTTTAAACTTGGCTTTCTTTGCTTTCTTGGGACTTTAAGTGATTGTTTCCAGTCAAACTCAAACTGCCTGAAAGCACCAAGTCTGTTTGTAGTTATTCCACTGTCTGCTGATGTCCTTACACTGTCTGTATCTCTGTACCTGTAGTTTATATATTTTGAAAAGGGGCGTTTAGGGCTGCTAACTGCTATGAAAAGTTACATGAATGTGAGCCTGTCATATATGATTCCATAGATAAGACTCTTGTCTTTTTGTCTTGACATTGTGGTCAGTTCAGAAAGAATGATCTGTTGTGAAAATAATCCCAGTACAATGCACAGCAAAGTATAAACCTGAATCCTTAAAGGAGTACTTCCATATTCCGTGAAATGTGTTTATTCAGGGGGTCTGGGTTGAAATGGGTTTCAAATGATTCCATTCTTTGAAAATGTTCTTAACCATGTTTGAGACTGCTTCAAACAGTGGATACATCTCTCCACCAGTGCAGCCATTGGAAATTCCTCCTAAATTCAAAACTTGTCTGACATTGATACACCTAAAACTGCTACTATTTGAGGTTTCTCTGAATGAGCAAAGCCAAAAACAGACGGAGGGAGGGAGTCCTGGTCAAAATATATATAAAAAATGTATTATCGGTGACATATTCTGTCCCAAGTTACTCAGCTGGAAAATCAGCCTTTGGCTCCACCCACTGAGGTTTACCCAGCCAATGAGATTACTGCTGCCGGCAGAGTGGCTCTGTCTCTCCACTGTATGTTCTGTAGAAATAAAACTCTGCCAGTGGACGGAACCATTCAAAATATACTTCAGCATTATGGGACATTGTAATTTGGGTGACCAGCTGTTTGCAGATGTACAGGTTTAACAGCATTAACAATTAGCTGGTTGAATGCCTGATGTTTGCCTTATGAGTTAGCATACGTAGGCGAATTGCAACAGACAGTGAAGAATATGTACTGTTTGTGTTTCAGATGTTGCTAGGTCACTAAGGGTGGAAAAGGGAAAAGAGAAAGACCCTGCCCTGAAGTAGGAGCTGAAAGTGTTACAGGAACTGTGGTCAGAGGAACTTAAAAATCCCCAATGCAGATGTACCTTGTTGTATTTCTCGGCACTCTGCAGATCATCGTCAAACTCTGGCATCGACTGGTTCAGTCTGTTCTTCAGTTCCTTCAGCTGCAGCATGCTGCCTGCTAGCCCGGCCTCGCAGCGCTCCCAGTTCTGAGACATAATTTAAAAAAACATTGATCATCCATATCAATGCACTGGGTTCTTAAACAGCTGATTGGCTTAGAGAATGAGCAGAGAGCTATTTGGACTAAAAGTGGATTGCTCCTTTTTTACATATATACCTGGGCAAATTACCAGATAATCTCATGTCCCATGATAAGTACCTATATACCTATAGAGCAGTGTTTCTCAAATGGGGGTACATGTACCCCTAGGGGTACTTTGGAGTACTGCAGGGGGTACATGAAAAAAATGCTAATTTAAAGTGATGGATTCTAAACATTTGAAATGTAGCATTTAAATGTTTTTGTTTAAAAAAAAGAAAGGTTGTTGTTGAGTGAACCTATCACTGCTGGCGCTGTATTCTACCTCTTTATATTGACTTATTTTTCTACCAAAAATTATTTTTTCCACTGTTCAGGGGGTACTTGGCTTAAAAAAGCAATTCAAAGGGGGTACAATATTGAAAAAAGTTTGAGAAACACTGCTATAGAGGGTTTTCACCGACGTCACGTTCTGGGTGGTAACCTGGATGCATGGCCATATTGGAGGCACTCGGTGTAAACAACTGAATGGAGTAATGGAGTATTGTGCACTTTGGATACTTTAATACTTAATGTCTAAACAACAGAAAAGCTCATCAAAACGCGTCCAAGATGCAAAGGCATGGAAGGACTTGGACCACAAAAAAAGGCACGATATTTTGAGAAATTACAGTTTACTGGCGGTGCAGATCCCTACAAGTTGGCTCTCTCTTCTTGGATCCATGGCGACCCGGTGATTCTTCCTTCAGTTGCATATCCCGATATAATCAACTACATGGTTTTCTCGCCGAGCCCATACAGCGTTAGACCTTAAATCCTACAAAAGTTTGGAGGCTTATAACCAGATGGTGTGTGGATGGGTGAGGGATATGCGCAGTACCAAGTCATTAACGACCGTTGTGTTGTGAATGCCAAAGTAAGTAATGCAATAACATCTTTAATCAACCTAACCTTAACTGTATGATATCATTGTGATACTCAAAGTGTAGCCAAGTGACTCTCAATAGTTTTTTTTTTTCAATTCAAAGACCGAACGAGACAGAGTTTTCCCTCGTAGATCCTAGTTGAGCTTTGCCAACCACAAGCACCTCCTTTCCTCTGATAACTTCTGACATTCCTCTCCCTGGTTTTTAATAACTTTTGGAAGTCGATAATATTCCAAATGTTTTTCTCGGTCTGACTTATTGGTACAACCTAAAACACAGCAATAATTAACCATTTTCCTTAACGCTGTTCGGGATCTACTTCAGTGCCTGTGCTTTGTTGTGATGCGGAGTACCTCCAACATGGCGACTTCGGGTCTGATGACGCGCCATGAAAACCCTCTATAAATCCTTCTTGTTGCAAGCAAGAAAGCCATCACACGGAAGTGGCTGTGGATAAATCCGGCATCTAAGGATGATTGGATTGACAGGACAGCCTAATAAACTGTATTATAGACTGACCTTTTCCTTAAGGTTACAATTTGACCACTATATTAAGGTCTCGAGAAAATGGTCTGTTTTGTGAGGAATGTAACCCACTCTAATTGTAAATCCCTGTTTTTTTTCCAGTGTGTTTTGCCTGCACTGTAGTATGGCCCATGTCTATTTTTTTTCTATTACCCTCTTTTCTTTCTTTACTGTTCTTGTTTAAACCTGAAAAAACAATAAAAAGAAAGTTTAAAAAAAGAGAGAGAATGAGCAGAGAGCTATTACACTCCTTTATCGCGGACTTCCTAAACATGTCCACTGTCTTTAATAACCATTAATTAGAGCAGATTGGATTAACTTGGCTGCTCTCAGGCAAACAGAAGCCGTCAGAGGCTACAGGGAACAAATGAAGGATTGAGACGTTTCCACAGAGACAAGACAGGTGTTTGTCCTTGTTGAATAAACAAAAACTCAACTCTTACAATCAGACTCTACTGTATTGTAGCTACCTGCAGCTGATTGAGGGCAGGAGGACACTGAAAAGGTGGCTGTACTGTACTTGGTTCCTGTTCCCTCTTTTTAAGCTGTAATGAGCCTTTCCTGCAACATGTTTAACATGGGTTTGCCTACATTTAGTGGGTGCACTACAGTACTGTAAAACAACGGGGAACTGAAGCTGTTATCTCTGCTCTCTTCAAAGTCACCAGACTCCTTTGACAAAAACAGTTTACAGTTTACTTCACAGAACACGGGAGTTGCTGCTCTACCGCTGCCTCTATCAGTTACTTTGTTTGTGGTACTGTGTGACTTTGGTGGGTTTTTGTTTTGTTTTTTGGAAACATTTTATTAAAAACAGAATCAAGTTTTGAAAATAGATATTTTGTAAAGTTTAGATTTTAAACAGGAAAAAGACACAAACAACAAAGTGACAGAGCACAACAAATTATACACAAAAGGCAAAGAAATAAAAATACAAAATATAAACAAAAAAAGGCACCCCACTTAGTTGGAATCATATGCATACATACAAGTCTGCGAAATATGATAGAAACAGCTGCCATATATGAAAAAACTTGTCAGTGTTTACTCTCATATTGTACTTAATTTACTCAAGTTTCAAGAAAAACATTACATCTTTAAGCCGACTTTGGTGTTTTAAAGGGTTAGTTCGGAGTCACCAAAGTCACACATTTCAGAGAATTGGCCGACTGAGATCAAAACTGTGCAGTGAAATACACCAACAAGATGTTCCTGACAGCATCACTTTATCTCCTACTAAACCACAGTAACAACTTGACACGGAGCGACAGATTACCTTGACGATCGCCTCGGTGAGTTCCATTCTCCGGCCCAGCAAGCTGTGGATGTTGTCCCACTCCTCCTGCAGGGATCCCAGATCCGTCTGCAGCCGAGCCTGGGTCTCCTCGTCCCCCATGGAGAAGAGCTGCCGGCCGACTTCCAGAGTGTGGATGAAACTGCACTGATACCTCTGGAACAAAAGCTCTGTGTGCTGAGGAGCAAGATGGAGGATAGAGAAGGTTAAAGATGATTCTTTTTTTTTTGTTTTAAAGGAAAAGGGAGGAGACAGAGAGAAACCAAGAGAGAAGGTTAGCCAATGAGCTGTTCTGTGGTCTTTACAGCGAAGGGCTTACTGGTGCCTTTTAGTGAGAAGCTGTTTATTGTATCTTCACTCAAAATCAAATTAAATCCCATCTCTTCTTTTCATGGTAATCAAAGCATCAGAATGGAAACGCTCTTCCTCATTTGTTTTTAAATGTAATCAGCATCAATTGTTTCCTCTTCCTAAATCTCAAAATCAGCCCTCAGACAGCTGTTTTTTTCTGTCTGAATAAACAACTGTTCTATAGACCATCAACTCTCTGCAGGAGTCTTTGACAGTCCTGGAAATGTACCATAAAACTGTTTGGTTGTTTCTGGAAAGCCTGACAAGTGCACAGAGTACTTTCTAAAAAATTAGGGCCAGAGGTAAAAGGTAGCCTTTAGTCAAGCACTGTACTTACTGTAAGTACAAGTTTGAGGTTCTTGTAGTTTACATTAGTAAAAACTTAAAGGGGTGGTTCAGAATTTTGGACATAGGACCTCATTTCCAAGTTAGCCAGTGTGTTATTTATCAGTGGAGACCGTTCAACACTTTTCATCCAGTCCTTCCAGTTGCAGAGTTCGCTGGTGCTAGGCTAGCGCAAGTCAACAGTATCTGCTAGCCTGCCACTAAAAACAGTCTTACCCACTCCACAGTACACCCGAGGCAAATAAATTATAACACCAGACTATCGATGTAAATGTCTGTGTTGATAGAATAATGTTAGAAATAGTAATTAGTAGTCGTAGTACAGCAAAATTATATTTAGACTAGCGATAGAAAGAACTACAACACCACGGAATAAAAAAAAAAAAGAGCAATAGTGGTCAGTTGCATGGAGGTAGGAAAATTAAGACCTGTTTAAAATGATTTAAATCCTAGAACACAATACTTAAGCAAATTTTAGACTTTTTAATACCCCGCGGAAACCCTGCCACTAACTTCCTCACAAAATGTAGAAAATTCCCATAGTTTCCGTGTCTGTAATAACTGATTCCCTGATATTCCAGCCCTGCGGCTGTCTGTCTCACCTGGAGGTCCTGGAGGGAGCGTGGCAGCTGCTGCAGGCTGCAGCGAGCCGGTCCGGCTGGGGGGAGGAGGGTCTTTGTCTCGGACAGGAACCTCTGCAGCTTCCTCAGGCTGCGCCCGTACAGATGCCAGTGTTTCACCAGCCCCTCCACGAGGGAGCACCGCTGGTCCACCCGCTGCACCGCCCCCTGCCAGTGCTCCCTGAGCTGGGCCAGCTTCAGGAGGAAGTCACTCCTGGGCACATTAACAGTAACAGTAAGGAAGCATTGTGTGGGTTTATATTATATTGACACCAATCCAGTACCATTTTGTTCATAGGACTTGTCTGACCTCTCGCAAGCTGTATCTAATGAAAGTTATTGGTGATGCCACTTTATGTTTGCTGAAGATCTTGGGCACGCTTTTAACTTCGGGCTTAAGATGACTTTTTTGGCATACACACATATGTATACACATATATATATATATATATATATATATATATATATATATATATATATATATATATATATATATATATATATATATATATATATATATATATATTTATTTGATAGGACAGCTTAGACATGAAATGGGAGAGAGAGGGGGAATAACATGCAGCAGAGGGCCGCAGGTCGGAATTCAACCTCCTGAACCTCTGTACACAACTGGAAAGTGACTTTTAGTAAAATAAAGAGAGTGAGGCAAACACACCTTCCTTTTTCCTTCCTTTTATCATTTTTGGGGGGCATTTTAGGCCTTTATTAGAGAGGACAGCTGAAGACATGAAAGGGGGAGTGACATGCAGAAATGGGCCAATGGTTTAGAATTGAACCAATGGCCGCTGTAACGAGGACTAAGCCGCTGCAAATGGGGCAGGGTGCACGCTCAACCAGATGAGCCACCCCGGCGCCCCTGGTAACAATTCTTTACATGTTCTGGGAGTAATGAGTGTTTCCTCCGACTTGATGTCATTCATATTGGGGACAGCCGCACAGAAAATGGTTGGAGTGTGCTGGAAGCCCCCCACACACTTGGGTTTTTTTTTCTCAACATTGTTTATATGGAACTTTCAACAGGCCGCAATAATGGAGCTTCAGACGAGAATGTGGACATGTGGCTTCTAGCAGCTGAGTCGTTAAAGGGGTGATAGAATGCATAACCGAGTTTACCTCGTCATAGTTGAATTACGACAGTTCGGTGGGTATAATAGGCATACATAGTACCTCAAAGTCCCATTGACATCCCTTTTCCTATGCAAATCTCACAATTTGAAACTGCTGCTGAAAACGGGCGACTCAACAAACAACAAAGCTCATAGTTGACGTCAACTCTGTGGCTGTACCTTATTTGGCTCTAGTCTCTACCTTTGTCACGCCCCAAAATGTACATACACCACTGACCTGAGATCAGCTTAGTCTTCTGAATAGGTCGCGCAGATCTCAGAAATGTTATAGATTGTTTGTCTGCTATTTCATTATTAAATTCACTTCTGAGACTTTTTTATGCGAGAAATCAACTATGTAAAGCTCCAATATGGGCCGTTTTACAAAAATTGATGGCTAATTACAAATTAGCCATCCGCGGGCTCTGCGGCCTGCCGGCCACAGGCTGCCGGCATTTGGTAGTCCAGTAACCCATAAATGGTGACTTTGCCCTGGGTATGGAGCGCCGCGGGCTGCCCTCTCTCGTCAGGCTGTGTGGAGCTCCTGAAGTCCGACACCATCTTACCAAATTTGCAATTAGCCATCAATTTTTGTAAAACGGCCCATATTTGAGCTTTACATAGTTGATTTCTTGCATAAAAAAGTCTCAGAAGTGAATTTAGTAATGAACAATGTATAACATTGCAGTGTCTGAAATATGAGACCTGCTGTCTCGTCTCCACTGTGTGTGTGTATGTGCTTTGCTCAACCAATCAGCGCGCAGCTCATCTAAATATTCATGAGCATGCCATATTTGGAAGAAAAGATCTCGTTCCAAAATCGGCCATTCCACAGGGTAGCGTTAGGGCCCATAGAATAGCACTCTGGCCATTTTCAGGCCAACCAATGTTACATACCCTATTAGGAGACCTTAAGGAACAGTGTGAAATGCCCTATATAATCATTCTATCACCCCTTTAAAGAAATGGCAATAAGCCAGAGCACGTTTTTCTCCTATCCCAGAAAGTCACTTTTCAGTTGGATCTTCTCACCTATCCTCCACCTCTCCTTTCTGCAGCAGATGAAGAGCTTCAGTGACCACTGAATGAAGGATCTGGTGACCAGTGGACAGCTCTGCCTGAAACCGCTGAAAACACCAGGAGAGAGCAGCAGATTACATCTCTGTGTGTCTGTAGTGTTTGTGTGAAGACTTGTGAGTGAGTGCGTTAGTCATGTGTGATACCTTGTGTGTGCAGAGTTGCTGTCTGAGGCCGATGTAGGAGCCGGCTACATCCACAGTCAGGCTGTCCTCCATCTTCTGCAGGAAAGACATCCAGCTCTCACACTTCTGCTCAAAGCTCTTCCGCCTCAGTGCTGCCGTCTGCAGCTCGCTACACACCCAACAACAAAAACAACACTTCTGAAAAGCTGAACCTGAAAGCTACTGTACATAGTAGTACATTTTATTTCATGTACAGTGCCTTGCAAAAGTATTCACCCCCCTTGGCTTTTTACCTATTTTGTTACATTACAGCCTTTAGTTCAATGTTTTTTTTTATCTGAATTTTATGTGATGGATCAGAACACAATAGTCTAAGTTGGTGAAGTGAAATGAGAAAAATATATACATAAAACTATTTTTAAGAAATAAAAAACTGAAAATTGGCATGTGCGTATGTATTCACCCCCTTTGTTACGAAGCCCATAAAAAGCTCTGGTGCAACCAATTACCTTCAGAAGTCACATAATTAGTGAAATGATGTCCACCTGTGTGCAATCTAAGTGTCACAATGATCTGTCATTACATATACACACCT
Source organism: Sander vitreus (assembly GCF_031162955.1). Lineage (NCBI taxonomy): Eukaryota > Metazoa > Chordata > Actinopteri > Perciformes > Percidae > Sander > Sander vitreus. Next base: position 2,437,379 of record NC_135874.1, on the reverse strand, counting down.
TTTTTGAAAGGCCCCAGATGCTGCAACACCTAAGCAAAAGGCACCACTAACCAAACACTGCCATGAAGACCAAGGAACTCTCCAAACAAGTAACGGACAATGTTGTTGAGAAGTACAAGTCAGGTTTAGGTTATAAAAAAATATCCAAATCTTTGATGATCACCAGGAGCACCATCAAATCTGTCATAACCAAATGGAAAGAACATGGCACAACAGCAAACCTGCAAAGAGACGGCCACCCACCAAAACTCACGGACCGGGCAAGGAGGGCATTAATCAGAGAGGCAGCACAGAGACCTAAGGTAACCCTGGAGGGGCTGCAGATTTCCACAGCAGAGACTGGAGTATCTGTACATAGGACGAAAATAAGCCGTACACTCTTGGCTTTATGGCAGAGTGGCCAGAAGAAAGCCATTACTTTCAGCAAAAAACAAAATGGCACGTTTTGAGTTTGCGAAAAGGCATGTGGGAGACTCCCAAAAATGTATGGCGGAAGGTGCGCTGGTCTGATGAGACTAAAATGTAACTTTTCGGCCATCAAAGAAAACGCTATGTCTGGCGCAAACCCATCACATCACCCAAAGAACACCATCCCCACAGTGAAACATGGTGGTGGCAGCATCATGCTGTGGTGATGTTTTTCAGCAGCCGGGACTGGGAAACTGGTCAGAGTTGATGGAAAGATGGTGCCAAATACAGGGATATTCTTGAGCAAAACCTGTACCACTCTGTGTGTGATTTGAGGCAAGGACAGAGGTTCACCTTCCAGCGGGACAATGACACCATTGTCACTGATCCTTATTTTTAAACTATGCAGGTAGTGTACAATCACCACCACCAAATATGCACACTAAGTCAAAAAAATTCCCTTCAACCCTAGGGAAAACACTGAAAAACATCATGCAGCTATATTCATTCTTTAGTCCACAGTTTGGCATATTCATGGGATCTGACCTGCAGGCCTCCTCGGCTCTGGCGGCGACGTCGGCCCAGCTGTGGTTGAGGCGTTGCAGGCGGCGTGCTGCAGCGTTGCCCAGCGTCAGGCTGCAGCTCTGCTCATTCAGCACATCCAGGTCAGCAGTCAGGCCGCTCAGCTCCAGGAGGCCAGACTGGAAACATGTATGGTGGCATCAGATCACAAGAGACTGGACGACTGCACGCATGGCATCACAGCTGAGGAACACTACATGCTACACATGGTCTGTGTTCTTCTGTCACCATTTAGTCTCAGACTTTTTTTTTTCACTTCTTGACATTTTTCTGGTGAGATCCCCTTTCATATACCAAATTTAACATTCATTCTGTATGTCCTTTGGTTGTGGTTTTTATATAAGATGTTACAAGTTTCTACCACAACCTCACATGTAATTTTGTATTTCTTCAAAGTAATTTGTATTTTATGTTCTGTGAAACAAATAAACTAAAATAAATAATCTCCATTTAACACATCTTTAAGTATGTCGGTGAGTACTTAATATATTTTTTTCCTAAAACAAATTTGTCATTTCAACCTTTAAACTTATTAAGAAATTTGAGATTGAAATTGCAGTCTTTACACCAACATATACGAAAAGTATATGTACTCACAAAAGTACTCACAATTAAAAAGGAAAATTTAACATCTACAATTACATGAAAACGGAGCAAACTCCATCTGCTGAAGATCTTGTGATACCATCAAAAGCTCCAGTATAGCTACAATACGGACTCAAGGCCTCGAAACAATTTTTTTCCAGAAATGACACAAGAATTTGATACTGGAATCATCAAAAAATGTCTAAAAAGTTGGTTTGTACTAAAAATAGTTTGAAAAATAAAATATCTCAATCTTTCTGCCAACTCATTTTATCTGCTTGTTTTAAATTTAACAATTCCAGACATCTTTAATTCAAAGTAAAAGTACTTGTTTGGTGGATTACAACAGAGAGGATGCAGCAGCACTACAGTCATTCATAAACTCCATTCCGCACCTTACTTATCTGTGTTTATATAAGGGTGTTTATTGTGTAAATAAGTTTGTTTTATTATTATAACCTATTTCTTATACTTTATATTTTTTCTCCTATGTCTACTTAATGTGTATTTGTGTTATTCTGATGTGTATACATTTTTTTTCTTTTGAGCTGCTGTAGCACAGGAATTTCCCCAGTGTGGAATTAAAGTCTATCTTATCATGCTGTCTCACCTGGTCTGCTGTCTGATTCACAGCGTGCAGACGCGCCTGCCAAAGCTCCAGGTTTCCCTCCAGTGACTCCAGGACGCTTTCAAACTCCTGCAGACGCTGGAGCTCCTCCTACATGCAGACATGACAAAGGACACACACCCATCCGTGTCTTAAATTTATAGCCATAGGCATAGATGCAGGGGATACGTCCCCTCCAATATTTAGAGGTAGATTTGTCCCCCTCAAAATATATGAAAGACAACCCACTCCCAAAAAAGAGGTGAAATAACCATTCAGGGGGCTCAAAACATGTATGGAAAACAAGAACTGTTGTCTACCTTGTGCTACATTGGGGGGATAAAGAACACAACAGGAGCGTAACAAATAAATGTATGTTTTCTTGTGATTTCATGTCTTTTATGTAGATTTAAATGGTGGAGCTTCTGGCTTTAACAGATTTGTTGTTGAGATGTTCATGATTCCTAAAAAAAAAAAAGCATCCTGACACACGTGTGATGTTTTGAATATGCAGAAAGTTTTGAACAATACAGAATAATATTTCAGTTCACATAAATAGACATTTGCACAATACATTGTTGCATACAAATTCACCAGAATGTAGGAAATGAAGTGTTTGTTGCTCTACATTTTATTGGGGAGGAACCCCAGACCCCCCCTCCCCCAATGTTGAAACTAAACCTGTGCCCTTGTTCTTGGCTCACCCTGGACATCCCATAGACAGACTTATTCATTAATTAAGTCTTACCTGCAGCTGACCCAGCTTCCCGGTCACTGTCTGGCTGAGCTGCTGAACACCACGGGACAGCAGCCGGCTCTTTGATTGGACCAGACTGGCAGCTGAAGGTTCCAGGTGGCCACTGACATCCTTGGAGGCCTCCAGCACAGCCTGCAGGTCAGACTGCAGAGCGCCCGTTCTCTCCAGGACACTCTGGAGCACAGGTGGACAGGGACAAACAGGGATACAGATTTAGGTGAATAAATAAGAGGACTGGAGAGCTTCCATAGCATGTAGAGTTAGTCAAGTGACTAGTGAGGTTGTTTTGCAACTGGAGGGCTGGACTTATTTATTTATTGTGAATGAATGAGTCAAGATAGATTGTAGCCGATCCCTCTCGCCCCGGTTACAAACTGTTTGAACCCCTCCCCTCTGGCAGGAGGCTGCAGTCCAAAACTGCTTACAGACTAAACAGACTATACATCTGCCCCTACTATATATTGTTTACACTCTGCACTCAACCCATTCCGCCTCCTTTAACTTGTGCTTAACAGCTATTTTGTGTGTGTGTGTGTGTGTGTGTGTGTATATATATATATATATATATATATAGAGAGAGAGAGAGAGAGAGAGAGAGAGAGAGAGAGAGAGAGAGACCGGTCCGCATACAGTAAAGGCTGTGTTACTTTATTTGACTGAAATATATGCATTTACCTGTTATATCTATATCTTTATATATATATATATATATATATATATATATATATATATATATATATATATATATATATATATATATATATATATGGGGGACTAGAGACCGGTCTGCATACAGTAAAGGCTGTGTTACTTTATTTGACTGAAATATATGCATTTACCTGTTATATCTGACAAAAACAAAATGTATATTATGCTTGAGTTAATAAAAACCCAGTTAACAAAACTGGTTAAAAAATGATAAAGAGTCTGGTACAGCCAGATTCTCCTATTCAAGTTTTTGTTCTGCTTGTTCAACGGTTGCTTGATGAATTACTCTAAAACACATTTAAAGAGGATTTGAATTACTATTTTTATGAGTTCTTACCATTTTGGTGCTGGTGATTCCCCTTTGGGGCTGCCTAAAAAAAGGGGCACCAAAAGTTTCTCTACGCAGGAAAAACCCTGTGTTTATGTTTGCACCTTTCACCAAGGCAAATTCCACATAAGTGTACTTATTGTGGCAATAAAACCTTTTCTGCTTCTGATTCCATCTGTTTCTGTATTTATTGTTTATTCTTATTAATGTTCAATATGTATATTTGTTTATGTATGCACCAAATACCATGACAAATTCCACGTAAGTGTAACTTACTGTGGCATTAAACTCTTCTCTGATTCTGATTCACAAATGGAATTCAATCCCATCACACATTTTGTTAGTTAAATGCTTTCATATTAACTTTGCACTGTGCAAATGTACAAGTGCAATTTGAAAAAACAAACAAAAACAAATGTGTGACAAAGTGGCTGATGCACTCACTACTTGTCCCTTGGTGCTTATGTACATTCTTCCATATTTATTTTACACATTGCTTTAGTTATTGTATATGGTATTCATTTCACACACAACCACCATTTAGTTTCAGTTTGATTTATTAAGTTGCAGGTTTAAACGGTTAATTGTTTGTTTCTTTATACTCACCTTTTCTTTCCTCCTTTGTTTGGTTCACAATGCAAAAATGTTTGGGGAGGAGCCGCCTGGCAGCATGGTGTATTTGTGATGATGATCGTCGGACAGAACCAAGTCATGGGAGGTTTCTGTACGTAGGCTATTTTTATGTATTTGTTTTATGCATTTGAAGGGCAACTGATATAACACAAGGTTTTCTTTATTTGTGTAAAATGAGTGCAAACTGTGTCTAGCTTTATCCAGACTTTGGTAATGTTAGAAATGTTTGATAGACTCACCACTGGAAGATAGTGGCGGGGTTCAGGGCTGATTATTGTAGTAGAGCCCTATAAAGGCAGTGGGCTTTTGCTGCTTAGGGAGCGGGAAGCTGTGCTGATACAAACACGCTCTATACAAGATTTTAGTGTTTAGGTGTATTGATGGTGAGATGAAGCCTCATGAAGCTTTGAAGCTTTCCAGCAAATTGGTTTGCAAAAGGGTTAATTTCTCAAGGCTTCACTTGCTCACCATACCACCTGTTGGTCACAGAGTGGCAGATATATTAGAGATGATCTGTGATACACTGTATCAGAGACTGTTTTTGACTGTATTTTGCACCAGTAAAGACTTAGAAATAGTAGTGAAGAAAATATAAATTTCCACCTAATCCATTTATACCAGGAGTGTCAAACTCAACTTCACTGAGGGTCACACTGGAAAATGAGAATCACATCAAGGGCCAGACGTTAAGTTTATTGACATGCTTTTATGTAAGACAAAAGTAACATATCTTTGACTGTATTATTGCATGTCTCATATAGTCTTCTCAGTTACAGTACCTAAAAAAGTAAACGGTACTGTACGTGCCACGGTAGAAAAGTGCCAAAAAAAAACGTCAGAAAAAGCATTTTAAAAAGTGCCAAAAATGTTGAAAAAAACCCCTGCCAAAAATATTCTTATTATTATTATATAAAATATTAGTAGGCTATTCTAAAACTGGAAAGTGGCCACGGTTTAACCGGGCAGATGGCGGTGAATGTTCTCATGTAGATCATGGATGTGTAATAAAAGTCACGTGGTACGGACGGGTAGCAATGCTTCGGATGTCATCAATGACATCATTTGTCTAAAACGATAAAAGCCTTGATACGCGCTACATGGAAAACCTCCGGGATTTCTCGACACACACTTCGAAGCCTCAAGACAGAACGTAACATAACTATTTAGGTGTACAAAGAGAAGGTAAGAGCCATGCTGATACAAAAGCATGCTTTGTCTAATGTTGTACAAGTAGATTTAGTTTTTTTTGGCTCCAGAGGGTCATGGTTGATGCTGTTTGCATTGTACGTTTTGTACTGTCCTCTATCTCTGTATGAAAAGAAAATGAAAACTCAATAAAAATAGTATTTAAAAAAAAAATTTAAAAAATTGATAGTTGGTATAGTATCTCTATAGTAAATGTATGTGCAAATATTGTTTAGTGGAAATACAGTCTAGATCAATGGATGTACAGTACATTGCCAAGACAAAGCCTGACGATGTCCCTCTCCTTCAGCTGACAGGCCTGCTTGGTTCTTTCGGGGAATGATTGTTAAGATTTACAAAGAATATGTTTAGGGCATAGAGAGCCGAAGTCACGCCCTTCTACTTCCGGTCCATGGGACCTATCTTTCGAAAAAATATGAACGGTAGTGAACGGGGAGAGGCAAATAATTTCTTGATCCTGTTTGAATTGAGCCATGGATTACAAATATGATGTTCATCAATTGAAAAGATAATTTTTCAACCGAAGAAAGTCTCAGTTAGCCATAGGTTTGTCATATGAACACTTAGTTTTGTGTGAAACCGCTCAATGAACTACATCTCTCGTCTCACACAATTTACGTCACCTAACTTGATGCTGAACTTGCTCGCTAGCTAGCTGGCTTAGCTCTGTTCAACAACAAATGTAACGTTATTTTACCTGATGTGTTTTATCCAGTGAAGTGTTTTCAGCAGATAAGCAAAAGAACGAGCAAGATCTTCTGCTCATTTGAGTAACGTTACATCCCCGGTACGATACGGTAGCTTCAGTGAGACGTCATCCATGCGACTTTGAAGTGTGTAGTCTTTCTAATTACGTATTTTTACAGTCTTATACTTCAACAGTTTAACAATAAACTGAGACTCTCTTGACTTGCAAAATTATCTATTAAACTGATGAACATCATATGTGTAATTCATGGCTCAATTCAAACGGGATCAAAAAAGAAATTTGTCTTTCCCCATTCACTACCGTTCATATTTTTTCCGAGTTAAGGTCCCATGGTGATCCACCGGAAAGTGAGGGACTTCGCCTCTCTATTTCCTGTCTAACTGGGACATTTTGGGACCGATTGGTGGGATTGCTGTGGGCAAAGTACACACGGCGATACACTGGTCGGATGTTTTACCGTGTATCCAGCTAATTTTAAATAGCTCACGTTACTGTACTGTGTCAACAGTTAAGTTAATATTGTATGTGGCATTTTTTTTTGCAGGGTGCAAATGTTCCACCAAAACAAGTTTCCTCCTGAGACTATTTAGCAGAGCCACCGCCGCTGCGTCCGGAGCTTAGCGCCGCCCAAGACAATTGTGATTGGTTTAAAGAAATGCCAATAACCCAAAGCGTTTTTTTCTCCTATCCCAGAATGCATCTGTAGTGTAGCCAAACCTTACTCCACAGCGTTGTTTCACAATTTTTTTTAATCACTAAGTTTCATTAATTGAAATACTTCTTTTACACTTCCTGTTTTTTTGTTGTTATTTTTCAGTCTTGCTTGTGTATGTCCTTACCTGAACATTGTGTATCTTGACAGCGAGCTGCTCCAGGGTGTTATGGTCTGCAGGCGCTGCACTCAGCGCTGACCTGATGTCACTCTGCATCGTTTGCAGCCGCTGGGAGAGAGACGCAGCCAGCCGGTCGTAGAGCTCCCACACCTGCAGGACGCCCCGACTTCTCTGGAGCTGCTGGTCCACCGCTCCACACACCACACTCCAACTGGAGGACAGGAGGACGATTCAGTCATTGATTGAGGAGTGTCACTGTGTGTGTGTGTGTGTGTGTGTGTGTGTGTGCACGCTTGTGTGTGTGTGTGTGGGTGCATGTGTGTGGTGTGTATGTGCGTGTGTGTGTGCGTGCGTGCGTGTGTCTGTCTGCATGTCTCACCTGTCTCTCTGTCTGTCCAGCTGCTGCGTGAGGAGGACGACAGCAGCAGGACTGATGATGTCTCTGAGGGACGAGGCAGTTTGACTCAGTTGGTCCCACTCTGCCGCTGAGGCTTCTGTCTCCGCATGAAGAAGCTGCTTCCAACACAACAAACACCGGTCAAGCATCACAGGTACGATTTCCAAACAATGAATCATCCTCTTTCTGCACATTGGAGGCAGAAACTTCACAGTATTTTTGCATGCTCTACATGTATGAAATTATATCAAATATTGGGTGGGAAACAAATCCATTCACGTACATGTATGTATCGTGATTTTTTTGCAACAATTTTTAAAATCAATTATTTTCCCTGGAATCAATCTTTTTGTCATTCATTATTTTACCAATGATTGACCTAAATATTTTCTGTTTATACGGTACCACCGATGGCGATTACATCATATCCGTTTCCAGCAAATCAGAGCGAAAGCAGAAAATCCATGTTATGTTCTTCTTTAGAAATGAACTAAATGTCAGACTGACTGACTTAGAAAACAATCAGTCTTTAGAAATGTCTCTAGAAGTGTATTATTAGGGCCCAAGCACTGAAAGTGCAAGGACCTATTGTTTTTGTAAGTCCTTTTTTGAGGGGGTTAGAATGCACGAAAACTCACAAAAATTTGCACACATCAGAACTGGTGAAAATTGCAAAGTTCTGCAGTGATTGGACTCAGGCTTTGCCAGGGGGCTCCATAGCGCCCTCTAACGTGCACCTTAATTCGAAAAAAAAGTAATACGTTAATATACCAAATTTTGAGGGAACATAGGTCTCATCTTGAAGTCGATGGAGCTATTTTTAGAAAAAATTACAAAATTTCCAAAATCTTGGTTTTCATGCAAAAATCTTCATTTTACGAACATTTGTTTGAGGACTTTAGGATGCACGAAAACAAAATTGTGCAGGCATGTGCAGAATAGTTAACTCTTTCATCTGAATTCACATTTAGGCTTGGGAGTGGTATGGTTGCTCTATAGCGCCCCCTGTCTAAACAGGAAGTTTGACAAAGTTGTTCCTCATGGCCGGTTTAGCATCTGTGCCAATCTTGGCGGCAATCGGCCATTAGATGGCACTGTTTTAATTTTATTGAATAATCAGCAAAATATCGATATATGGGGAACCTACTTTGTCTAACTACTCCTTGGGCGTGAGTCCGATCGGCACAAAAACTTGCATATAGACTCAGAGGACCATCATGACAAAAAGTTCTCAAAAGAATTTTGATAGCTAAAACAATAAGTAAGTTATGGAGGACCAACTTCCTGTAGGTGGGTGTTGAAACAGGAACGGTTGTATCTTGCCAACGGCTATTCCGATGGACACAAAACTTAACACAGTTGTTCCTCATGTGCCAAATGTGAGGCTGTGTGCCAAATATGGCGTCAATCAGCCTTTAGATGGCGCCGTTTTCATTTCTTAAATGAATTAGCAAAATCGCTATATGCGAAACCTACTTTTAGGTGGCTGTCGAAACAGGAACGGTTGTATCTTGGCAAAAGTTATTCCGATTTACATGAAACTTAGAATGTGTAGTCTACATGTGATATTGAGCCACCCCCTATACTCTAGCCACATGCATACAGACCACGCCCCTTTCATAACTTGTGAACCGTTTAAGGTAGACTCTTGTGAGAGGTATCATTGAACTGAGCTATGAGTTCCTTTTTAATTGGTGACGGTTTGCCCTGCCCCAAATGCTTAAGCCACGCCCCCTTTAATAACTAATGACCCATTTCTTGTACACTATTGTGTGAAGTATCATTGAACTCAGCAGAGACTTCCCTTTTCATTGGTGACGATTTGCAGTGTCTGAGTGCCGTGCAAATGCACGGCCGCAAGGAGCAACGTCTGCCAGTACCCCCGGAGCAAGTGGCGAGGGCCCGTTCAATGCTGCGTGCAGCTTTAATTCAACTTTTGTTTTTGTTAAAGAAGGTAAAGAAAATCGCAATACTATCGAATAGCAATACCTCTTAAATCGCAATAAATGAAAAATTGCAATACAAAGCGAATCAGCACCCATGAACTGTGTCGAGAAAGAATTGAATCGAGACAAAAGCATATCTTCCCAGCCCTGGTGTTAAAGTATTTAAATTCCTGTCCAATTCTGATATGTATGTATATGAGGTGCACCAGGCCTACCTGCAGCTTTTCATGGCGCTCTCTGTGTGCCTGTAGGGAGAGCTGAGAACCGTTGTGATAATCAAGAGTCTGAGATGTTCTCACTGTTTTCAGCATCATCTGATGCAGTCGCTTCTCCAAACTATCCCACAGCTGCTGTGCCTGAATCAGCCTCTGTTTTACTGAGTCGTGCTGGTAAAGAACAGACAGGATGTTAAAATAATAGGGGGAGAAAGACAAAGACCAAACAACAAGGACTCCAGTTAAAAGACCTCACACATTTTTCCTAGTTTACAAACCAAATGTATGGATACATTCTGCATATTTTTTTATTTTTGATTGATGCTATGTAAAACAGTTTGTGTATGTTCCAGTAAAGGTTGTTGATGGTGGTAACGGTTAGAGAAGAAGAAAATAACAACTAGAAGTATTGGTCACAAACAAAAACTAAACCAAACGCATCACTTTCCTTTTCCGCCCATAAAACATTTTACCTCTACATTTTCCACAGCGTCATTCACCTGTTGTGTGAGAGCTGCGCAGGCCTGGATGCATTTATCTGTCTGAGAGACGAAACCACAGCGGCCGCCATCAACTTTGTCTCTCAACTCCTGAAGAGCTGCAGACTTCTGCCTGATCTTCTCCTCAAGACCCTGACACACAATAAAACAAGATGAAAATATCATATTTTTCTGTTTGTGATTAACATTATTTAACATACAAAACATACAATTCGCAACATGAACATACCCCCACACACACACACACACGCACAAAACGTAGTTTATAAAAATATGATGGTTGATTATAAATTAAACATCCAACAATATAACGGCCTACAAGTCCAGCTGAAATGATTAGCCAGTTAAACACTTTGATGTTGATTGACTGAACAGTTTTGATCGTTTCCAGTTTCTAAAATGTGAGGGTACATTTTCCTGATGACTTACATACTTTAGTAAGTAACATTTTCAATGGACAGAATATTTTTACAGTGTGGTATTAGTAATTTTACTTAAGTAAAGAATCTGAACACTTCTTCCACCATTGCACGTCTCTCCCCAGCACAAAGCTTCTTAGGAGCCCTCCAGAAAGTTCAGGTACCTTTCCCATTTTCTAGTATAGACATCCAATCTGGCAAACTGTTTATATGACCTTTTTTTTAAAGAAAATATTATATATTTTCAGTATTTCTTTGCAAAAGCCTTCAAGTAATATGACTCTACCACTGAAATATTAAACTGAAATAGCACATTTGGTTGAGGTGTTCTGATTGTTCGTACAGATGTCAGAGTACAGACTACGACAAAGTGTTTGTGTTGGCATTCTAACCTCCAGTGGATTTATGAGGATTATGGTTAACTGCTCCTCAGATCTCTGCAGGGTAAATCCAGACAGCTAGCTAGACTATCTGTCCAATCTGAGTTTTCTGTTGCACGACTAAAACAACCTTTGAACGTACACATGTTCCACCAAAACAAGTTCCTTCCTGAGGCTATTTTGCAGAGGCACCGTTGCTCCATCCAAAGCTTTTTGACGATTGTGATTGGTTTTAAGAAATGCCAATAAACAAGAGCACGTTTTTTTCCCATCCCAGAATGCTGTGTGGACTAGCCAGACCTCAATAGCGCTGTGGAGAAAGGTCTGGCAATGCGAGACTAGTACAGATGTGACCTCTGACCTGACAGGTGTTGATGCTGCTTCGCAGCTCCGTTTGGCTGTTGGGTGTCTGAGCTGAGTCCATCCAGAGGTTGTGATGTGTGATCCAGCTGTGGATCTGCTGCAGCCAGGCCACCCACTGCGCTCTGCTCCTCAGCTCCTGCTCCACCTCCTGCATCTGAACACCACAAACAACGACAGACATTCTGAGGATCGAGGAAGAACTTGAGCATGTTAGAAAAGATCTTGATATTTTGGCCAGAAATTAATTAAATATACTTTATTCCAAACATTTAAAAAATATATATAGATACAGTATGTAAATAAATACAAAAATAATAACGGTGAATATGTACAAACATAGGTGTAGATTTTAGGGGGGATGCAGGGGATATTTCCCCCCCAATATTTAGAAGATGTAGATTTGTCCTCATAGATATAAAACGTATATATTTATGTTTGTCCTCCTCAAAAAAATATGAAAGACAACCCACTCCCCAAAAGAAGTAAAAATAACCATTCAGGTGGCTCAAAACATGTACAGAAGATATATTTATGAAGCTTTAAACTTTGGAGCTTAAATCTTTAACAACGTCTCATTCTCTAACAGATTTATTGTTAAGATGTACATGATTCCTAAAAAAACTATCTCGAAAGAGAGAGATCACGTGACCGACGATCGCATGGCTGCTCGAAACTGAGGCTCCTCGCCCAACTTCGCATTTTCATTAAAAACCAGGTCTAGTCTTTTTTATTCAACGTCAACCATTTCATCTCTTGCTGCGGTGACTTAGTGGAATGCCTACAGGAGCGAAAAAACAGGGCTATCAAGGATTCTGATGCTAACGCGGACCTACGCATGGAGGAGATTATGACCAAGACCCTGGAAAAACAAAATGGGCTTCAATCAGCGGTCAGCATCGCAGTGAAGCAAGCGTTAGCAGAAATTGACACCTTGCTACAACACATCAGGACAGAGCTTGAGAGGCAGGGAACTACAGTAAGAGACCTAATACAGCGACTAGACGAGGCGCAAAGACAACAGACAGATGAGAAACACGATGAAAGCCTGCATTGATGACCAGAAGAAATTTAAGTTGAAGTTAGCCGAACTGGAGGACAGATCGAGAAGAAACAATGTGCACATCATTGGACTGAAAGAGGGCCGCGAAAAAGATGACCCAATTGGATTTCTGCAAAATCAGTTGCCAAAATGGATCCCCTCCTTACGGAACAGGGCTACCACTGAAATTGACAGGGTGCACAGAATCTACGGCAAGGGTACAACAACACGCATGCTGATTCTCAAATGTCTGCGATACCAGGACCGTCAAGCAATTATCCAGGGGGTGAGACAAGTACAGCAGGAAGGCCCGATTCATGATTCCAACGCAACGCTGCGCTTTAAGCCTGACTACAGCGCTCTCACCGTCCAACGGCGCCAGGAATTTATAGGAGTGCAGCGTAAGCTGCACGCTAAAGGCATCCCAAACTTTCTTATTTATCCAGCAACTCTGAGAGTGACCCACGGAGGGAGAACGCTCACATTCACTGCACCCGAGGAGGCGGACAGGTTCTGTGGGGATCTGGATATGGAGGAGGGAAATGTGACACCTGCGCGAGCTGCTTCGCGACCAGACCGGGCGCTGTCATCGGACCCAGAGGGCGGCGTGGAGACCTCTTGACCGATGCGGGAACCTGGGCGGGCGGACCCGGCGACTGTGGATTAGCGTATCTGGAACACTGTGCAACTTTAACTCGAGGACACTGCATGTAAGTTTGACAACCTCGCTTTAAAGGAATGTTTAATTAGGCTGAAAACATGATGGACACGGTCTGCTCACTTTACATGCCTACTGCAGAAACTAATAGCTGGTTGGAACATGGTATGTGAGTTTGGGAGCCAGGCTGTGGAGACATATTTGACTGGACTGAAAGAACATGATAAACACTTATTTTATAATCTATATTTACTACTCTTACATGGTTTGTTTCCCACACAGCCTATTGCAGAGCTTAATAGTTGGTTGAAACAATATATGAGCTTGGGAGTGAAGTTATAAGGAGTGTTTGATTAGACTGCATCTTATAATCTATGTTTAATACTACATGGCTGGTTTGTTTATTTCAGAACTTAATAGATGGTTGGGACTTAGTTTTAAGGTTTTTTGTAACATTGTTCATGTTCACATAGGAAAGCAATAGACCTGTTTCAGTTAACCTGTGACTTTAGACAGGAGGTTTTGAGCTGGAGTTTTTGTGCGAGTTGCGTTTGATGCGGCCACAGAGAGGGAAGGGGGTCTGCGGTTTCGGAGGGCTAGGGGATTTATTTTATTTTTTATGTTTTCACCACACTTTGCTTAGATCTAACAGCTCACCCTTTGCTACAAATGTATCAGTTAATTCCGGTAGGGTACTCAAGACGTGTAAATTTTGAAGATGGCTTAACTTTCAATTCTTTCAGTTAAAATCAGGTGACTAAACGGACCGATCAAACGAGCTAAATTCCTGGACTATTTAACATAGACGTGGCGCTTATTCAAGAGTCACATTTACGTAAAAGAGATGTAAATCGTCTACAAAATAAATATTTCAAAGTTGTTGCTTCATCCAGTGACGACATCATTGTGTTGCTGTCACGGAAATGTGCACTCTCCATAGACAAAATTAGTAAAGACCTACCAGGCAGGATATCATATGTATGTACTACGATAAGGAGTAGGAAAATAGCCTTTGTTTCGGTATACGCACCGGCTACATATGATGAAAGCTTTTTCCCATGCCTAACCAATGAATTGCTTTCTCTCAGTGACTACTCACTAATCATAGGGGGAGACATGAATGTGGTCCTAGATCTAAATCAAGATAGACCATGGGGTCAACCACACAAAAGCCCAAAACCACATATCGGACATGTTTAAAACAGTGGTGGAATCCCACCATCTTACAGATATATGGAGGATGCACAATCCTACTAAAAAGGATTACACATTCTTTTCCACACGTCTCCTCACCCACTCCCGCATTGCTTATTTTTTGTGCTCCAGTGAACTTAAGGCAATGTTCCACACGATAACAATTGAACCAGCAACCCTGTCTGACCACAATGCACTTTTGCAGTGAGGCAAAATTACTATTTTAATGGTTGAAAAAAAAAAGGTTAAAAAATGTTATCTAATTAATTACATACTCTGTGATTAATTAATTGAAATTAATCGCATACATAATTAACGGTGCCTGGACTGATACTTTTTAAGAAAGTAAAAAAAGAAAAGAAAAAAAAAGGGTACTAAACAACAGTCGTGACATTAAAGAACGGCTTGTTTATTGCTAAGGCCATATGGTCAAAATGAACTGATTTAATAATAATGTATAACAATAACAATAATTTATTTCACTAGTAAATTGCTGTTGAACGACAAAAACAACCACCAGATGGGAAAAGGACATTTACAATAACTTCAAATGCATCACGAGGCTGTAGTTTACCAGTTTCATTGAACGCACTGCAGATTGTTACTACCGGTGTTGAATCCTCTACAGTAAAACACAGTCAAACTTTACACCGTTTAGCGTTAGCTGTCAGCATTTTAACCATGTTTAATCCAGCTACTAGCTAGCGGTAGGCTAACGTTAGCTGCTTTTTTAACAAGTTATTTTTTCTCAGATTAATTTATCGAAATTAATGCGTTATTTTGACAGCCCTAGTTGCAAACTTGCTGGCTCTGAAATTAAAACAAAATTAGTCCAGAGCTGCTGTCAACAGCATCCACACAGACCGAGGTATCTCAACGAATCCTAAAGATATCACCGCCACTTTCCAATCCTTTTATTCAAAGTTGTATGAATCCTCCTATAATTCGGATCCAACACAGTGCCAAAAGTTCCTGAAAGAGCTAAACCTGCCTCTTCTCGACCCAGAAGAGGCAGAAGAACTGGGTCAACCTATAATGTTAGAGGAACTTAAATATGCGTTAAAAGCAGCTAAGAAAGGGAAAACACCGGGGTTGGATGGAATTCCATCAGAACTTTTACTACAGCACTTTGACATACTAGGACCTATCATTTTACAAACTTTAACCTCAGCCATAGAGATGGGCACCTTTCATCAACAAACCAACACTGCACTAATTTAGGTCATACACAAAAAGGGCAAAGATCCTACAGAGTGCCATCAGCCTCATTGGGACTGATATTAAGCTCTATTCCAAAGTCTTGGCACTACGCTTAGAACGCTTTATTGAGAAGCTAGTCCACCCCGACCAATCAGGTTTTATACCAAAGCGTCACGCTGCAGACAATATATGCAGATTATTCCATGTAATAGAAGAAGCCAAAAACCTTCCAACAACGGCAGCAGTTTTATCAGTGGACGCGGAAAAGGCTTTTGACTGCCTAGAGTGGAACTACTTGTGGCAAGTAATGGAGAGGCTTGGTTTGGGAGCCAAATTCATTGACATGGTACGTACTTTATATGCGAATCCCACAGCCATAGTCTCAACCAATGGCCTGCATTCACAGCCATTCCCCATCACACGGGGCTCGCGACAAGGATGCCAGCTATCTCCCATGCTATTTGCGATCTCTCTGTTGGCCCAAGCCATAAGTCAAAATAAAATATGTAATGTCCAGATTAAATCCAATAACAACTCAATATCGTTATTTGCAGATGATATTTTGCTGTACATCTCTGACCTTGAGGACTCTGTTCCAAAACTTCTTAAGATCTTTAATGAATTTGGCTCAATCTCCGGCTATAAAATCAATTGGAATAAATCTAATCTTCTTCTGTTGAACAACAGACAAGTGACATCAGCTATTAGTGTTACAATACCAACCCAAAGCAAAATTACATATTTGGGCATCACCATTCATGCATCGCTACAGAGAGTTGTCCAGGACAACTATGAAATTATACTAAGTAGTGTTCAAAGGGATCTGGCCAATTGATCTGCACTGCCGGCATCACTACGGTCCAGGATTGCTGTTGTTAAAATGAACATAGTTCCTCGTGTGAATTTCTTAAGTACAATGATCCCCTTACCCCCACCAATAAATTTCTGGAAGAAACTTGACACCGTAATTTGTAATTTGGAATAATAAACAACCTAGGCTAAAATACTCTACCCTGCAGCGTACCACAAACATGGGAGGCCCTCTCTAACCTTAAAGTGTACCACAGAGCCTTCCAGCTACGGGCCCTTAGAGTGTGGGTGGACCCCTCATCTACAGTCCCATGGAGAGAAATAGAGCAAAACCTCACTGGAAGTCTAAGACTGCAATACCTTGCCTTTGCAAGTGTGTGCCCAAAAAAGTGCATGCTAGCCTATGGCCCTATTATCACCAACACACTGACCAACTTTAAACGGGTGGAGGAGCACCTACGATACACCAATAAGTCGCATTTGAATACCCCAATATGGCACAATGCACACCTAATGTCCTTTACTTGTAACCAGTGGAGTGGAGTATTTATACTTTAGACCAGCTATTCAATGAGGAAGGTATGTTAAGTTTTGAAGACCTGAGAGCTAGATTTGAGGTCCCTAGGACATCCTTCATCCTTTATCTTCGCTTAAGATCACCCCTAAAATGTTATGGAGTGCCATGGAGGTCTTGAGGCACACGCAATCATTAAATGGCTTGTTGATTCTTCTGTGAGAGGATTAGTGTCCAAGATTTATGCTAAACTGATGCAAGTATCCGTAAGAAAACTCCCAATAGTAAATAAATGTGAACGAGAGCTGAGTCCTGAGGGGAACGTAATTAATTTGGAGACAGTATGGGACATTCCCACTGTTCCAAGAACCAAATTACCAGCAGATCCATTTCAACATATCCCATAGAACATATTGGACTCCTCAGAAGAGATAGGTCTCTAAAGTCATTCCTACTCCCTATTGCACGTTCTGTCAACCTAAACAAACTGGAACCTTCCTGCACATGGTCTGGGAGTGTGAACAGGTGCCTGACTTTTGGAATAAAACAACATCAGTAATATCTGATGTGACAGGATGTCGAATTCCTACTGACCCGATTGTTTTGTTACTTAATGACGACTCTAAATTACACCTGCTTGGGAGACAGAAGAAAATTTGGCTAGCCAGCTCAACCGCAACCAAAAAAATGATAGCTCAACGCTGGCTCCCCCCCCACTCACTTTGTATAAAACAGTGGTTGGCGTACTTCCTAGACATAGTTATGCTTGAGCTCTCTACAGCAAGGATTAACAAAGCCAAGCCATTGACTATAGACCTATGAAGAAACACAGCAGCACAGGTATCGGCCCTGGTGACCTCAACACCACAAGAATTAGAGGAGAGCGACTAGGCAAGGTGTGATTTTTGTTTTCTTGTATATTGGTTTGTTTTGTTTTCCTTGAGACCGTAGAGGGTGGGTGAGGATTTTGGTTCTTGTTCGATTGTATTTGTTTGTTCTGTATGTTCAAAATATAAACATAATAAAAAAAAAACTATCCACAAAACAGGTGTGATGTTTTGAATATGGAGAAGGTTTTGAACATTACAGGATAATAATAATTTTATTTACATAAATAAAGACATTTGCACCTTCAATTGTTGCATAAAAATTCACCAGAATGCAGCAAATGAAATGTTTCCAAATTTTATCAGGGAGGACCCCAAGACCCCCCGGTTATAATGTGTCCCCCCCCAATGTTGAAACACAACCTATGCCCTTGTTTACAACAATAAGGAACATTAACATTTCTTTGTCCTACTTCTACCTAATAAGTAGACCTTGGCTGAATCTCATGTCCTTTTATGCGATATCTCCTCACTCCCCCGCCTGAACCAGTCATTCTGTTCCTCCTTTGTGAAGGCCGTCTCAAAGCTCTTATTCCTGCCCCAAGGAGCTAGGATGGATCTCTGAGGAGCTATGAGCGAGGATACAGAGAGCAGCCTTCCTGGAAACCGTACAGCTGAAAGCCATTGCTTACTCCGCCCATACAGCTGACGAATTCACGATGCTTCAGAGGGAAGGACATCTCATCCCTCTAAAAACACATTACCTCTCTCCTTGCATAATTTCCTATGTCTCTCCCATGCTTCCACGATGGGACGGACTAAGACGCAAGACAGGGAAGAAAGTGGAGGAAACGGGGATGCAATTTTTAGTTTGCCGTTTGTTTTCTGACCTGAGAGTTGAGGGTTTGCTGCAGACTGAGCCACTGATGCTGGAGACGGCCCTGCTCCTCTGCACACTGCATGTGTTCATAGGGCCTCCTCTGGCCCTCCTCAGTACTGCATGTCTGTAACAGCTGGCTCACATAGTCCAGTGTGGCCTGATGGGCCAACATCTCTGTCTGAATCTCCTGAGAAAAATGTCATGGAGGGAGAGAGAGAGAGAGAGAGAGAGAGAGAGAATCCGTCAAAAGGTTAATAATAATAATAATAATAATAATAATAATAATCCACCAGATGTCCCTCATTTTCAGCCGGATGTCCCTCACCTTTCACTTTCTTTGTGTTGGCATTCTAAACTCTGGTGGATCTGATCATGAGGACTATGGTTAAATGATCCTCAGATCTGGTCCAAAACCCTGCAGGGGTCTAGCTAGCTGTCTGGATTCACCCTGCAAGGTTCTGGACCATCTGTCCAATCTGAGTTTTCTATTGCACGACTAAAACAACTTTTGAACGTGCATATGTTCCACCAAAACAAGTAATTTTCCGAGACTATTTTGCAGAGGCACCGTTGCTCCATCCGGCGCTAGCACCTCTCAAGACGATTGTGATTGGGTTCAAGAAATGCCAATAAACCAGAGCACGTTTTTCTCCCATCCCAGAATGCTGTGTGGACAAGCCAGACCCTTCCCCACAGCGCTGTGGAGGAAGGTCTGGCAATATGAGACTACACTTAAAGTAATCCGGACATTTCGGCAGGATGTTTGCTGCAGTCCATCATTCAGCCCTTCTGTACCTTGCAGTATGTCAGGAGCTGACTCAGATCAGCGTTGGTGGAGGAGTTTTGGTTGATTCTGCTGCGATGCTCCTCCAGCCTGGACTCGGCCGCTCCCAGCAAGGCCTGCAGCTCCAGCAGCGCCCCCTGCTGGCTCAACGTCTCCATCCATTGCTGAGGAGGAGGAGAAGGAAGGAATGACTTCAATTTTCTATAGAATTAATAAAATACTTACTCTCTGACCCTCAAGAATTTTAAAATAATAACTTTTTCTACTCTTCATAAAAGCCAAAAAAGATTCAGCAAGTGCTGCTGCCCCTGCTTGAAAATATAGTCCCATTCTATGAAAGCAAGTGAGACATAAGTATTTGAATTTTAACTGCCACTGAAAACTTATAACCATGTATCTGAATGCATTTGTTCTGGATTCACCTCTTCGAAATTAAAATATGAAATTTCTTAATTTGCAATTTCAAAAGCTGAATTTAACTTTATTTTTTTAACAGGACAAATTCAGATCCAAATATTCAATTTAAAATAATTAACATAGCAACAGCCGGGCTACCCAGGATAGGCAATCGAGCCTGAATGCAATCGAACCAATCTCTGGCCTATCAGAGCACGGTCTGTCAGTCATGTGATCTAAGAAAGCAGCTTGCAAATTTAAAATCAAAGATGACTGCCAGGGAGAACAACGGGGCTCCGGTAGTCATCCAGTTTTCAGTTGAATTTGTGACCATTGAAAAAAGAAGAAAAAAAAATTCAGCTTTTGAAATTGCAAATCAAGATACTTATTTTTAATTTCAAAGAGGTTGATTCAGAACAAATAATTCAGATACATGGTTTTCAAAGTAAAATATTTCAATTTTTAAGTAATCAGTGCCTGTTGAAATTGAAATTCTTATGTCCCTTATTTTTATTCCATACTGGTCTGACCGTGTCTCCATTGGCGGGTGTAAGCTTCAGGATTGATTCAATGTTATCGTTTTATTAGGCTGTAAATGGCCTTGCTCTGACGTTTATATCAGATTGTTGTTACATCTCATCTGGGCTAGTGTTTAACTCCTTTTACATATTGATAAAAGCTAATGATATTGCTTCTAACATGTATACACAGAATACAGTCATGTGAAAAAATTGGGGTACTTTCCATAAAATCATCTCTCAATGCAAATCAAACCAGCTATTAGGCTAACTGAAATAAAACCATGCCAATCTATAGGTATGGTGAAGGGGATGTGATGATGTGGGGCTATTTTAATTGCAAAGGCCAAGGGAACTTTATCAGGATGCATAGTATCCTGGATCCATGAAATAACTGGCCTTAAAAAATAAAAA
The DNA here is from genome assembly GCF_031162955.1 of Sander vitreus. Lineage (NCBI taxonomy): Eukaryota > Metazoa > Chordata > Actinopteri > Perciformes > Percidae > Sander > Sander vitreus. The sequence continues at coordinate 2,416,569 of NC_135874.1, read as the reverse complement.
TCTGCCTGCCTCTCTGGGAATTTAACATAAGGGTGTACTTACTTATGCCCCCTGTATTTTAAGGAAGAACATTTATTTATTTACGATACATTATTCATTCACAAAGAAAATTGGTGTCCTTAAAGATTGGATTCTTCCTCATTTTTTTAATTAAGGCATTAAGATCAATTTCCTAAAGATGATTTTTTTATTCCTCTTTTTAGTCAACTTTAGCATGGGTGTCCTAATTTGTTCACATGACTGTATGTGATGTTTGTGTAGTCTTTATTTGTTAATTTGTGACAGACCTACAGTATAAGATGCGTATATCTGAAATAAGCTTTCAATTTGAACTTAAACTTGAAAAGGAGGTGAGTTAGAAGGCAAAAAAGTTGAGGGAGGGGAGAGAAAAAGACTAGGAATCAGAAGAGTCGACAAAAACGGAGGTGAGGAAGAGAAAAGAGAGGAATAGAAAATAAATAACTACAGGAAGAGGAGATTAGAGGGGATGAAGAAGTGGGAGAGAGGGACTGATAGCACGACAGCTGAGAGAAGAGGATGCTGGGAAGATGGGCAGAGATAGAGAGGCAGAACGGAGAAGAGTAGAGAAAAGAAGAAAGAGAAGATCTTGACAGATCTTGATAGATGGAGGGGAGAATGGTTTCACACTAATACGGGAGAGAAGAGTCATTTGGATGGCATTGTGCTGCACGGTGGGGATGTTTAAAACTAATTGGTGACAGGAAGACTATGGTGTGGTTTTTAAAATATCAAACTCTCTGCTCTTTACTGTACATGTGAAACACTTTACTTTATTTCTTATTCGTCACATAGAACTGCAGTACAATGTAGTGAAATTCAATCTCTGCATTTAACCCATCCTTAGCATTAGGAGCAGTGGGCAGCTTTACATACAGCGTTCGGGGAGCAACATGGGGTTCAGTGTCTTGCTCAAGGACACTTTGAGATGCGGCCGGAGGACTGAACCGCCAATATTGTGATTAAGGGCCAACCCTCTCTACATTCTGAGGCACATGCCACATGTGTGCACAAAGAAGCAAATTATGGTTCACATTTTAACATTTAGAAACAAAATCTCCATTCCTTTTGTTATTTTGGTCAAAATAATGCAATAAAAAAGTCAATAAATAGTCCGAAAAACTAGAAGAGGCCAAGAAACCACAAACACTATCTATTCTAATTGAGAATTACAAATTTAAATAAGTCACACCTCTGAAACATCTTATCCTATATATTTATATAAAGCTTCTGGAAGTGACAAACTACATGGGGAATCTCCTGACCTTATGCAGGGCTTGTTGGACGACAGGAACATGGGCCAGCAGACTGGACCAGTCCCGCTCTATCTGTCTGAGCTGGGACGGGATGGAGCCCAGATCTGGCTCTGAAGTCTGAGATAGTGAAGTCTTTATGTCCTCTGGATTTCTTTCAGAGTCTTCTTCCTCTTCACTCAGCTGGACCAGCTGGGTTCCAGCACTGATCACAGCCACCTTCAGTCCACATTTGGCCTCAAACTCTTTGGTCAAAGCCTAAAATAGAAAGGTTTTGTTATATTCTCTTCTCCACATTAGCATAATGTGCTCTGTGGGGGTTGACAGGGTCGTTGCCAAAATATCTGACATTCTCAACTCATGATTCAGCTTATACAAACAACAAAATAATTTAAACATTTTGCCAAGTGCAATTATAGGAGGGTGGCCCAGGAGCATTTACATTTGCAGAGCGTAGAAGGTTCTGACTCACTGAACTGACCTCAAAACGTGATACTCTAATTCTAATCTAATCTATTTGATTCTATGTGGACAGACTTCAGAAAGTCTTTATCATAGTGATATGAAAGATGACTTGCTTGAAGCTGATTTCATTTATTGCAGAATGCAAAGAAAAAAACTTCCGGAAGAACAAATTTGGCCACTTATAAAGGGAAAAGTTAGTAATTATTTAATTAAACCTTATATTTGAAAAGGTTTAAATCACACGTGTCAAATTCAAGGCCTGCTGGCTGAACCCGGCCCTTCTCAGGTTTTTATCAACTTCAGGTTCACAATAAATTTAATCTATTTGTGCGCCAAACCCAAAAAGACAGAAAACTGTTTTTCAAACTGTAATTAAGCAACACTCAAAGTAGAAGTTGGCAGATTTGCCGAAATTCCCACAGAAGCAGAGAGTTTTCATATTCAGGCTGTGAAACAGGTTGCTGTAAGTCGGCTGTATGGTAGCCTACTTAGCTTGATTTGCTAAGGAACTTTTTTGCTGACTTTTGTAGGGCTTTTAGGTCAACAAAAATGCGACAGAAGTTGGAAAAAAATGACAAAAGTGTCGGAGAAAGCAACAAAAATTAAAGCTGCAAGCAGCGTTGGACAGGCCCTCGCATCTCCTTGCACGTCGGGGTTACTGGCGGACGCCACTCCTTGCGGCCATGCATTTGCGTGGCACTCAGACACTGCAAATCATCACCAATGAAAAGGGAACTCTCTGCTGAGTTCAATGACATCTCACACAAAACTCTACGTCATACAGTTCTTTAGCTGTGAAAGGGGGCGTGGCTAAAGCATTGGGGGTGTGCCAAACCATGACCAATGAAAATGGAACTCTCTGCTGAGTTCAATGATACCTCACACAATAGTGTACATCAAACGGGTCATTAGTTATAAAAGTGGCGTGGCTAAAGCATAGAGGGCGGGTCAAACATCACCAATCAAAAAGGAACTCTCTGTTGAGTTCAATGATATCTCACACAAGACTTAACCTTAAACAGCCATAAAGGGGCGTGGCTGAGTACATGGGCGTGGTTAAAGTATAGGGGGCGGCTCAGTATCACATGTAGACCACACATTATGAATTTCATGTCGTCGGATGATGAAACTCATCACTATAACCAAAAGTCAATATTGGCCTGTAGATGTCCTCAGGCCTGGACCCTTGTCAATCGTGAGAAATTTTGGGCAGATATGACAACGTACACTCAAGTTACAACAGCTCATCATAGATAAATGCTCAAAATGGCCACCACGCCCACACCGTTGGACGAAATCTCAAGCTTTTAATAACTTTTCATTGTTAAGGTCTTGAGATGGCAGAAAACTAATTTGAAGTCGATCGGATGAAATCTCTAGGAGGAGTTAGTTAAAGTATAGCACCTTGACTCTTATGCCTACTTCCTGTTGCCACTAGGGGGTGCTATGACTTTGAGCCAATTGGCCTGTAGATGTCGTCAGGGTTGGACTCTTATGAATCCTGAAAAGTTTCGAGCCAATTCGTCAATGTACACCCACTTCCTGTTTCGATGGCAAACACATAAAATGGCCGCCCCACCACAGCTAGGCCCCTTTTCGTCTTTAACGTCTTAAGATGGCACAGACCAAATTTGAAGTCGATTGGATGAAATCTCTAGGAGGAGTTCGTTAAAGTCCAACATGTGGAAATGGCCAAAATCACACTAATTTCGAACTTTCAATTAAAAATGGCGGACTTCCTGTTGCGATAAGGGTATGGCTCCAATGAGCTTTTTTGTACGTCTTGACATGCTACATATGCGTACCACGTTTCGTTAGTCTACGTTAAAACGTACTGGAGGGGCTCAATTTTTGTGGGCCTATTACCGAAACCCTTAAAATATATACATTTTCAATAGGCTTGATACGACCGCCAATTTTGGTGAGTTTTTGAGTATGTTAAAGGGATATTTCACCATTGGAAAGATGAATATATCTTTAAATTGGATCACTTATGTAGTAGAAATGTGAATTTTCTTTTGAAATTGGTGGCTTCTAGGCCGAGAAAAGACAGAAAATGTGTTTTTGGCTCATGTGGATGAAAGACACCAAATCCCAGAATGCACTTGCTTCGCTGCTTTAGCGTCTACTCCCAAGCCACGCCTACCATTTACAGACAGACAGTGAGGCAGCATTCAACTCAAGTATGTTTTATTGTCATTTCAACCATATACACGAAACAACGTTTCACAGTGGCTCAAGTGGTTACACAGTTAAAAATAAATAAAAACATTATATAAAAACGACATACGAAACAGGCTACATTTAGTGCGCACACATATGCTCCGTAAAGTTCAGCTAACACATAGCTACTAGCATTAGCGTTTGGTGGGCTGTAAACTAGGGTGACTAGACGTCCCCGGTTTCGGTGACCTGTCCCCGGCTGGAGCTGTCCCCGGAAATGTCCCCGGTTTTCACTGTGACTGACAGACCCGAAATTGGAATGAAAGAAAGAAAACATTGACCAAACATAGTCGCACTGACTCGCACGCGTAATCCGGTTTTGAAATTGCAACAAAATTTCTACATGGTCTCCAGCTTTGGGCCGAAATTATAATGTATTCTCATGTAAACTATTTATGTCAGCACAGACATTTTTGTAAATTGCTTAGCCAGTGTATCCCATCATAATGGTTATTATATTGCCAGATTCCAGACAATCCCACTTACTTATATATATCCCACTTACAAATTTGAATATATATATATATACACTGGTATACTTCCTAGTGACATTAATGCAAAAATATGAAAAAAAAACTATTCAACCTGCGTGTGCATGGTTAAAATTCGGAAGTGCAAAATAGTTCAGGCTACAGCACAAATATTACCTACTATAGATAAGAATAATCAAGTCTAACCTCTGAATTTCTTTTCAAAGTGCACCAGATTGATGCATTTAAACGTTAAAATAGACTAAATGTTCTTACAGGGGAGCATGCCAATGGACCCCCCTAGGGGGGGCTTGTGCCCCAGTGCAGCTCTAGGTCTTGTGACGCCCCTGGGGCAGTGTCCCCGTTTTAAGTTTTACAAAGATAACATTACCTTTTTTGGAGGTATTTACGCTTCTGAGCCGAAAATGTCCCCAACATTAAACACCAAGTATAAACACATATATGCGTGGAATGTAGAATGGTCGGCATTTAACAGTCACAAACTCCACCAGCAGTTAGCAGTTAGTTGGATACAAGCACCGGTCCGTGTTAACACAACCCTCCTCCACTAGTCTTACCCGGCGACAGAGCAGCCGGCCTGGTAGCTGGATAGCTGTTGTTCAGCAATGTTTCCACAACAACAAAAACACAGCAGTCTCTGAACTAGCGTTGGGAGTTTCGTTGAAGTTGGATGTAGTCCAGTTTGTTGTCTAATGAGCGGACACTTGCAAGCAGGATTGATGGAACAGGTGGCCGGCTAGCGTTAGCTTTCCACCGTCACACTCGTTCAACGTTCCCCGCTGATGATGTCCCTTTACCGGCCAGAGGCATCGAGCAACACCGCTGGTCTCCATAGCAGGTCGAGCGAAGCTGTGTTGAGTATTCTGTCTGTAATATTCTCCGATCTGTACCAATGTATCCCGGTGGTACACGTGTGCGGTAGTTTGAATGCACATAACTGTTATTCTAAAATTTCCTTCGGGATGAATAAATCTATCTATCTAAAAGTTTTCTGCTGAGAAGGGAGTAGCAAAAATTCAAGATGGCTGACACTCGTTTTGGTTCGGGAATTTTCGGAGAAAGACGACAGTCCAACCCCCTATGGGCGGGTTGAAAATATGCGGAAGTAGCTCCTACTACTGGCTGTAGTCCTTTGCCTCTGGGCAAAAAAATCTTCCGATGACACAAAAATTGTTGTTTTACATCATCGGAAGATTTTTTTTTTCCTCTCAGGGGGACATGAGGGAGGGAAGCACGGTGTTTCTACTGATACAAAGCTTAATGCTAAATCTGTGAAGTATCCCTTTAAGGTCCCCAAAAAGGCGATTAATTTGCCAGACGGAGGAAAAAAAAAAAAAAATTCAATAGGGCCCGAGCGCCGACAGCGGTGAAGGCCCTATTGAATTTTTTTTTTTTCTACGAAAAATGCAACAAATGGTAAAAAATAAAAAAAAAAGCGACATGCAGTCATACAGTCAAAGTTATTTGACTTTTCTCAATAAAAGCATGTCAATAAACTCTACATGTCTGGCCCTTTGATTTTCATTTTCCAGGGTGGCTCCTAGTGAAAATGAGTTTTAACACTCCTGGTTTAAATGATTTCTTTCCTCAGTGGAGTTTGTTATGTGCAAAGAGTGAGTCTGTGGGTGTCTGCTCACCACAAACTGGAGGTAGTGGTCACGCCTCTGTTCAGCATCCATCTCCTCCTCAGCTGAGAGCTGACTGCATCTGTCAATCAACTCCCTGGCCCCACCCATCCAGTCAGCCAGTACCGCAGAGTCACGAAAAAAACTGTTTATTGGTGGAAAATAGAACATTGATCAACAAATCTACAAGATTACAGTGTCATCTACATATTTGTTTTGTAAGATTATTTTTTGGGGCATTTTGGTCTTTAATTGATAGGACAGTTGTAGACAGGAAAGGGGGGAGAGAGAGGGGGAAGACATGCAGCAAAGGGCCGCAGATTGGACTCCAACCCTGGGCCGCTGCGGTAAGGACCGAGCCTTGGCGCATGGGGCGCACGCTCCACAAGGTGCGCTAACAGGGCGCCCCATATTTATTTAAAGCAAATTGTATCTTATATATAGATTAATTTAGACTTTCTTTTAACATTCTTATTAGGTGCTTTTTTATTAGATGCTGTGCACATTTTATTATCAAAAATATTAAAGTTTGGATCGCATTATAACCCACCCTGCTAAACAACTAAACCCTTATACTAGGATGAAGATTTCCACCAGTCAAAAATATGGGGAAAAATTTAATTTCAACATTTCAATGAAAATAAAAAAATTGATGTCACATGTAACCCTTTATATTTGATACTTAATACACAAAACCTCTTTGGTCTAAACCAAAGAGTAAACCTTAAAGTTCTAACTTTGCAGCAAAATATATTTCTTTGTTCCTCATCTCTCACCTGCGGCTCAGCTTCCTGTTCCTGTCTGCGTTGGTGCGTTGCTGCTCCACCTTTCTGTGCAGCGCTCTCCATCGGGCTTCCAGCTGGCTGGTGGACACACCCACTGCTCTACAGCCCGCCCCCTGCAGCCAGAGCCCCGCCTCCAGCATCCCACTGAACCGTGCTTTGTTCCCCTCCAGAACGCCACACAGCTCCTGTCACACAGACAAAACTTTATAAACACTTATTCGCTCTCTTTCTGAGAGTGACGTGAGAGGATCAATATCACTCTCATGTCTAGTGCCAAGAGGCGATTAGCTTAGCATCAAGGCTAGTCTCACATTACCAGACAGTGCTGTGAAGTGAGGTATGGCTACACCCCACATTCTGGGATAGGAGAAAAAAACGCTTTGAGTTGTTTGCATTTCTTTAAACCAATCACAATGGTCTTGGGCGGCGCTAAGCTCCGGACGCAGCGATGGTGGCTCTGCAAAATAGTCTCGGGAAGGAACTTGTTTTGGTGGAACATTTGCATCCCGCAAAAAAATAAATGGACATACAACATTAAATACAGTTAACTGTTGACACAATACAGCAATGTGAGCTATTTAAATTAGCTGGATACATGGTTACTCTTACCAGTGTATGGCCGTGTGTTCTTTGTCCACAGCAATCCCACCAATCGGTAACAAAACGTCCCAGTTAGAGAGGAAATTACCTAAACATATTCTTTGTAAATCTTTACAACCATTCCCTGAAAGAACCAAGCAGGCCTGTCTTGTTGAACGATCCAAATTTTCTTCAAAACTTGTCATTTTCAGCTTGTAGCTAGCTCGAAGTTTGTTGTTGTTTCCCGTAGCAAAGGGATTTTGAGAACGGCAACACACAAGAGCGGAAGGTGAGGGGCAAAGCCTGAATTCCGGTGTGTGATATTAGGCTTAATCCTGGAAATGTACTTTTGTTGATCCAAACTACATAAACACTAGAAGCATGGGGAAACAGCTAGCCTGGCTCTGATGTCTCCATTCCTCAATGCCCCTTTCTTCACCTCATTTTACTACATAGACACTTTGTTGACCACTGAGCGAGCTGCAGCACATACTGTAGCCCATTTCAGATAAATAAGAGACACATTTCAAATCCCACATTAGAGCAACAGGTAATATGAACCAAAATTAATTTGAGTTCGGCTAATAACTCACATCAAATCCGAGGAACATCATGTACCCGTACAGAAAACAACCCATTCGCTTGTATTTAATTGAGCCAATTAGGTTTTGAGTGCAATGCACAAAGTACAGCATGGAGTCTCCAATAGTCTCCAAATGAGCAGAATGGAACATTGCCAAATGTGCTCAGTCCTCTGGTCAGCTGCTTGTTGGTACATCACCAACATCATTCTGTCCCCCAAAGGTCAGAAAGAACACATGTATTAATAGATTACCTGGTAGACAGAGAGCTTCTCTGAAATCTGCTCCTCAGAATTACCCCCCTCGTGCATCTTGGGAAATGAAGTCTCAATGGCTCTGAGCAGGGAGTCTGACCAGGCGTTGTCCTCCTCCCACTGTGACCACACCTGAGACAGATAGAGATGAGGACGGTCAGAAGAGATGTCTCTTTTTATTAAAATCACTTCTGCGATTGTTTTTTTTTAATGATTCTTCTAATTATCATAATGATGGCTTTAATTAACTTCACCTGTTGTATAATTAAAATTCACCCAGAACATTATGTGCATGTGCGTGTGTGTGCATGCAAAAAATCTCTACAAAATCATTAGGATGAACAGATTACTCTTGATGATTGATGATTCAGAAGTGACTGAATACTTTACTTGTTTGGTACTGTATCATGCTATGTTCATGTACTTGTGGAAAAATCCATTATGTGCTCTTAGAAACATTCTAGTTTCAAACTGTCACTGTAAGAAAACTAAACCGTGATTTATGGTTCTGCGGAGGCTCCACGCAGAGCTTTCGGCGTAGCCTACGTTAGTGGCCTAAAGTTTATACTCGTTGGTGTGTGCGTTGATCTCTTTAAGAGCATAGCAGGGCTGGCATGTGTGTGTGTGGGGAGTGTGTGGTAGAGCGAGGACCGACTCTAGAGTCATAGTGGGAGAAACAAAGTGTCTCCCCTGTTCTTTCTGACCACGGTGGGAAATCTGTAGCAGGAAAAGTTAACCCTCTCCTTGATTTCATGTTGGAGAAGGAGAACCAGGAAATGAGTCGGGGGAAATGCAACGCTACCAAGCCACGGCCGGGCAATGTGCGTCACCACGACGTGTAGTCACACTTTTCGAGAGGTGCATGTCAGGCGTAGGGTCTGGTGTAGGGTCACGTACCTATGTACGTAGCCACGGCACCGATTTAACGCAGAAGCATAAATCACGCTTAAGAGTGCACAGCCATGCCAGCGGCTCTGTGAGAAGATGCTGTTTGGATAATCTTTTGTTGTTTAATTTCATGCTTACTTACTCCTCAGATAAATAAAACTTCATTCCATACACTACCTGTAACGTTTCCTGCATCATGGTCCCTTTCTCCAGTCCATGCTGCTGCAGCCGGGCCACCTCGTCCTGTAGGCCCATCACTACAGCCTCCCACCTCTGGAGGGCGCTCTCTGGGACTCTCTGGCTCAGGTACTGCAGGATACTAAAATGATAGCCCAGGAACTGGAAGAACTTCTGATTACAGAAAGGGTAATGTTAAAGATGATATTTTAGATTAGCACTCTAAACTGTATTTTCTCTGTATCCCACAGACGGACCGTATGACTGCTGAGCCGCTGCTGGAGCTGAGCTCTGCTGCCGAGCTCCGTGTCAGGGGGCTGTGCGAGGCGTTCAGGGCCCAGAGCGAGCAGCTCCTCCAGGCTGTAGACCAGCCGCTCATACTGCTGCTGCAACTCCACACTGTTGTTCAGCTCCTCACAGCGGGAGCGAACACCACCCAGAGAACTGTCCAGCTTACCCTACGCATAGAAGAGAAACACAATTTCAAGATTTAATTAGAACTGCAAGCAGTTATGAAGGGGTCCAAGCCTCCCAAGCAAAAATCCCTCCCGGCAACCTGCGGAGTCCGGGGAAGTTGAACCCAAAGCCAATGGCGGCAAGGCAAATGTCAGGAAATATTGCAATGTGTAAGCTGCAAGGTCTGCAAGAAACTTTCCATTTACATGACATACATCCATTTCAAAGCATCAATGCATTTGTTTTCGGTGTAATAGGCGCCCATTTACACCAATTAGTACAAGATTGTAGGCGCGCCCCAGGAGTGGCCCTAGTTCCTCCCCTCCAAATTTCGCTTTTTTTATTATTATAGCGCGCCCCTGCTGGCAGAAGTGTGTCCATTTTTGTGCCTGAGGTCCTTGCAGGGTTCTGGACCAGTCCAGAAAATTGCCCTGCCCCACCATGCACAGTTTAGGCTACAGCAACACTTTTATCTCCGGAAAAATAATAATCTTAGCGATTACAATAGAGTTTCCAGCACCGCCAGTACTGGGACTCCCAGCCCCCTTGGGCTTGGACCCCAAAATATATTTGTGGCAACTGAATGATCACTTATTTGGTCCTTTTTTTTTTTTAAGGGAGTAAGCTTCCCAAATGTCTTAGTGCTCACACAAAGCACCTTCCTTAACTCCAGTCCCAGATGTGACATAGAGCAGTTAGCATACCTGCAGCTGTGAGGCCTGCTGGATGAGAAAGGCAGGCAGGTTGCGTCGCTCCGCCTCCTCCAGTATGGAGCTCACCTGCTCAACCTGCTGCTGCTGCAGAGACTCCTGCATCTGAACCACAGCCTGGAAAGTGAACACACGTACACTGTTCGAGGGACGAATAATAACCTTATGACAAACAGTCTAACTCAGGGGTCTTCAATGTTTTTTGGGCCAGGGACCCATGCTGAAAGAGAGACCAAGTAGGGACCCCCTATTACATATATTTGCATATTAAACTGCGCCGAATTGATGAAAATAAATGGATATTATTTATCCATCATGTTTAATGTTAAACATACATGTGGAAAGCACAGTAAATTCTTAGCTTAACTGTAGTGGCTGCCTTACCTATAGTAAGCTTATCGTCAATGTGTATTTTATTTTTCCACAAATAGGCCAAATTATCTTTGCTATAATATGTTGGATTCATATTAATGTATTTTTCAGACTTATTTAAATTTTTGGAAAAAGAAACTTTCTAAAAAATATTTCTAACATACTTTAGCGGCCCTCTTGCACTAACTCTGAGGAACCCCTGTTGAAGATCTCTGGTCTATCTTGTTAAATCTCTCGTCGCTTTTCTGAAAGAAGTCCTAGATGAAGTTAGATCCTCTAGAGAGAAATAGACATAACTGTTAGTTATGTCAATGACACAAAGATAATACATATAAGGGTACATTGAACTACAGTAGGCTGTTACCCCATAAAACTAGGTCAGGTTTTTCCTGTAGGTTATATCCAGAACCATTTCAGTATCTCAGTGCTGGGAAGGCGAAATGTGGCTCATAGTATTTTTCCTTTTGACACCTTATCCAAATGAAACGTTTGCTTACTTATGCAAAACAGACTGTAAGTAAAAAGGTTATATGCCTGACCTCTGAGCTTTTAGGTGATAGTTGTGAGTTTTGGTAATAATGACAAAGGCTTGTAACCTACGACAACTTTGGTGAAATACTGCAGACTGAAACAGTGTATAATTTTGTCCTCTATGTATTGAGTGTCAATAAGGTAGGTTGAAACCAAAAACCATCTAGGGCTGCAAGTATCGATCATTTTAAATATAAATATGCTAATTATTTTCCTAATTAACTGTCAGAAAAAGGAGAAAAAATGTCCAGCACATTTTTCCATCTAAAATGTTTTTTTTCTGACCAACAGTCAGATATTTAGTTGAATTTAAATTTAATTATATTTACTTCACATTTGAAAACTGGAACCAGAGAAGCGATTTTAAAAATAGTTGCAGATTAATTTTCAGTTAATCGTTTAATCGCTACAGTCCTAAAACCATCAAACATCAAGAGCAGTTCACTCAAATCACTCAGATTATGAGTTGCTTGTAAAAGTGAAAGAGTCTTTTTGGAAACAGTACCTGTAGCTGGTTGTTAAGGTCCAGGGTTCCATTGAATTCATTAATTATTTGATCAACTGTCGCCTGGTTAGAAGTGAAGACTGCATGCAACTCATTCAGTTGTATCTGTTGGTTAAACACACAACACTGGTTCTTCACGTGCATGCATTTTTTTTTTAAATAAACAAAAGTTTCAAATAACACTGGTAATTCAAATATGTTACATATAATAATGTATAAGATTATTTTACTATTTTGTTGATACAGCAACAAAAAAAACAGAACACTAATACAGTAAAGATAAAAATGAGATGACGGTGGGAAATCTGTAGCAGGAAAAGTTATCCCTCTCCTTGATTTATGGAGAATGAGAACCAGGAAATGAGTAGGGGGAAATGCAACGCTACCAAGCCAAGGCCAGCGGTGGAATGTAAGTAAGTACATTTACTCAAGTACTGTCCTTAAGTACAAATTTGATGTATCTTACTTGAGTCTTTTCTTTTCATGCCACTTTCTACTTCAACCCGCTACATTTCAGAGCGAAATATTGTACTTTTTTACTCCACTACATTCATCTGACAGCTTTAGTTACTAGTTACTTTACAAATGAAGATGTTTGCACACAAAACACATGTAGTTTATAAAATCTGATGTTTTATTAAAAATGAAACACTATACAGGCCTACAAGTCCAGCTGAAATGATCAGACCAGACACAACTGTTTGGATTGTTTCCAGTTTCTAAAATGGGAGGATTTTTCTGCATTAAGTACTTTTACTTTTAATACTTTAAATACATTTTTCTGATGATACTTACATACTTTTACTTAAGTAACATTTTCAATGCAGGACTTTTACCTGTAACAGAGTACTTTTACAGTGTGGTATTAGTGCTTTTACTTAAGTAAAGGATCTGAAAACTTCTTCCACCGCTGGCCACGGCCGAGCGATGTGCGTCGCCGTGACGTATAGTGACATTTTTGAGAGGTGCACGTTAGGCTGCGGCGTAGGGTCAGTATCTCTTACATACCCACGGCGTCGATTTAACGCAGAAGCATAAATCTGCCTTTTGTGATGATGATATCTTACCTGTTTCTTTACGATATCGTCCTGCAGGATTGTGATCTGCTCCTCTCTGCTGGTCAGTGCAGCCTGGACCACAGGAAGTATTCTACACAGATCATCCACACACCGCTGACCACATGCTGAGCCCAGGATCCGGTTGACCTTTGACCCCTGAGAGGCCAGCTCGCTGCCAAGAGTAGCCAGCTCGGCTGACACACTCTGAAAAGGCAATCCAAGGAAAGTCCTATTTAGAGTGAGTTTGCATAATAATCAGTACAGCTGGTACAAAAGTGTAGTGAGTGTGTGGAGGATAGTTTATGGAAGCCCTGACAGCCAAGCGCACACATATTATTTTCAGGCTCATTTTTTCAAAGTTTTTATTCATTAATTTATTTTTTTCATTTGTGAAAACATATTTTTTACAGGCTCATTTTCTTTCATATGTGAAAATGGGTGGAAATATATTCATTTTTGCAGGCTCTTTTTTCTATGTCATCTGTGGAAATGGATGATTTATTTTCAGGCTGATTTTTGCTTAGAAAAAAAAATTTAGCCTGCAAAAAAAAAGATGTTTTAGCCATTTTCACAGATGAAAAAACAAAAAAAAACCTTGGAAAAAAATGAACCTGCAAAAAATGTCTTGCTTGCCTCTCAGGGCTTTAATAATAGTTTTGGTCGTTCACATGTCTGTACTATATTGTAGAAAAGAAAAAAAGGTAAGTATGATTCATCCTCTGGAAACCATGAATGTCTGTGCAAGTGTTTGCGCCAGTTCATCAAGTTGTTATATTTCAGTCTAGACCAATGTAGTGGCCCGACTGAACCACCCTCTCATTTAAAAAGAGACCAACCCCAAAATAAGTGAATGCTGTTGAGTGTTTGGTGTGGTGAGTCCCACCTGCAGCTGCAGCAGCCTACGCTGCATGTCTTCTTTATGGGTCGTCCCAGCAGGCGAGTGCAGCACGTTGTTGATGGAAGACAGGGACAGGGACGCGCCATACAACACATGAAACAAACCCTCGTCCAGCATCTGATAGAAGCCGTCTGCAGGGGAGGCCTGGGGGGCGGACAGGTTTTTTTATTTTATTGTTTATTTATCAGGGACAATACCTATAACTACAACACTCTTCTCCGGGAACCATCACCTTATCGTGGTGGAGAGGTTTGTGTGTCCCTATGAACCTGAGGGCTGTGTTGTCTGGAGCTTTGTGCTCCTGGTAGGGTCTCCCAAGGCAAAGTGGTCTCAGGTGAGGGGCCAGACAAAGAATGGTTAAAAAATCCTATGAAAAATCGAGGAAGGGATGAAGTGACCCTGCCCGGAGGAAGCCTGGAGCCCCCGTCTGGAGCCAGGCCCAGATGGAGGGCTCGTCAGCGAGCATCTGGTGGCCGGGTTTGCCACGGAACCCGGCCGGGCACAGCCCGAAAAAGCTACGTGGCGGACATCTCTCCATCCCATGGGCCCACCACCTGTGGGAGGAACCGCTGGGGTCGGGTGCGCTGCCACATGGGTGGCAGTGAAGGTCAGGGGCCTCGACAGACCAGACCCGGGCAGCAGAGGCTGGCTCTGGGGACGTGGAATGTCACCTCTCTGTGGGGGAAGGAGCCGGAACTTGTGCGGGAGGTGGAGCGCTACCGGTTAGATCTGGTGGGGCTTACCTCTTACGCACAGTCTTGGTTCTGGAACCATACTCCTGGATAGGGGTTGGACTCTTTTCTTCTCCGGAGTTGCCTAGGGTGTGAGGCGCCGGGCGGGTGTGGGGATACTCACAAGCCCCCGGCTGAGCGTCGCTACGTTGGAGTTTAACCCGGTGGACGAGAGGGTCGCCTCCCTACGCCTGCGGGTTGTGGGGGGGAAAACTCTGACTGTTGTTTGTGCATATGCACCAAACAAGAGTTCAGAGTATTCGGCCTTCTTGGAGACCTTGAGTGGAGTCCTGCATGGGGCTCCCGTCGGGGATTCCATAGTTCTGCTGGGGGACTTCAACGCGCACGTGGGTAATGATGGAGACACATGGAGAGGCGTGATTGGGAGGAACGGCTTCCCTGATCTAAACCAGAGTGGTTGTTTGTTGTTGGACTTCTGTGCTAGTTATGGATTGTCTATAACGAACACCATGTTCGAACATAGGGATGCTCATAAGTGTACTTGGTACCAGAGCACCCTAGGCCAAAGGTCAATGATCGATTTTATAATCGTTTCATCTGATCTGAGGCCATATGTTTTGGACACTCGGGTGAAGAGAGGGGCGGAGCTGTCAACCGATCACCATCTGGTGGTGAGCTGGGTCAGGGGGTGGGGGAAGACTCTGGACAGACCTGGTAAGCCCAAACGGGTAGTGCGGGTAAATTGGGAACGTCTGGAGGAGGCCCCTGTCCGACAGACTTTCAACTCACACCTCCGGCAGAGCTTTTCGTGCATCCCATGTGGAGGCTGGGGGCATTGAACCCGAGTGGACAATGTTCAAAGTTTCCATTGCTGAAGCTGCGGTGAGGAGCTGTGGTCTTAGGGTCTTAGGGTGCCTCAAGGGGCGGTAACCCACGAACACCGTGGTGGACACCGGTGGTCAGGGAAGCCGTCCGACTGAAGAAGGAGTCTTTCCGGGATATGTTATCCCAGACGACTCCGGGAGGCAGTTGCAAGGTACCGAAGGGCCCGAAGGGCTGCAGCCTCTGCTGTGAAAGAGGCAAAGCAGCGTGTGTGGGAGAAGTTCGGAGAAGACATGGAGAAGGACTTTCGGTCGGCACCAAGGTACTTCTGGAAAACCGTTCGCCACCTCAGGAGGGGGGAAGGGGAATCATCCAAGCTGTGTACAGTAAGGATGGGGACGCTGTTGACCTCAACTGAGGAGGTAATAGGGCGGTGGAAGGAGCACTTTGAGGAACTCCTAAATCCGACTAATACGCCCTCTATGGTAGAGGCAGAGCTGGAGGATGAGGGGGGGATTGGCATCAATTTCCCCTGGTGGAGGTTGCTGAGGTAGTTAAACAACTCCACAGTGGCAAAGCCCCAGGAATTGATGAGATCCGTCCAGAAATGCTTAAAGCTCTGGGTGTGGAGGGGTTGTCTTGGTTGACACGCCTCTTCAACATTGCGTGGAAGTCTGGGACGGTGCCTAAGGAGTGGCAGACCGGGGTGGTGGTTCCCCTTTTTAAAAAAGGGGGGACCAGAGGGTGTGTGCCAATTACAGGGGATATCACACTTCTCAGCCTCCCGGTAAAGTCTACTCCAAGGTGCTGGAAAGGAGGGTTCGGGTCGATAGTCGAATCTCAGGTTGAAGAGGAACAATGCGGATTCCGTCCCTGGTCGTGGAACAACGGACCAGATCTTTACTCTCGCAAGGATCCTGGAGGGAGCCTGGGAGTATGCCCAACCAGTCTACATGTGTTTTGTGGATCTGGAGAAGGCGTATGACCGGGTGCCCCGGGAGATACTGTGGGAGGTGCTGCGGGAGTACAGGGGTGAGGGGGTCCCTTCTCAGGGCCATCCAATCTCTGTACGACCAAAGCGAGAGCTGTGTCCGGGTTCTCGGCAGTAAGTCGGACTCGCTTTCAGGTGAGAGTTGGCCTCCGCCAGGGCTGCGCTTTGTCACCAATCCTGTTTGTAGTATTTATGGACAGGATATCGAGGCGTAGTCGGGGTGGGAGAGGGGTTGCAGTTCGGTGGGCTGGGGATCTCATCGCTGCTTTTTGCAGATGATGTGGTCCTGATGGCATCATCGGCCTGTGACCTTCAGCACTCACTGGATCGGTTTCGCAGCCGAGTGTGAAGCGGCTGGGATGAGGATCAGCACCTCTAAATCGGAGGCCATGGTTCTCAGCAGGAAACCGATGGAGTGCCTTCTCCAGGTAGGGAATGAGTCCTTACCCCAAGTGAAGGAGTTCAGTACCTTGGGGTCTTGTTCGCGAGTGAGGGGACAATGGAGCGGGAGATTGGTCGGAGAATCGGCACAGCAGGTGCGGTATTACATTCAATTTATCGCACCGTTAGACGAAAAGAGAGCTGAGCCAGAAGGCAAAGCTCTCAATCTACCGGTCAGTTTTTTGTTCCTACCCTCACCTATGGTCATGAAGGCTGGGTCATGACCGAAAGAACAAGATCCAGGGTACAAGCGGCCGAAATGGGTTTCCTCAGGAGGGTAGCTGGCGTCTCCCTTAGAGATAGGGTGAGAAGCTCAGTTATCCGTGAGGAGCTCGGAGTAGAGCCGCTGCTCCTTTGCGTCGAAAGGAGCCAGTTGAGGTGGTTCGGGCATCTGGTAAGGATGCCCCCTGGGCACCTCCCTACGGAGGTGTTCCAGGCACATCCAGCTGGGAGGAGGCCTCGGGGGAGACCCAGGACTAGGTGGAGGGATTATATCTCTAACCTGGCCTGGGAACGCCTCGGGATCCCCCAGTCGGAGCTGGTTAATGTGGCCCGGGAAAGGGAAGTTTGGGGTCCCCTGCTGGAGCTGCTACCCCCGCGACCCGACCCCGGATAAGCGGATGAAGATGGATGGATGGATGGATGGAATACCTATAACTATCATAACCAGATGTGAAAGATGCAAGGTGTTTAGGATGTCTAGCCTCCGCCAATTTGGAGTCCTTGTCCCTGGTCAGACTTTTACAAAAAACAACAAAACAAACAAAAACAAATTCTCAGAAAATACAGAGAAAAAAAAAAGTACATAAAAATTGTGTTGCTAGGGGAAACTATTAGTCCTCACATCTCTGTTGTTGTTTAAGCCATAATTTGGCGTTTGTGTTAAACAGTTCTTTTTTTTTTTATTACTATAGTTTTTATTGAATTTTCAGTACATTATAAGAACTGAACAAGACAGTGCACACGAAAGGAATCTTATAGCCAAGTACATTACTCAAAACTAAATCAAAAGCCTTTTCAGCGTCAAGGCTTAGTAGTATCGCAGCTTTATTTTCCTTTTCTATTCTATCTATCAAATGTAGCGTCCTTCTGATATTGTCATGTGTTTGCCGGTTTTAACAAACCCAGTTTGGTCTTCATCGAATTAATTCCGGGAGAAGGTTCTCAAGTCTTTTTGCAATAGTCGCTGTGTACAATTTATAATCCACGTTGAGAATTGAAATAGGTCTATAGCTACTGCAATATTCCCTGTCTTTACCCTCCTTTGGGAGTACTGTAATGAGTGCCTCTTTCCATGATGGGGGGAGTTTACCTTCTCCTTTAATCCAATTAAATGCTTTCAGTAGGAGGGGAGCTAGCTCTTCTTTAAAGGTTCTATACCACTCTGCTGGAAAACCATCTCTACCTGGAGTTTTACTTGACTTTAAGTTGGCTATTGCATTATTTATCTCTTCCAGTGAAAACTCTGCTATGATACAATCATTTTGTCTCTTGCCAATACGAGGTAGATCCAGATCGATAAGAAATTGTTCCATTGCTTCTACTTTAGTACTGGAGGTTTCGGTATATAGTTTTTTGTAGTAGTTTAGGAAAATGGCTTCTATTTCTACTGGATGATATTTTAGTTGATTTGTTTCTGGGTCCCGCAACTTATGTATGGTACTATCCGCTTGTTTTTTACGTAAACGTCGGGCAAGTAATTTAGTTGCCTGAGGGCCTGATTCGTAATATGTCTGTTTGTAAAAACGAGCTTTCTTCTCAACATTTTGTTCTAGGATTAACCAAAATTTGTTCGGCACATTGGGACTCTACAGCTCTGGTTAGCTACTCCTCCTGGACTAGTCCGGTGATTATTTCTCTGTGTAATGAGTTGAGACACGGCGCCTGGGGCCAGCCCATTTAAACACTTAACATGAATTTCAAAACTCTGCACCAAAATTATTTATTATTTTTACTGCCTGTCATGTAAACCCGAAAATACAAATAAAAAATCAGTAAAATCATGAACTCAATGTCATTATGAAACAAATAAAACAAACACAATGACTGTGCTTTAACATCAGCAACATCCAATCACTCCTTCTCGTGGCTACTTGCACTTAACATTCATTTTTATTATACATGGAGTCATCCTCCCGCTTAAAGAAGGATGAGACCAAAGTGTTGGTCTGTACAGTTGTGCTGTTAGTTATATATAGTTTGCTGCTAGCATGCAGCCTGACGTCTGACTCCCCCCCGTGTGAATACCAAACTCCTTCCTACATACATTGCAAAACGCTTGTTTGCATCACGTAAAACTGCAGTAATCCAGGGGTATTTCCCTACCCAGTCCTCCCGGTACCTGCAGAGACGTTTTTGCTTTTTAGCTACGTATTCTTCGGAACACCAGCCTGAGCCTCCATTTCAACAATGAATGAATGAATAAATGAATGAAAATAGCAATGCGTGTTATCAAATTCGTAGGGCCTACGTACTGTTGCAGCCAATGAGCAGCCAACAGGAGCTGGCTGCAGGACGTTTTTAATGTTCTATCAGACTATAACTACTCGAGAGTCTGTTCTTGAGACTTTGCTATCATTTTCGGGACTTTTAGGGCAGGATTTGGGATTCGGGATAACTGCTTGGATTTTGGGACTGTCCCAAATGTTTCAGGACATCTGGTCACCCTAACTCTGTTACAAGTCAAAGTCCTGCATTCAACATGTTATTTAAGTAAAAGTGTGTAAGTATCATCAGGAAATTTTAGAAACTTGAAACGATCCAAACTGTTGTGTGTTTAATGGTCTAATCATTTCAGCTGGACTTGTAGGCCGTTATATTGTTGGTGTTTTGTGTGCAAACTACTTTAGATAACTAGTATCTAAAGCTGTCAGATGAATGTAGTGGAGTAAAAAGTACAATATTTCTCTCTGAAATGTAGCGGAGTAGACGTAGAAAGTGGCATGCAAAGAAAAGACAAGTAAAGTACAAGTACCTCAACATTTGTACTTAAGTACAGTACTTGAGTAAATGTAGTTAGTTACATTCCACCACTGTTGTAGGCCCAGTATAATATGCAAGTTCATTATATACAAGATCTGTAGATCTGTCTCTCTTGGCTTAAAAAACATTGAAGAACCCTGACGTAGAGGCCCCTCAGATTTATCTCATGGCCCCTTGAGGGGCGCTGACCCACAGGTTGGGAACCTGTGGTCTCAGCACACATCCCAACATACATATTCTGTGCTAACGATATTCTGTACCTGATCCTGAGGCTCTATCGCTGTGAGTCCCAGCTCCCTCAGATGGCTAATGTGGGTTCGGAGCTCTTTCAGGGTTTGTGAGCCAATCATGCGTCCTGCTGTTCTATCACTACGCCTCGTAGATGAGTCCATCACCTTCAGAGAGAGAGAGAGAGAGAGAGAGAGAGAGAGACATAAGAAGACGGACACACACACACACACACACACACACACACACACACACACACACACACACCACTCTCATCAAGCCCTGTAGGAGTCCCCATAACACCAAAGAGACAACAAAGTGCCTTCTGCTCAAAGAAGGTGATAATCAAGCACGACAAGGAAACCGATTTCTCCTTTCTCTTCTGTATTTGGAAAGTGATAATCAAGCACTTCAGCTCTCCTGAGGAAGGTGCTACCTCGGCGGGGGGAAGCAGCCATCTCTCCTCCAGAGCCAGCAGCCCACTGTGAAGGCCGTCCCATTTCTTCTGAGCAGAGTCCTCCTCCACATCAGCCTCAGCAGGAGGCCCCCTGCACGGAGAGAAAAGGCTGGAAATTAACACTTCATCTTTCTCTCTTTCCTTCTTCCTTTCAGCGGCCCTTTGATTGTTTGAAGTTTGAACCTTGTGTTTTTTTCTCTCTCCAAATCTGCAAATGAATCTCAAATTTAATCGCACTAATTGGACAATTCAAATCAAACAATCTAAGAAAGTAGAAGATAAATAATTTGATTTTAAAATTAAATTATTCTTAAATGTTAAACGTTATTTTCTTAATTGTGCTGCAGCCTTATTCGGTCCTGTTACAGACACTGATAATCATTTCTTAAAAATTCTGTGAGTCAGTTGTTTACGTAAAAAAAGAAAAAAAACGTTTCTTAGGTCTCAATGAAAGCAAAAAAAGAATGGTTAAAATAAAGAAGTATTATTGTGTAGGAAAACAATAAAATTGGAAAGAAGAGACACATCAATAAAACTACATGTATGTTCAGCTAGTCTGTGAATATTCCACTTGATCCTAACGGGCCAGCTACACTGCAACCGTAAGGTATGCGGAGCAGATGTTCCAACATTACACTTTCACTATAACCATTGGAACTGGCTACACCGGACATGAGAGCAGCACATAGTGATGCGTATGCTCCGCGGAGATCTGCTCTACAAGCGTAAAAATAGGACAGTCTTCTATTTATATTTTTTACGCGAGGTGTGTGCGGCCCTTTTTACAAAATATTATATTTCATATTTTCATATTTGCATGAAATCAGTGAATATTCAACAAGGCCCTGCCCTGCGTTCTGCTCTGCCTCCGCCCCTCGAGTGCCAGAGGTTCACATTTTCACGAAGTGTTTGCAAGTGAGACAAAATAATGGATATCGCTGAAAACATCACCAGTTTATGTGTAATACATGTCCGTTTAAGCATTATCCACACAAATACAACACATACTGTATGAACGGAAAAAAATTAAACGAAACAACGCACAAGAGATCTAGCTGGGATTCGAACCTTGGATGTCATGGACAAAAAAAGTTGATGGATCAGCTTCTATGGCATCTATACCACTACACTTCATACCACTGAAATGATTTTGTGATTTCTATCTATCTATTGGACTTTTAGTCTAAGTTAACACAGGTTAACATATGAGAGAAATATATGCCCATGTTAACTGGTGATATCACAATTTAACATGGTCAAATGCAAGCCTCGAAACAGTAAAGTAGGTTCATCTTTGCCTCACATACCAAAACCTAACTGATGTACAACAAACAGGCATGACCCCACTTAACACTTTATTCCATTTTGGGGGTAAAAATGAAACACGTCAGTCATGCGCAAACGTGATCATTTATCATTGTTATTGTGGGCCATCTCATACGAAGAATGTGAAGGCCTATCTCAGCACAAACAGTCTCTTTCAACCTGTGCCACAAGTCAACTGATTATAGTTATGTTTAATTTCATTAGACCCATATTAGGAATCTGAAACAGCAACATATCTGTATGTTATCAAACTCTCTCAGTACATCTACATCTTGTAATCATATACTAATGACCATTTTGTGTCGTCAAAGTAGGCCAACAAATTATGTGTGGAATAAATAAAAGTCAAACTCTGAGAAAATAAGCTTCATATGTTCTTCACTTCAAATCACTAGACTTTTGCTGCAACTCACTTCATAACTTAACCAGACTAAGATAACACTAAGTCGCCCGAGAGAAAACGAGGATCAGCACTTTGCTGCAAAACATTCAATGGCCATATGGTCATAACAATAGTGTATCAAGTACTAGGCTACCATAAGACAAAAATCGTGAGTCTGGGTTGATACAGACATACTATGGGTCCAATGAAATTAAACACAACTATAATCATTCGACGTGTGACACAGCTTCTTCGTATGAGATGGCCCACAATAACAATGATGAATGATCACGTTTGCGCATGACTGACGTGTTTCATTTTTAGTTTTTGGTATGTGAGGCAAAGATGAACCTACTTTACTGTTTCGAGGCTTGCATTTGCCCATGTTAAATTGTGATATCACCAGTTAACATGGGCATATATTTCTCTCATATGTTAACCTGTGTTAACTTTGACTAAAAGTCCAATATATAGATATAAATCACAAAATCATTTCAGTGGTGTGTAGTGGTATTAATGATGCTGGTCCATCAACTTTTTTGTCCATGACATCCAAGGTTCGTATCCCAGCTAGATCTCTAGTGCGTTATTTTGGTTTTTTTCCGTTCATACAGTATGTGTTGTATTTGTGTGGATAATGCTTAAATGTATTACACATAAACTGGTGATGTTTTCAGCGATATCCATTATTTTGTCTCACTTGCAAACACTTCGTGAAAATGTGAACCTCTGGCACTCGAGGGGCGGAGGCAGAGCAGAACGCAGGGCAGGGCCTTGTTTAATATTCACTGATTTCATGCAAATGTCACCAGTTAACATGATCACCACCTAAACTGGCACACCAGCTCCACAAACTGAAGAAACAACAACAATCTCAAAGCAAAAGCTCGCCGTCTAGCCTGTGACTCACAGAATCCTACGCCGTGTGTGCACAGCAGGTGTAGCCAGTTAAAAGATACATTCTGCGACACATCTGCTCCGCTAACAGTCCGCATATGTTACGCGTTCAATGTATCCAAAGCATAAGAGGATTTTGCTGCACCTGTAACCAACAAATCTGAATCTTAAACCCCACGAATATAAATATATATATTTTGCTATACTACAGGCAAAAAGGACTATAGCTCTCATCTGGAAGAAAATGGATGCATCTACAACTGGTGCTTGGATCAAGAATATAGTGCAATGTATGTCCATGGAGTGACTGAAATATATTGAGAGGCAAATTGGGGGTGTATGAGAAAATCAGGAGGCCATTTGACCAGTTTGTAAAAGAAGACGACATAGGGGAGATGCTATTATGATACTGTCATATCATTTGCTTTTTGTTTTTGGATTGTTGTAGTATGGCAGAGGTTGAGAGAGGAATTTAATTGTGGAAAATTGTAACTGCAGTGATGAATTAATAAAAACATTGTAAAAATAAAAAAAAGAAGAAGAAAAAATAAGAGAGACATCAACTAAAATGTAATGTATATTTAGAATATATATAAAACTATATTTTAGAGTGATGGTACAGGGTGTTTTACCGCTGCAAAAGCTGGCTGTGGAGTGGAGCTCTGCTGCCCGCCCGAGCGATAGCCTGGGTCAGTCCTCTCTGTTCAGTCAGCTGCTGCTCCAACTCCTGAGACACAAACAGCAGCAGCAAGGATCACCCGCACAGAGCAACATCATCTTTATATACTGTATATACTGTACTGTACAGGGGCGCATGCTCCACCAGGGGAGCTACCCAGGCACCCCTCCCTTCAGTAATTTAAATAACTAAGTTCACAGTGGCAGTAGATTTAGAAACTGAAATATACATGACAGGCCAAGCTTATTTCCAATTCAGTCCCACTCTTCACTAGGGCAAGTTTTTAGTCCATGTCTTGTTGTGTTTTGCTTTGTATTGGTCTGTAGCAATAATGTTTCCCAAAACAAATTGGCTTGGCAATACATATTAGCTTCAGATCAGTTCTTCCTTGAGCTTTCAATAAAAAATATTTATAGGGAGGAGGGTGTGTATCCATAGTCACGGCACGCCCCCTCCCTCTCTCTGCTTCTGCTCATAGTTGTCAGTAGTCTTGCATTGCCAGACCTTCCTTCGCAGTGCTGTGGAGGAAGGTCTGGCTAGTCCACACAGCATTCTGGGATGAGAGAGAAACGTGCTCTGGTTTACTGGCATTTCTTTAGCCCCGGAGCCGCAGCAAAATTGCCTCAGGAAGGAATATGTTTTGGTGGAACAAGTGTACGTTCAAAAGTAGTTTTAGTCGTGCAACAGAAAACTCAGATTGGACAGATAGTCTAGCTAGCTGTCTGGATTTACCCTGCAGAGATCTGAGGAGCAGTTAACCATAGTCCTAATAAATCCACCAGAGTTTAGAACTCCAACACAAAGAAAGTGTAAGGTAACGGACATCAGGCAGAAAAGAAGGACATACGCCGGAATTTCCGGCGGCACCTGAACAATCCCTGAAGTGGAAGGTCGTGGATATAGACTAAGTTGTCAGATTCAACTACCAACCATTGTAGGGCTGGCTCAGGTTTGCCTCGGACCAGCTCTTAGTTATGCTGCTATAGTTTTAGACTGCTGGGGGACTTCCTTTGGTACTCCTCTCTCTTTCTCCATCTTTGTGCATTCATACCCCAGTAATGTGGGGAGCTTATTCCCCGGAATCCTTATGCTTTCTTGCCTTGCAGATTTCCTTGGATTGGGGTGACACCTAAATCATGGTTGCTGCTGCTGTTACTGTTCATCATACCAACTCCTATAATTATTATGAATCATATGTCTCCATATCTGTATATCTGTATCAGTGTCTCTGTGTCCCAACCGACAGCGCAGATAGCCACCAAGAGTCAGGGTCTGTCCAAGGTTTCTGCCTGTAAAAAGGAAGTTTTTCCTCACCACTGTTTCACCAAATGCTTGCTCTTGGGAGGGGAATTGTTGGGTCTTTATAAATTATAGAGTGTGGTCTGGACCTACTCTATCTGTAAAGTGTCCTGAGATATCTCCTGTTATGATTTGACGCTATAAATAAAATTTAATTTAATTGATAATGGTCAAATTTAAAGATATGACACTGATGTATTGATATTGATGTCAGTATTAGTAATCCTTTAAAATGTCACATTCAAACAGTCAAACCCTTGAGCGAAGAAGTCGGTAGAGTCCTGTACCTTCTTCTGCTGCAGGCTGCTCTGTCGGAGCAGTTTGTTTCTCCGTGAGGAGAAGATCTCCTGAACACTGCTGCTGCGCTGCAGATGAGACAGCAGGGGGCGCTCTGGCTGAGCTACCAACTTCTGAGGAGAGATAAATGAAGGAGAGACGCAAAGAGAAAAAAAAAAGAAGGAAGAAGAAAGTTAAAATATACTTGTTATCAGTTTAAAAAATATCTCATCATGTTTGTCTTTTTATTCTCCACCACAGTTGAGGACTTAAGACTGAACTGCTCTGAGACCTGACTTTAATAAAAAGAGGAATACAAAATGTTAAACCAAATGTTATACCAAACATTCAACTAAATATTGCATATTCGATTAATCGTGGTCTTCACGATTAGATTCAAATCGTGATTTTGATTAAAAAAATAATTAATCGTTCATCCCTACTTACTGACAGACCTGACTTGACATGAGAGTTGAAAGCAAAACCATTCAACTGTCAAGTTTTGACCTGGTTAAACCTGGAACAATAAACCAATACGTTACCATGACCATGAACTTGTTGTCCTTCCGGGTCAAAATTGAAAACTAACTTTCTGTTGCTTTTTTCAACATTTTTGTCGCTTTTTTTCTATACTTTCGGCGCTTTTTTTATATTCATGGTCAATAAACCTAATTTAAACAGCATTATGCCTAATTGTTTTTTTTAAAGATTATTTTTTGGGGGCTTTTCCCTTTATTTTGAAAGTGGATAGACATGCAGCAAAGGGGAGCTGGTTGGATTTGAACCTTGCACCGCTGCAGGACTCAACCAGCATGGGGCAAATGCTCTTACTGGGTGAGCTAGAGGTTGCCCCTCATTATCCCTTTTTTTTTTATTTTGATTTTATGTCAAAGTTTAGTCAGGAGACTGTTTTAAAACCATTTAAAAACATTTTTCAAATGCTATAAAAATGAATAAAACACCCCAAATTAAATGGAAGTAATTTTTAATTTTACCTACAAAGAATATTGTATGGCTTCCATACAACGTACATCCATGCATCCAAGTAATTTTTTGGGCAATTTGGTTGAAAGCAACCCATATTTCTGATACAAAAAAAACGTGTCAAATTGGACCCATGGACAACACAAGGGTAAAGACAGCGACAGGCAGGCCTCGTTCTCATATAAAAACACTAAAAACAGCAGAGGTGGACTTTTAAAGTTTAGCACTCCATTGTCCGCTTATCCGGGGTTGGGTCGCAGGGGCAGCAGTTCCAGCAGGGGATCCCAAACTTCCCTTTCCCGAGCCACATTAACCAGCTCCGACTGGGGGATCCCAAGGCATTGCCAGGCCAGGTTGGAGATATAATCCCTCCACCTAGTCCTGGGTCTTCCCCGAGCCCTCCTCCCAGCTGGACGTGCCTGGAACACTTCTCTAGGGAGGCGCCAAGGGGGCAACCTTACCTATCTCTAAGGGAGCCACCCTCCTGAGGAAACCCATTTTGGCCGCTTGTACCCTGGATCTCGTTCTTTCGGTCATGACCTAGCCTTCATGACCATAGGTGAGGGTAGGAATGAAAACTGACCGGTAGATTGAGAGCTTTGCCTTCTGGCTCAGCTCTCTTTTCGTCACAACAATGCAATAAATTGAATGTAATACCGCCCCCTGCTGCGCCGATTCTCCGACCAATCTCCCGCTCCATTGTCCCCTCACTCCAATACCTTGCTATTGGAACTCCTTCACTTGGGGTAAGGACTCATTCCCTACCCAGAGTAGGCACTCCATCGGCTTCCTGCTGAGAACCATGGCCTCAGATTTAAAGGTGCTGATCCTCATCACAGCCGCTTCACACTCGGCTGCGAACCGATCCAGTGAGTGCTGAATAATCTGCAAAGAGCAGCAATGAGATCCCCAGCCCACCAAACTGCAACCCCTCCCCACCCCAACTACGCCTCGATATCCTGTCCATAAATATTACAAACAGGATTCATTCACTCATAATTTTTCATTTTGCTTGAGAATGCTTTTGACTTGATTTGCCTCAAAAGCCTCCTAACAACTAAACACACCTGCTTCCATGCTGAGTGGGAAAGCACTAACGGGGTACCCATGAGCCTCTAGTGGTTCGTTTGCAAACGTGTTAATAATTAACAGGGAGTGACTTGTGAGTGCCACATGTGCACCAGCTGCTCTGCTGTCAGCAGCAGAAACATCTTTTAAATGAAAATGTCCAAGTAAAATGAGAGAGAGAGACAGGAAGCGATGAGATGGATCATGAGAGCTTGACCTTGTGTTTGGTGGGAAAGAGGAATTCGGATGCAAATGTACCTAAATAAAAATAACATTTGTATATATATTTTTTTAAAGATAATTTTTTTATTTTTGATAGGACAGCTAGGTGAGAAAGGGGGGAGACATGCAGGAAATCGTCCAAGGTCAGATTCGAACCCTGGACCTCTGCGTCGAGACATAACCCTCTCAGTATATGTGCGCCTGCTTTACCCACCGAGCAAACCCGGCCACAATCATTTGTATTTTTACCATATTCTTTCAGACTTTGTTCACATGTGCACTACTTTTCAAGGTTTTAGTCTGACAAAAAGCGTGACGTACATCCAAACGTCTCATATCCACATCAAAACAAGCAATATGGACCCAGTGTCACTTATCCTGGGCCTCCCAAGCTGATATGTAACATCAAAAAACAATAACGGATTGTAGGCTACTGTATTCTTACTTATGCTGCAAGGCACAACATTTTAAAGATTATTTTTTGGGCATTTTTAGGCCTTTATTCGACAGGACAGCTGAAGACATGAAAGGGGAGAGAGGGGGAATGACATACAGCAAAGGGCCACAGGTCGGAGTCAAACCCGGGCCCGCTGCGTCGAGGAGTAAACCTCTATATATGGGCACCTGCTCCACCAACTGAGCTATCCGGGCGCCCGCGAGGCACAACATTTTATAACAGTGGATTAATGAAAAAGTACCAACTGTTACAGGCTGGCACAGAGTGCTGCTTGGTTTTGAGAACCTTACAGACCAATTCTACAACATTTGGAAACTTCCTGCACTACATAAAGCATGGTGCCTCTGCCTAGCCTGGCTCCGCCCTCCTATGTACTTATGCTAAATTTTCATTTCCCTTCAGTACTACGTCTGGGTAGTATGTCCACGGTATGTGGAATTTAGTTTTGTTGCAGGATGGTTGGGGAAGAACCCGCCTTACTCGCCCTCTGAATGGCTAGTACTTGTTGCCTGCTCTAGTGGGATTGGTTATGGTTAGGGTAAGAATGTCAGGGTTAGCCAATCAGGGATAAGTTCCCTAATGAATATTCATGAGTCTTCCCCTACCATCCTGCAAAAAAAAAAAACTTGCCCGCGGTATAGTCTTGGGTTTTCGCCAGCCAAATTTTTGGCGGTCCATTCAGCGAACAGAGGGAGTGGCTGAGAACGATGACGTTGAGGCCGTGCGCTAGAGTTGTAGTTCCAGTAATGGCGGCAGAGAAAGATGCGAGCAAAGCCATTCAGTTCGTTGTGGCAACGCTGCCGAATATCCAGAAGTTAAGGCCCAAGCAAGAACAATCTTTGCTGAGTTTTGTTGGTGGCCATGATGTTGTGGCCCTCCTGCCCATGGGGTTCGGGAAAAGTTTAATTTTCCAGCTTGCTCCGTTAGTGGTGAAGGATAGAATAGAGAATAGAATAGAAGACTTTTTTCATTTATCCCCGTGGGGAAATTCAAGTGTCCAGCAGCTCACACATAAACACACATTCCCATACACCACACAGTTCCCAGTCCATGCACATGACATACGTCACGACCAAACGTTAGCGATTGGTTATGGCAGATGCAGAGTGGCTCTGGGCAGATGCAGAGTGGCTCTGGGCAGATCCAATAGTTTTAAACTTTAAACAGAGTACCCGCCTTCAAGGAAGTTAACACTTGTCAATGGAGAGTTGCCAGACTCTCTGTACAAATTAAATGTACGAGAGTCTGGTAGGACCAGGCTAGCCTCTGCCATCATGCTGCAGGGATTTTCTTGATTGTTTTAATTGCACATGTAACCTCTGGTGTATGAATCTGAGCTCTGTGGTTTTGGTTTGTTTGTTACAACTGTTTCGTCTTTTGTACTTTTTTTCTCTCTTTCTCTTTCCGTGTTATGGGTCAGCTCTGTTTTCCCTGTTCCCTGCCTGTTTTCCCCTTCCCTTTTTTCCTGTGTTTGTTGTCTGTGTTTGTCTCCACCTGCTGTGGCGAGTGTCTCAAAGAGGATCTAGGTCAAGGGGCGTGGCCACTCTCTCCTGCTCTGTTCCAGCCAGCTGCAGCACATTCCACTAATCAACCAGCAGTTATCAACCCGGGCTGTTCACCTCTTCAACACCAGTTCGTTACAACATTACCAGTGATCCCGTTCTGAACCTGCTGTTTTCCTGCTGTGACCTGGTCCCCTCGCCACTCAGCTCTCATTGCTGCCTGCTCACCTCACATTGCTGCCTGCTCACCTCGCCACTCAGCTGCCTGCCCGAGTTCCTCTGGCTCTCATCACCTCCACACCGGATCGCCTGGGTGAGTTGGGACAGGTCACTCTCCGCCTACCTCTGTCCAGTCTCAGTCTGCCTGGCCACTCACCTGTCTGCTACCTCTGGCTCCCGTCCCCATCGGAAGCTACTCAATCCTGAACTATTTCCTCTCTGCCTTATTCCGATTGTGTAAATAAACTCTTTAACTGCTTCTCTGTCTCCGTTGTGTTTGTCTCTGAGTCTGGGTCAAAAACTAGAGCCTAACATTCCGGTGGATATCATAATGTATCTAGGCCTGTAACAATTATTACATAATTGTCAATTTGGCAAAAATGTTTACGTAATCGCAGTAATTATTTGCTAACATTAGTTAAGGTCTTAAGAGGTATGACTGTTGATGTAATTGTGGATTTTGTTTAGCTATGCCAAATTATAATTATACAAGTGATTATTGGTCGGACCGTTATGCTATGCCGCTAGCTATGCTAGCGGCAGCTGTCACTTGTTGCCATAGCAACTCGAAACATCAATCAATTGAACTTGTCCGTGTTTCTGGCCCGAAATCTGCCAGATGATTAGTCTTTTTTTCTGGCCACCATCAACACCCCCCACTTTTTTTTTTTTTTTTCAGAGGACCATATATTACTGTACTATTGTCAATTTTATGTTCATTTAAGAAACATACATGGTTTTATGATGGTGCTTTAAGTCCCCAACGTCGACTTCAAGGCAGCGCTGCGACTGTCGACTTCAAGGCACCTAACCTTAACCTTAACCCATTGCCTAATCCTAGTAGGCACTAGAAGGCGACGTTGGGGGCTTAAAACACCAAACACCACCTTACTTCATAGGCTGTCATATAACAACGATATAACCAAAATATGTATCCTGGAATTCATTCAAAACTTTAATTTGTTTGAAAAAGTAATATTTTTAAAATTTGACTGAAAGAGACAACTATATTAATTGCAATTATTTATTTGTACATCTTAATTTGGAATTGTTACAGCTCTAAATGTATCCATCTTCTACTTGTTGTTAAAGTGAAAATTAATAGATTGCAAAAAACTATTTAAAACAATATGAGACACTTTATGTAGGATACAAAAACTTGAAAGTGTGGTACTAAGAAAGTGAGACAAACTACAATATTTTGTATGACAGCCTGCTGACTGAAAAGTGTTCTTGTGACGTGTTAAGTTTTAGCTGCATTTTTGTGCTTTATCCTACCACCACAACTTACACTTACTACCTATGTACCCATCCAAACAATGGTGCATACCTGTTGCTGTGGCTCTCTGTGGCTGGTAGTTCTCTCCTCTCCCTGCCTGTCCTGCAGCAGCTGCTGGAAGGAGAGCAGGTTGGCCTTCAGGAGCTCCAGTTTGGAGGAGAGCAGCTCAGTCGCTTCATCCTGCTGCTGGTCCAGTGCCGACAGGCTGGCAACCCCCCGCTCCATCTCCAGGAACATCTCCTATACAGTACACACATCATTTTTAACCAGAACTCAAGTGCTGAGCAGGGAGCATATACATGTCACATAGTGATATAACTAATTACATTTACTACATTAAGTACTGTCCTTACTCCACTACATTCATCTTACAGCTTTACTTACCTTACTTACTTAACAAATTAAGATTTTTGCACACAACCAATTTTCTTTGTGTGGCGTTGAGGTTGAAATGTGTCAGTGTGTAAATTAATCAGTTGTGAATACTGCAGCACAAAGGTCATACAGTATATCATGTTAAAGTTAGATCTGGCTCATGAGCCTCTTTTTGACCAAGTAGTTACAGGAACGTAGTTATAGAAACAGTCCACTTCTAAACAGTTCTGCTAACTACTCTTCCCCCAAAACTGTTTTTTGCCATTTGCATTCACACTGGCCAAGTGGCCATAGGAACTGACCTTTTGTTATTATAATCACAGCCATCTAACCACCACATTAGGTGCTTTCCAACCGGATAGTACTTGTATTTTTTAGAGGAAAAGTACACTTCTAAGCAGTTCTAAGAACTACTCTCCCCCAAAATCTTTTTTTCCGTTTGCATTCCCACTGGCCAAGTGGCCATAGGGACTGGTAGGAGGGGTAAGGGAGTGACGCAAGCACGGCAACGGTCTTTATAGCATTGCCACTAGACCTTATCACCACATACAACAACAAAGCAGCATGGAGGAGGCCGTACATGGCCAGCAGTGCCCGCACCTCCGCATCAGTCCACTTTTCCGAGTTCCGCGTTCCGTCCATTTTCGTAGTAATTCACGTAATGTTTTGCTCAACACAGACGGGGCTTTATTATACTCGGAACAGACCCCGCCTCTGCCTGCTGCTGCGCTGTGGACGTGTGTGTGTGTGTGTGTGTGTGTGTGTGTGTGAGAGACGGCCGGCGAGCCGCAGGACACGCTTGTGGAGTTTAACTCCGAAAAGACAGTTAACCACAGGTTCCCATTAATCTTATGATGGACATGTGTTGTGATATTTAAACAAACGAACCGTCAACGGCGAAATAAAAGCCTCTTATTTACGAGAGCGGTCTGAGAGACCTCCAGCTCACAGCGAGGTGTCTGAGCAAGACTGGCCGAGCGATGAGCTAGAGGCCGGGACAGGCGCTTACTGGCTGTTGCCTCACTTTATGGAGGTTCTCAACTCCGAAAACGTCGGAAAGCCCCTTATGCAGAAAAGGGAAAAGACCCTGCCCTGAAGTAGGAGCTGAAAGAGTTACCAGCCAGAGGAACTCAATAATCCCCAAATTGGTCCAGTCAGAACAGGAGAAAAGGGTTCTAGGAACGTTATGTTCTAGGAACTGCAAAAATCCCTCCAGTCGGAAAGCGGATGAAAGAAGGCTCTTTTGTAAATTTGAATGGGAGACAAGATCTCAATGATTCACACAATTGTTTCATTTGAAAGTGGGACTTTCCATAAATGACTATTTTGCAAAAATACGATATCAAACAATTCCCTACAGATATTTTTATATTGTTGCTTCCAGAAGAATCTAATCAGAGGGAGACAGAGTGTTAACATGTATCCATAAAATTGTCCATACATTGGGCGAAAAACTTTGTGGGTTTTCATACTGAAACATAAGATTTTACTCATATACCAATTTGAGCAGAGATATCAGTATATCTACTTACATGCATAACTTTTAGATACTCTTTTGAGGTACTCTGCATGAGTGTTTCCATTTTGTGAGACTTTTACTTCTAGGCAAATATTACTTTAAATGTTACTTTTATATTCACATTTTACATTCAACATAAATCAACATATCCACTTTCATGGATTTTTTATATAAATGTTAACACTCTGTCTCCCTCTGTAGATGGATGATTCTTCTGGAAGCAACAACAACAACATAAAAATATCTGTAGTGAATGGTTCAATATCGTATTTTTGCTAAATAGTTATGAATGTCCCACTTTTAACTGGAAAAAATCAATTTACCAAAACAGGATGAAGCAATTGTGTGAATAAATGAGTAATGGAAATAAAATCGCATTACAGAGTTTTCACATATCATCACTGTTCAGTTAAAACCTTGTGCCAGTTTATGGGTTGATACAATTCTCCTGCAAATAAACTACTTATAAACCTATTGGATTATCAGAGAAATGTTTTGCCAAAGACCTGAAAACAGGAATGTTTTTAGTCAGCTCATGAAAAGTTGACACTTTGGAGATGCATGTTTTTCACAGCATCATAGCAACAACATGTTAACTGACCCATACACTGTGTCAAATATCAATATAAACTGATCATTAAAAAACTGTTTATTAGTCTAAAAGTAACTATGTTGGTAGTGCCTCTGCTGTCTTCTACAACCTGTTGTTCCATGTGTGTTTGGTCGTCAGGGAGCGTACGGCAGAGTTTAAAACTACAACACTAGATTAGTTGATTTCTGAGATCTTTGCAGCCACACCACACCCTCAGTGCAAATACCGGCAGATGGCATTTAGTGTTTGTTACCCTGTGAATTGCACAAGCCATTTGTTTTCTGGGTTGATGTTTGGACAGTAAACATAGTGAGACCTGGTGATAGCCAACTAGCATTACTGTACAATATATAATAAGGGCTTACAAAGAGTGACACAGTCGCAGCGGATTCTAAAACCCAGTAAAAATGTTTGATGTTTGAATAAGACCTCTTTGAGTTAATGTTTAGAGAGACAGTTGTTCTTTCACTTTCTCCAGCAGTCCTGCTTTGAATGGTGTTCCATTTACGAGCAGACTTAAAGCCAACTTCCGAGTAATAAAATCAGAGCAGGTGACAGTTAATGAACTCCGCTCACTGAGAAGTTGTTATTCAGGAATGTTGATCGCCCCTCTGAGCAATAAGGAGGCACACATGCCAAATATATTAATATGGCACTTGTGTTTACATCCGTATGTGTCGGCCCTAATATGCTATCAGCAATCAGATAGTAAAAACAAACAGACCATTGACCTATGAGTCAAACCTATAACATTTAGCTGCAGGAGGAAGCTGACAATGACACACACACACACACACACACACACACACACACACACACACACACACACACACACATCTGTGCTGAACTGACATTCAGCAAGATCTGAAATAGTCAGCAATCATTTGGAAATGATTCATGACTTATATTTTGCTCTTGAAACAACATTGTGCAATTTGAAATGTTTGTAAAGTCTCATGACTCGACCAGTGACCTGCTGTGTGATTGTAACTATTCTTCGGCAAAACCTCAGACTGCAAGTGCTAATTTGAAAAAAACTAGTTTAACTTCTTAGTTTGTAACTTGACTCTAAATCACTGTTTCTGCAATTTAACCTGAGTTTAAAGTTGCCTGTTTTCCTGAGAACAATAGTTTCAAAGCAGACATTTATTCTTCATCATGAATAACAACCAATGTTTTTATCACACAGCAGCCCAGGAAGCATTGATTTGGTCATTTGCAGGTCGAAAAACGTCCAGATATGTAGCTTAAAATTGAGCTACATTTGTTTAGAAATCTCTACAGGTTTCTGCTCCAGTGTTTCAACATAATTCCTTCATGCCTTATCTGATCTCCATTAGCTAGTCTCCTTAGGGTCAAGATTAAAAAAATATATAAAAACAGCTTTTCAAAAGGACACAGTATTAATGGGACAAGAATGATAGAATAAACTAAAAATCTACATCAGAAAAGTAAACTGATACTGCAAAATGAAAGGGTTAAAAATAACACAATGAAAACAAAAAATACTTATTAAAGTTCAATCGTTAACTGAAACGGAAGTTATCTATGTACATCGATTAGTGTTACAGAGACTATTTCCTATGCCTGTATACAGTCCCTCCAGGATTTCACGATGTCCCGATCGCGCCAATTCACGCAAATTCAACCAATCACCATGACTTTGGTGCGACTCGCAATTTTGACCAATCACCGGAGTTTCCCGCAACTTCAACCAATCCCAGCAGTCCCACGTGCCAGACTTTACGTCAGTATAATGTGACTCTGAGTGCCACTGACCAAGCGGGAGTGAGAGAGCTTGTTTCCGATATGAAGACGAGACTCAAACATTTCACATTTACCAACAAAACGTACAGCGAAAGACAATGCAAAACATTTCAGACCGCCCTGCCAACCTGTATACATTTTATCAATGTACGCTGTAACATTTTTTCACTCTAAAGTCAGAGGCTGCTGTTTCAACCCTGTCGGCTGTCTGCAGCAGGCAGGGGCGGGGCTGCTGCTCATACAGTTCTCCCCGCTACTGACGCGCACACACGTTCTCTTAATACATCCATGGCACACACACACGGTGGATGCAGGAAAAACCGGAAATGAGACGACACGATGACCTAAATTGAGGACAGCTACGCTCGTTATTGTAAGTGCAATGATAAGTTGAAGTCCAATAAGTACTTTATCAAACCGTATGAATGTGTGTCCCAGGCCAGGATAGGAAATTAACTAACAATGTAACAAGCCACTGACACATATGTTCAAATTTGATTCATTCAATACATTATTATTTTTTGTCTTAAATCCACCAGCCATTTTCATATTATACCAACATTTGCAGCATCCTAAGCCTTTTTGGTAAGGTTACTAGGAAAACTCAGACCAGAGTAGTTTTATTCTCCCTGAAACAAGTTTTATTTTTATTTTTAAAGAACTATAAAAAAAAAATTAAAAAAAATCACAACTTTTTTTGCAACTTTCACTGTCTCCCGCAACTTCATTGCAACAAACTTTTTTTGCGAATGCTCCCGCAAAATCAGGCATTTTGGGCAGCAGCAATCTCAAAAAAAGGCTGCGAAATCCTGGAGGGACTGATTTTAATGTTGTTGAAACAATAGCTATATATAACCTATATATCTGAAAACATTCACTTTTCAGCCTCATTTAGCCTATTTTAATCACACTGCAGATATCTATCTTGTGAACTGAGAGTCCCGGAGTGCACTGGTTCCTGTGGTAGGCGGGGCTTACCTGGCAGGTGAGGAGTTGCTGCTCAACGCTGTCCAGCATGGTGGAAGCCGCCGCTCCGCCAGCTTTCAGGCTCCTCTGGGCTTTCTGCAGCCACAGCTCTAGCTGGTCCAGCGTTTCCAGGGACACATGGGGGACACCTTCACGGGGGCAGGGCCCAGGCTGGGGCTCCTCTGGGGCCTGGGACACAAACACAACACACCCAGCTGAACCTCTGTGCTCCATGGTCACAGGTGGAGAGAGGGCGAGGAAAGCAGGGGGAGAACTTTTAAGTTGACTCTACCTTAACAGGTTGTAGCTCTAACACTGAACATAAAAATATCACTCTGACCTGTAATTCTACTTCTCACACTACCACCTACAGTCTCTTTCCCCTGCCTGGTTATATCTCTTGCTCTCTCTCTGTCTGTCTCTGTTGACACCTTTCCCTAGCTCTTAAGTTTCTCTTCTCTTTCTTTCCCTCTCTGCTCCACCCACCTGTGGCAGAAATCACTTCCCGGAGCACTGGCAGGGCTCCAGTGACAGCGACTCGTTGTCACAGGAAGAGCGAGAGAGAAAATGACAGTAAGGCACAGAGAGAGAAGAGGAGAGGCCTCAGGCTACAGGGGTGGAGCTGAGACAGAGGGCCAGGTGAGCAGAGTAAGCGGTTAACATAAGAATACAAACACTTCCCTACCTCCTCCTCTAACCGTATGTAGCTGTCAATCATTTGAGCTTTTATTCTATCAGAACTTCCATCTATAGGTTTTACTGTTCTTTTCTTTGAACTTTTTTGACCCCTGCTTTCTTTTCAGAATGAATTATGAGCGTTTTGGACAGTGCAAGTTCAAACTCACAATGTTTCAAATGACTGATTTTCTTTCATGACTTCATGGCTCTATGAACACAGTTGCCAGGGAACTACCGAGGATTTGACACGAGGTGAACACCAAGAGTCAACAAAGCTGCTTTAAATGTCAGGATTAATATGCGGCTCAAACATTCACCAGACTTTGATGTCACTGAAGTCTGTCCCGTGCCGTCGGCCGTCCGAGGAGCCGTCAGCCTTCATTTGGGCCGACCCGACATGCTCAGTCGGAGACAGGGCAGTCAGGACTCGCCCGGAAATGGGGAGCGGATGAGCCGCTCAAAATC
Organism: Sander vitreus; assembly: GCF_031162955.1. Lineage (NCBI taxonomy): Eukaryota > Metazoa > Chordata > Actinopteri > Perciformes > Percidae > Sander > Sander vitreus. The sequence goes on along the minus strand of NC_135874.1, from coordinate 2,379,135 downwards.
TGACGAAAATCTTTTAAACTGACCTTTGTTTATCTGAAATGAAGACAGATTCAGAAACTGCACAGCCTATTTCTCGCTTAAAATGTTTTCAGAAACGCGTTTCGGTGAACTATTTTAGTACAATATGAGATTGTATTCTGAACAAGCCGCCATGACAGTCTGGCTGTGAATTTCCAGAGAAAAAAGAACCACGTGACGCATTCGTCCAATCAGCTGCCGGTGTTCATTTTCTGGAAAATAATCAGACTGTTAATGGAAACAATACAAAGCAGAGCAGCGCCGCCTGCTGCTATGGAGATGTATTACGTTTCGCGCACGCGCAGAGCGTACGCTCAAGTTGGCGTCGCCTCAGTGTGTTCTGAGGCACTTTTTGGACCTCGGGGACCCGACTGATCAGTCCGACTGCCTTTTCTGCCGACGGTCGGCCCATCTGGTTGGTGTGTCAGGGCCTTTATGTGAATGTACAGAGTGCTCGATGGAGTATTGTGCACTTTGGATACTTTAATACTTTATGTCTAAACAACAGAAAAGCTCATCAAAACGCGTCCAAGATGCAAAGGCATGGAAGGACTTGGACCAGAAAAAAAAGGCACAATATTTTGAGAAATTACAGTTTACTGGCGGTGCAGATCCCTACAAGTTGGCTCCCTCTTCTTGGATCCATGGCAACCCGGTGATTCTTCCCTCAGTTGCATATCCCGATATAGTCAACTACATGGTTTTCTCGCCGGGACATTTTCAGCTCAGAAGCATAAATACCTCCAAAACAGGTCATTTTTTATCTTTGTAAACTTAAAACGGGGCATCACTAGACCTAGAGCTGCACTGGGGCACAAGCTCCCCTAGGGGGGTGTCCATGGGCATGCTCCCCTGTAAGAAAATTTTGTGTATTTTAATGTTTAAATGCATCAATCTGGTGCACTTTGAAAAGAAATTCAGAGGTTAGACTTGATTATTATTCATTATTGGATGGGAATATTTGTGCTGTAGCCTGAGCTATTTTGCACTTCAGAATTTTAACCATGCACACACAGGTGGAATAGTTTTTTTTTCATATTTTTGCATTAATGTCACTAGGAAGCATACCAGTAGAAATATATATTCATATTTCTAAGTGGGATATATATATAAGTAAGTGGGACTGTCTGGAATCTGGCACTATAATAACCATTATGGTGGAATACACTGGCTAAGCAATTTACAAAAAATATCTGTGCTGACATAAATAGTTTACATGAGAATACATTATAATTTTGTAGATCATGTAGAAATTATGTTGCAATTTCAAAACTGGATTACTCAGGGACCGCTTGTTGTACCGATGCATGTGTTGAGTGAAGAGTTTGTGAGATATTTCACAGAGAATAATGGGTGTGCAGAGATTTATGCAGAATGCAAATATGATAACATTTCATGTAAGTTCAATGTTAATTTTCTTGCAATTTGTCACAGCAATGGGGTTAACACTTTTGCATGCGCCATATCCATGTCACATTCTCATTAGGGGCTGAGCCCCCCCTAAAGGTCTGATCCTAGAATCGCCCCTGCTGCTACTTCATACTTGTACTCCACTACACCTCAGAGGGAAATGTTGTAATGTTTACTACACTACATTTATCTGACAGCTTTTGCTTTATTGCTTCACGCTGGGCTTGTTTCTGCAACAGCTCATTGAGTATCGGATACAATTAAAACTATTGAGGAAATATTTTCCTTTGACATTGGTCCAGTATTAAACGAGATCACTGCAGTCGGCAACGGCGAAACAAGCTACAATGTAAGTTAATAGGACGTCAATTGTACAGCTTGTTTTACCACTGACAGACTCAGATTAATATTCTAAGTGTCTGACAACATTATGGAAAGTATTTCTAAGGAGGTCGACCTTTCTGTTAAAGAGTAAGATCATTTTTTAAAACATAAAAAGTCCGCGAAATTGCGTTCGCTTATCCCACCAGACTCCATGTAAATAAACAGTAATTTTAGCATCGTAAAATGGGCATTCCAGAACATCTCTGAGCTCTGAGGCTTGCTCTGGCTGTCTTGAACCTGTGCGTGTAGGGTGCACGACTATTTCATTCCAATTTCGGGTCTGTCAGTCACAGTGAAAACCGGGGAAAGGTCTCCGAAACCGGGGACGTCTGGTCACCCTACCTTAAATCCTACAAAAGTTTGGAGGCTTATAACCAGATGGTGTGTGGATGGGTGAGGGAGACGCAGTACCAAGTCATTAACGACCGTTGTGTTGTGAAGGCCAAAGTAAATAATGCAATAACGTCTTTAATCAACCTAACCTTAACTGTATGATATCATTGTGATACTCAAAGTGTAGCCAAGTGACTCTCAATAGTTGTTTTTTTTCAATTCAAAGACCGAACACGACAGAGTTTTCCCTCGTAGATCCTGGTTGAGCTTTGCCAACCATAAGCACCTCCTTTCCTCTGATAACTTCTGACATTCCTCTCCCTGATTTTTAATAACTTTTGGAAGTCGATAATATTCCAAATGTTTTTCTCGGTCTGACCTATTGGTACAACCTACAACACGGCAATAATTAACCATTTTCCTTAACGCTGTTCGGGATCTACTTCAGTGCCTGTGCTTTGTTGTGATGCGGAGTACCTCCAACATGGCGACTTCGAGTCTGATGACGCGCCGTGAAAACCCTCTATTGTCGCGCTGCCTGGGAGGAGACATTGGGGAAAAAAACACCAAAGACCGTACAGAGCCCTCGATTTGTTAGGGGAGGATATTTCTGATACAAGTTTGTCATTTTTTTGAGACAACCTTAACAAATACATACATTTTTAGTAACTACATTCTCAATAGTTTGTGCCTTTAAAACTTAATCATGCTTTGATAAGAATTGGATAATTCCCCCCTCCCCTTTTTTTTTTCTTTTAGATTATTTGTTTTGGGCATTTTTAGGCCTTTATTTTCACAGGACAGATGAAGACATGAAAAGGGAGAGAGGGGGGAATGACATGCAGCAAAAGGCCGTAGGTCGGAGTCAAACCCGCAGCCGCTGCGTCAAGGAGTAAACCTTGAAAAAAATGAAATAAAGATAACATGGTGTTTAATGGTCAAAACTTATACACACTACTCAAAGGAGAAATGGAATGAGAGCATGAATAATTGAGTTACTGGAGGGCACAAAACTTTAATTTAAAGTGTAAATTACTACATGTAGGTAACAAAAGTATTTTAAAAAGCACAAATTCGTAATTTTAGGTTATACATCACTAATTTCAAAACAAAAATCTAAAGTTTTCTCCTGCTGATACTTCCTAGGCTCACAAATTTAAATTCAAAATGCAATAAAGGGCTCTAAAATGCTGTAAGAAGGGGAGGTCATGTGACCGTTGTTGAACGAAGCGTTCAATTGAAAACCAAAAAACAGCTAAACAATATATTACTGCTTTAAGAAATTTATTAGCCCAAAAACAGCTACAACTATATTTCTGCTTATAGATATAATCATATTGCAGCTTATAAATGTAATTATAATTTGGTTTAAGAATAAGAATCATGCTAGATACTATGTTAGATACAGCATTATATTCATTTGCTTAGTGTAAATGTATGAGAAGGCCTGCCTGCAGTTCATGCAGAGGGGAAGTTTGTGTGTTCCTGTAAGAGACTGCAGCTGAGACAGGGGAAGAGTTCATGTGGGGTACATTGAGTTCATGTATGAGAGAAAGTAATGGGGAGCTGATGTAAAACATATGTACTGGAACAACTTCACACTGTCCTGTTTCTTTTTGGAGAAGAGAGTCAAGCTGTCATATATGATGGAAGAGCATTACCACCTGCTTGTGTAATGTATAAGGCTGTTAGATTGAGCAATGCATAAGATACAAAACGTCATCACATGTGAGGCTTCCTGTGAGTGTCTGTTAACCTGTGGTTGCATTAAAAAATGATACCTTATTAGGCCACAAGAAATGGTGAGACAGCCCCTGCTGGTATGGTGGGAGTGAACTGGTCAATGTATGTATAAATAGGAGTAACTCGATGATAGAGTCTCTTCTTTTTGGGGCATTTTGTACTGAAAGAATCTCCGTATTAGAGCATTAGTTTTATTCTGTTAGGGACTTAGTGCATTTTTGTTCATTTTCTTTCTGTTTAGCTTTTTGCCTTTTTTAACTTTCTGCTTTAATTAAAATAAAAATACCTGAGTTCAAGTTTGAACTAGGGAACAAAACCCGCGTATCTGTTTTGTGCCTTTTTGGAAGACTTTTATTTTTTCCTCTTTTTCTTCAAACCTGCCAAGCGGTAGGGGAACACCCCTACGGGAGGCAGTTTGACTCCTCTTTAACGATGTTAACGGGATCGATCAACTAAACGGAGACTGCATTTTTCAGCGGATTTGAACTTTTGGTGATTCCGCGAAGAGCAGCTTTAAACTGTGAGTATTACTGAAAATCATATGGTTATGAAGCTTCCCTCGGGCAATACTTTTTCTGTATAGGAGGTTAAAACGCCCGTGAATAAGGGGACATCTAAGGTGTTAATCAAAGTCTCTTGCCTCGCCTTTGGGTTCCCTGACCCAGACGAGGGCCCTTTAGTATGGGTGTGTGTGTCTCTATAATAAACTTAAAACAGGAAAGTATCTGAAGTAACTCCTTTTAAATAGGCCGAAACTTCCGCTCCGCCAACAGTAACTGGTGTTAACTGTACGGCAGAAGAGGGCATAGTAGAACTGAGGGTTATCGAGGGGAAGATACAAGAGGAGTTGGCTTTTAAAATAAAAGTGATACGAAGTCTCAATAACTGTTACATCGTTCATCACCGTCTATCGCTCAGGGCTAGAGCTCCTCACCCACCTCCGTATTTTCATTAAAAAACAGGTCTATTCCTTCTTTTCCGACATCAATTGTTTTATTTGTTACCACAGTGACTCAGGAAATGCCTGCAAGAGCAAAAAAGCAGAAATCTACCAACGTGGCGGCGGCTAATATGGCTAGTGATGCTAGCGCGGACTTAAACATAGAAAACATGCCAAGGCCCTGGAAAAGCAACAAAGTGTGCTTGAATCAGTGGTCTGCAACGCAGTGAAGGAAGCGCTAGCAGAAATTGATAACTCGCTGCAACACATCAGGACAGAGCTCAAGAGGCAGGGAGCTACGGTACGTGATCTGGTGCAACGACTAGACAAGACACAAGGGGATAACAGGCAGATGAGAAACATGGTGAACGCCTGTGTTGAGGACCAGAAGAAATTTGAGTATAAGCTAGCCAAAATGGGCAGCGAAAAAGATGACCCAGTTGGGTTCCTACAAAAGCAGTTACCGGTGTGGCTCCCCTCCTTACAGAACAGGGCTACCATCAAAATTGACAGAGCGCACAGAATCTACGGCAAGGATACAACGACACGTACTCTGATTTTCAGGTGTTTGAGATACCAGGACTGCCAAGCAATCCTTCAGGGGGCGAGACAAGTACAGCAGAAAGGCCCAATTCGTGATTCTAAAGCAACGCTACGCTTTAAGGCTGACTACAGTGCTTTCACCATCCAGCAGCACCAAGAATTTATAGGAGCTCAGCGTAAGCTACATGCTAAAGGCATCTCAAACTTCCTTATTGATCCGGCCACCCTGATAGTGACCCACGGAGGGAGAGTGCTCACCTTCACTACAGCCAAGGATGCAGATGTTTTTTGTCGGGAGCTGGATACGGAGGATGACGGGACATCCACACAAGCTGCTCCGCGGCTGGACCGAGTACCAGCGTCGGGGCCAGAGGACGAGGGGGGGGAACTCTCGTCTGGTGCTGGAGCGGCTATGGACTAGCAGTATCTGGAGTACTGTACTAAGTTTGACTCGAGGGCACTGTACGTAAGTTTTGGAACCAAGCTTTAAAGGGACATTTAAGTAGGCTGAAAGAACATGATGAATGTGGACTATTCAGTTTATAATCTATGTTTATTACTCTTACTAGGCTAGTGTGTTTTTCGCATAGCCTATTTCAGAACTTAATAGCTGATTGAAACCTAGTATGTAAGTTTTGGAACCAAGCTTTAAAGGGACATTTAATTATACTGAAAGAACATGATGAATGCAGACTATTCATCTTATAATCTAAGTTTACTACTCCTACTTGGTGTGTTTTGCACATAGCCTATTTCAGAACTTAATAGCTGGTTAAGACCTAGTTCTATATGGGGTGCCGAATGTAAAAGTTCGGTTCCAATATTTTAGCTGATCAATTTTCAACATTTAGCTCACTTTCCTCACATTTAGCGCATTTTCCTCACATTTGAGACAGAAATGTTATATCTAAATCTAAATCTTAAATATATATATCTAAATCGCGTGTGTAAAGTAAAGCTAAATATTTAGAAAATATTCAAATCCCCAAGGAAACCACGCCCACTGCAGTGGCTTCAAATCGCGCTGCACCGCAATTTTCAGTCAATACCTGTTGGTACAGTAAATACTGACTACAGTGGAGCTGTTCGACCAATGTTACTGGATTAAAACACACTTCGGTCAGTATTTTGTATTATTGACTTGTATCACAGAAATGTCTTTATATTTATGTGTACTATAATGCCGTTGTTTTGTTTTACTCATATCTCCTTGTGTGTTTAACGTTAGTTTGACTCATCCTTCACAAGCAATCTAGCTCACACACTGCAGCCGACATGTCATCTGAACAGGCCTCGCAGCACTGTAACTAGCTAAGTTAGCTAGGTCTCGCAATGCGAGACTGAACAGCAGTAGGCCTGTCACACTATAGCCACATGTAAGTAGTTTTCAATACTTTGGTTACATTACCGTATTTTATTAACCTGAATTATGTTGCTATATTAGCTTGCGAAGGAGCTATCCGTTGCTAACGCTAATTTATCTCAAAAAGCAGAAACGTTAGCTAACTACTGCCAAGATATGATTTCACTAGAGACCAGAGAGGTGTTGTAAGACTCGTCAAGTGTTGTCATGTGTTTACACTGTCTTACAATGAAACCATATCTTGGCAGTAACAATAGTTAGCTACTGCTTTTTGACATAAATTAGCTAGCTAACGTTAGAGTTAGCAACGGATAGCTACTTTGCAAGCCAATAAAATATAGCCTTGGCAAACAGAATTAAGGTTAATAAAACACGATAACTAGCTATGTAACCAGTATTACAAACTTCTTACAAGTGGCTGGATTGTGACATTTTAGTTGTGTTCGGATGAATATGTTGGATGCATAGCTGGACTTTATCCATGCTGGGCTAATGTTAGATTGCTTGGGAAGGATGACATTAGTCACACACGGAGATATGTAATTCAAACAACGGTATTGTGATTAACACAACTATTAAGGCATGTCTGTAATATACCGGTTGGCCAATAATATAAAATATTGTAGATGAGTGCTTTCCAACTCTTCTGGTCTGAGGTTCCCCCCACAGCCCTGTCATATAAACTCACATACCCCGCCCTATCAATTCCCAATGTGTTTACACTATTTATCATATTAAAGTGAATATTCTTACATTTTCATGCAATTGAACTGTAAACATTTAGGTTGATTTGGTCAGAAATTCTACTAACTAGACCTTTTACTTGAAGTATGGTTAATTTTTCAAAAGTCATCCATTACTTTTAGCTAATCATTTCAACTGTTAGCTAAGTCAGTAGGCCACTTTTAGCTATTTTTTTTCTACCATTGATTACTTCGCTGTTTTAACTGATATATTGTTTTAAATCAATCATAATTCAGTTATTATTTTGATTAGTTAAGCTGCTCCACAATCATTCCAAGTACCCGCTGGCTACAGCAGAGATACCCCTTGCTGGGGCATCACTGGGTGCAGCCACTGCAGTGGGCGTGGTTTCCTTGGGGATTTGAATATTTTCTAAATATTTAGCTTTACACTTGGCGACACATTTAGATATAACATTTAGATTTAACATTTAACATTTAGATATATATTTAGATTTAGATATAGTATTTAGATATATATTTAAGATTTAGATTTATATATAATATTTAGATTTAACATTTATATAAATTTAATGTTTAGATTTAGATATAACATTTAGATATAAATTTAAGATTTAGATTTAGATTTAAGATTTAGATTTAGATATAACATTTAGATTTAAGATTTAGATTTAAGATTTAGATTTAGATATAACATTTAGATTTAAGATTTAGATTTAAGATTTAGATTTAGATATAACATTTAGATATAAATTTAACATTTAGATTTAGATATAACATTTAGATATAAATTTAACATTTAGATTTAGATTTAAGATTTAGATTTAGATATAACATTTAGATTTAAGATTTAGATTTAAGATTTAGATTTAGATATAACATTTAGATATAAATTTAACATTTAGATTTAGATATAACATTTAGATATAAATTTAACATTTAGATATAACATTTAGATTTAGATATAACATTTAGATATAAATTTAACATTTAGATATAACATTTAGATTTAGATATAACATTTAGATATAAATTTAACATTTAGATTTAGATATAACATTTAGATTTAGATATAACATTTAGATTTAAATTTAACATTTAGATTTAGATATAACATTTAGATTTAGATATAACATTTAGATATAATATATATATATATATATAATTTCTGTCTCAAATGTGAGGAAAATGCGCTAAATGTGAGGAAAGTGAGCTAAATGTTGAAAATTTATCAGCTAAAAAATTGTAACCGAACTTTTACATTCGGCACCCCATAGTTCTAAGGTAACATTGTTCATGTTTGACGTAAGAGTGCACTAGACCTGTTTCAATTAACCTGTGACTTTAGACAGAAGGGGAAGTTTTGAGCTGGAGTTTTCCGCGAACTGCGTTTGATGCGTATCTTACAGATAGAGGAGGAGGTCTGCGGTCTCAGAGAGTTAGGGGATTTATTTTTTATGTTTTTGCTTAGATCTAACAGTTCACCCTTTGCTACAAATGTATCAGCAAATTCCGGTAGGGTACTCGAGACATGTATACGTGTAAATTTTGAAGATGGCTGAGCTTTCAATCTTTTCAGTTAACATCAGGGGGCTAAATGGGCCAATCAAACAAGCTAAATTTCTGGACTATTTAAAAAGGAAGAATATAGATGTGGCACTTATTAAAATAAGTAAATCGTAAAAACTAAATACTTCAAGGTTGCTGCTTCATCTAGTGACGACACCAAAACCAAGGGCTCCATTGTGTTGCTGTCGCGGAAATGCACACTCACCGTAGACAAAAGTAGTAAAGACCTATCAGGCAGGATATCTTATATATGTACCACAATAAGGAGTAGGAAAATAGCCTTTGTATCGGTATATGCACCGTCTACATATGATGAAAGTTTTTTTCCCGCGCCTAACCAATGAATTGCTTTCTCTCAATGAATATTCACTAATCATAGGGGGAGACATGAATGCAGTACTAGATTTAAATCAGGCTAGATCAGGGGTCAATCATACAAAAGCCCAGAAACATATATCAGACATGTTTAAAGCAGTTGTGGAATCCCACCATCTTACAGATATATGGAGGATGCACAACCCTACTAGCAAGGACTACACCTTCTTTTCCACACATCACCTCACCGACTCCCGCATTGATTATATTTTATGCACCAGTGAGCTTAAGGCAATGTTCCACACGATAGCAATAGAACCAGCAATTCTGTCTGATCACAATGCGCTGATAACCACATTCCATTGTGATATGTTAGGAGAAAGATCTAGGAGGTGGCAATTTAATAATTCCCTTCTCCAGAACACAGCTTTTGATGCAGAATTTAGATCCAGACTGGCTGTTATCAATCAACACCGACTCAGTTTCTGACCCTGCACACAACTAAAGGATTTATTAGAGATTTCACATCTTCCTTTGCGGTCAACTTGAAGAGGAAAAGAGAGGCAAGGATTGTGGAGTTGGAAGAATGCTGTTAATCTTTAGAGCAGTCTCTTAAGACGTGTTTTTCTAAATCTACACATACTCTTCTAGTCACAAGTCGAACAGAGCTAAATGATTTGCTAAGAAGGAGAGCTGAATTCATAATGCACAGAGTGAGGCAACATTATTATTTTAATGGCTGTAAACCAAGCAAATTGCTTGCTCTGAAATTAAAAAAAGTGAAAGTGAATCCAGAGCTACTATCAACAGCATCCGCACAGACCTAAGTCTCAACAAATCCTAAGGATATCAGTGCCATTTTTCAATCCTTCTATTCAAAGTTGCATGAGTCCTCCTGCAACCCAGATCCGACACAGTGCCATAAGTTTCTAAAAGAACTAAACCTGCCTCTTCTTGACCCAGAGGAGGCAGAAGAACTGGGTCAACCTATAACATTAGAGGAACTCAAATCAGCATTAAAAACCAGGGTTGGATGGCATTCCATCAGAATTTCTTCTACAGTATTTTGACATATTAGGACCTACCATTTTACAAGCTTTAACTTCAGCCATAGAGAAAGGTGCTTTCCACCAACAAACCAACACTATGCTAACTTCTGTTATGCCCAAAAACGGCAAAGATCTTACGGATTGCCCAAATTTCAGGCCCATCAGCCTCATCGAGACTGATATTAAGCTTTATTCCAAAGTCTTGGCTCTCCGCCTAGAGTGCTTTATCGAGAAGCTATTCCACCCCGACCAGTCAGGTTTTATACCAAAGCGTCACGCTGCAGACAACGTACGCAGATTATTTCATGTAATAGAAGAAGCCAGAAACCTTCCAACAACGGCAGCAGTTTCATCAGTGGACACGGAAAAGGCTTTTGACCGCCTAGAGTGGAACTACTTGTGGCGAGTAATGGAGAGGCTTGGTTTTGGGGCCAAATTCATTGACATGGTGCGTACTTTATATGCGAATCCCACGGCCATAGTCTCAACCAATGGCTTGCATTCTCAGCCATTTCCCATCGAGCGGGGCTCGCGACAGGGATGCCCACTTTCCCCCATGCTGTTTGCAATCTCTCTTGAACCGTTAGCCCAATCCATAAGGCAAAATAAAATCTGTAATGTCCAGATTAAATCCAATAGCAGCTGATTATCATTATTTGCAGATTATATTTTGTTGTACATCTCTGATCTTGAGGACTCTATCCCAAAAATTCTTAAGATCTTTGAAACGACTTTGGCTCAATTTCCGGCTATAAAATTAACTGGAATAAATCTAATCTTCTTTTATTGAACAACAGGCAGATGACATCAGCTATTAGTGTTAACAATACCAACCCAAAGCAAAATTATTTGGGCATCACCTACAGCATCGCTACACCGAGTTGTCCAGGACAACTATGAAACTATATTAAGTAGTGTTCAAAGGGATCTGGCCAATTGGTCTGCGCTGCCTGCATCGCTACGGTCCAGGATCGCTGTTGTTAAAATGAACATAAAGTTCCTCTTGTGAATTTCTTAAGTACAACGATCCCCTTACCCCCATCAATACATTTCTGGAAGAAACTTGATACCTTAATTCGGCAGTATATTTGGAATAATAAACAACCTAGGCTAAAGTACTCTACCCTGCAACGTACCACAAACACAAGAGGCTTGGCCCTCCCCAACTTTAAAATATATCACAGAGCCTTTCAGCTACGAGCCCTCAGAGTGTGGATGGACCCCTCATTTACAGTTGCATTGACAGAAATGGAGCAAAACCTCACTGGAAGTCTAAGACTGCAAGACCTTGCCTTTGCAGGTGTGTGTCCAAAAAAGTGGCCCTATTATCACCAACACATTGACCAACTTTAAACAGGTGGAGGAGCAACTACGCTACACAAATAAGTGGCATTCAAATACCCCAATATGGCACAATGCACACTTAATGTCTGGTAACAAATCCTTTGCTTGTAACCAGTTGAGTGACTGGAGGTGAGTGGAGGTATTTATACTTTAGACCAGCTATTCAATGAGAAAGGTATGTTGAGTTTTGAAGACCTGAGAGCTAGTTTTGAGGTCCCCAGGACATCCTTCTTCTTTTATCTTTGCTTAAGATCAGCCCTAAAATGTTATGGAGTGCCATGAGGAAACAGTCTTGAGGCACACCCAGTCATTAAATGTTTTTTTGATTTTCCTGTGAGACGATTAGTGTCCAAGATTTATGCTAAACCGATGCAAGTTTCCATAGGAGAACTCCCAATAGTAAAGAAATGGGAGCGAGAGTTGAGCCCTGAGGGGAACGCAATTAATTGGGAGACAGTTTAGGACAACATTTTCCACTGTTCCAAGAACCAAAATCACCACGATAGCCACTTTAACATATGTCATAGGACACATTGGACTCCCCAGAAGAGATACGTCTCTAAAGTCATTCCAACTCCCTATTGCACGTTCTGTCAACTTGAACAAACTATAACTTTCCTGCATGTGGCCTGGGAGTGTGAACAGGTGCATGAGTTCTGGAATAAAACAACATCAATAATATCTGATGTGATAGGATGTCAAATTCCTACTGACCTGATTGTTTTGTTACTTAATGACGACTCTAAATTACACCTGCTTGAGAGACAGAGGAAGATTTGGCTAGCAACCAAGAAAATGATAGCTCAATGCTGGCTCCCCCCTCACTCGCTTTGTATAAAACAGTGGTTAGCGTATTTTCTAGACATAGTTATGCTTGAGCTCTCTACAGCAAGGATTAACAAAGCCAAATCATTGACTACACATGGAAAAACACAGCAGCACAAATATCAGACTTAATGACCTCAGCGCCACAAGAAATAGAGGAGCGTGACTAGGAAAGGTGTGATTTCTGTTTGTTTATTTGTTTTGTTTTCCTCGAGACTGCAGAGGGTGGGGGGTGGGAGAGGGTTTTTGTTCTTGTTCAATTTGTGTTTCTCTGTTGTCTCTGCATGTGTAATGATAATAAAAAAAATAAAAAAAAAATGCAATAAAGGTAAATGTAAGTGAAAGAAATACAGCATTCCCCGTTGTTGTTGTATAAGTCAGGCATATGATCAATCAACCAGTAAACCAAGTAGGTGGTTATCTTGTAATTGAACAGCAGTTTTCTCAACTCAGTCCATCAGGGAGTTATACATGTGCAACTAGGTTCCAACTCTGCATCCACTCCTGCAGTTAGAGGGCTAGGAGAAGGTTTGTGTTTGTCATGCTGGATGGAACCAGAGCGCTGAGTATGACTTCAGAGTGCAGAGTATCTCTTTTTTTGCTTACCAGGGCAGCTGCAGGACGCAGGCTCTCAGTGTGGTCCTGATGCTGCAGTCTGAATGTGCCGACAAGGGAGGCTGAGGCCTCTGTTGATTCTGCTGATGTTATACTAAGGTGAGAGAGTGTGTATGCATGTGTGCTGGCTATGGTTGCTGCCGTTTCTAGAGGACTTCTAGATTTCCCAAGAATTTCTCCAGATGTTGGCAGAACCGGGCTTTGCACATATTTACTGCTGTCCACCTCACTGCTTTCTGATCTTACAGCTGTTAAAGCTTTGATTTCCTCACCAGTTGTGCATGAGTACTTAGTGAGTGTGTTTTGGCAGGTGTGACAAAGTCCCTGGCCTGTGTGCAATCTGCAGGGGTGTGTGCTCTGTGTATATACTGTGTATGTCTTAAGCCCCTCTGGGTCATCCCCCCTCCATGCAAGCCCCCTCTGTCCCATCATGAGCTCCTGACACAGAAAGAGAGACGGAGGAGTAAATCACTGTTGTGGGTTTATTTGTATTTGTGCTCTTGTTTGGATAAGTAGACAGAATGGAAAGACAAAAGTGGAAAAATGTACAAGTACAGCACATGCCATGTAATGTAAGACATCTCAGTACCGCTGCTTCCAGGTGAAAACCTTGTATCTCCAAAAATGGCAGCTTATTGTGTATTGTTACTGGTTTTAGATTAATATAATTGAAACTATAAATGAGCCTTAAAGAATCTTGCACAAAAGCAAGCAAAATCATTTTTGATTGAGTACAATTCCTCTGATTAAGAAATACTAAATTAAAACTAAATTTGTAATCACATGGTTTTCACCTGCTTCACGTGTTAATCAGTCATTGTGTCAAACCAGTGCATTTTCATGGCCAACAGTCATCTTAGAAAAGGTAACTTTATGAAGTACAAAATCTGCATTGAGTGAAAGTAAATATTCTGATTCATAACAAAGCGGGAATCTTTCTCCACACTCTCCTGCTGCCAGCAGTGACTGAGCAATTCATTAAAGTAATAATTATTCAGGTAATCAGCTCTGTAAACAACAATTTATTATCATATTCAGCTTATGGAAATTCAAATAGCAGATGCATGTAGGCAAGCAAGTTTTTTTATTTAAGTGCTGGTAAATGAGCTCAGATAGTAAATGAAAGGTCAACAATCAAAATGTTTAACTATTTTAAATCACCATTCCCTATATGATACATTATAAAACATGGTTCACAAAATATGTCTATTAGTACACTTTGTTTCTGCCTTTTATAAAAAACAGTTATCCATTAGAATTACGGTCCATGCAAAAGCATGCTACAGACCAAAACCCATCAACCCCACATGCTAAATACCACCAGTCTGCTTTCTGTTTTTGGTAAAGTAGTAACAGTCACCCTGTCAACCACTTCTTACATAGTTGCAAAATAATGTGCTGTGTCATCTTGAACCATATCTCAGTTGTGACTACTCGTCATTCAACAGGCAGAATTATTCTCAGGATGAAGGAGCTCAGTAGTCCTTCAAGTAAACAAAAAAAGTAATTTGGGGAGTACATCTGATTCAATTAAAGTACTAAGTCCTGTCCTGATTCAAATTTCAAATGTAAACTAAGTGTACTGTTGGAAGCCAATATCTGGAATTCTTTGCCATGTAAATGCACTGATGGTTGAAACATTTCAAGAACAATTTAAATGTCTAGAATTGGAGCAAGAACAATTCAGGTGCTCCATACCTGGTTCTAGAAAAATCAGTTCTAGGTTTAGTTCTAGAAGAAGATAAAAGTTGAGTCCTGAGTTTAGTTGTAGAGAAAACGGTTCTAGAAAAAGTCTTGTTCTACAAGCATTCCAGAGGACACTAGAAGAAATGTTCTAGATTTGGTTCTGGAAGATGTGAGTTTGCAATATTATGGAAAGGGGGGCGTTGAGGTGCCCTTGGGGGGCATTTGTTTGAAACCTAGTTTAAACCAAAGATTCACAATAACAATACATGTTTACACTTTAAACTACTAAAAAACAGTGGTCTGCGACATTAAAACCTGCCAGTTCACGGCAGTGCAACTGGATGAGACAGGTATCATAACTCTTCTGTGCTTCTGTCAGCTTTGTTTGGCGCAGCTCCGTGCTGCCTTCACGGAAACGGGACGTCAGAGTATCATCTTAAATGAGCTCTGTACTACGTGAAGCTGCGTTCAGATAAGCAATCGCCGCAATGTCCTGTTGTGTTCTTTAACCCCCCCCAATGTAGCACAAGTAGACTTTATATTTCACAGTAACAGTTTTTCGTCAGATCGTTTATAGAACACAACGTTTCCTACTGCACCTGAAGGCAGCTTCATTTCACGGAGAAAGAGAGAAAGAAAAGAGATGAGCGAGAGATATCGACTGTGCTTTGTTGTTTGGCAAACATTTAGCTGTTTCATAAACTCCCGGGCAGTTCAGAGCTTGTGTTTGGTGTTTTAAAACTTTCTTGTGGAAGCAATAGAGGCAGTGATGTAACTGTTTACTGCAGGCTACAGGATTCTCACACCTCAAAACGCAGCGCGATATGGGGTTGTGTTTCTCCAAACGTTTTTTTGTGCTATACTCGCGAGACAGGCGATAGCAAACCTATACTCTTCTAACCTTTACTATTCTAAGCATCAACAAATGGCTCTCACTAACTTTCAAAGGTTGTAAACTTATTTCCATTCTGCAGTAGGTGTCGTTCTTCAAGTTGGATGTCGTTCTTCAAGTCGTTTGTCATCACCAAAATACTTGTGTGTGTGTGTGTGTGTGTGTGTGTGTGTGTGTGTGTGTGTGTGTGTGTGTGTAATCCTTCTGCTTTTACCCCTTGATAAGTGCCAGCTTGTTTTTCGTTGGAACAATTTGATTATAGTATAATAATTTAGATTTGAATGAAAAATAGATTTGAATGTTAAATTGCTAGCTGTTTCTGATTGGCTACTGTTAGTGTTTGTAATAATAATAATACATTTTATTTAAAGCGCCTTTCATGACACCCAAGGTCACTTCACAAACAAAAAATCATTAATATTTGGGGTAATTAGCCTACATATTTTTTGGGGGGGGGGGCGTTAGGGACCTGGATAATGGATAGGGGGGGGCGCTGGCACAAAAAAGGTTGAGAACCACTGCTCTAGAGTAAAAACTGTAAGTCTAAGGATGATTCTAGAAGAAGCAGTAAAGTCTAGGCTTATTTCTGGGGGTTCTGCACATGGCTTTAGACGAAGCTGGAAGTGCAATGCTTTGATCAAGAAGAAGTGAGAAGTTCTAGTGATACAAGTTCTAGATCTAGGAGACTACACATTTCTGCTGGGGCCCAGCGTCTGGTTTGGAGACTTTTACGGTGGAGGCTGTTGTGTTTACCATGCTCTCAGGCAGTGACTGAGTTCGGACTGTGCCCAGGGGTTTTGATAAAGCTTCAGATGAACTTGCTTCTGTGGTGTCAGTGGAACCCTCAACATCCTGAAGAAACATGAGCAGGGTTAGAAGATCAGTCAGTACCATACATGGATCATTTAGTCTACAGGGTTACCACCAGATGAGGATGCATACAGTTAATGACACACTCTGTTACACTCGGTTATATTACATAATGTTATTGATATATTTGTGTTATGTTGTTATCTTATATAACCTGCTGTATTGTAAAACAAATTCAACGGCTCTTACCCAATAAGGGGCACACTCTGGACTTAATTATCTCCAAGGTTCTAAACATTTCCAAGGTTGTGGTGACTGATGTTGCTCTCTTTGATCATTCCTGTGTTTTCTTTAACGGCACTATCTCTGTGCACAAAAGTGTCCAAACTAAAGGTAATCAGAAAACGGTATATCACTGAAAACACCAGTGAAACATTCATTCAGCTTTTCTCCTCCACACCCGCCCTCTCTGGGGTCTCAGTCACTGAGCTTGTAGATAATTTCAATTGTAAAAATAAAAATGTTATTGATGCCATTGCTCCAACTAAGGTCAAAGCTGTCTCTGGTAAGAAAAGATCTCCATGGAGAAATGTCATACTAGTAAGAACAGAAAAAAAGAGTGTCGAAAAGCTGAACGCAGTTGGCGAAAAACTAATCTCCAGGTCCATTATAACACCTATAAAGAGAGACTTTGCATGTATAAGTTGGAACTGAGGAATGCAAGGCGGTCCTTCTTCTCTGACATTATCGCCAGAAACAATAATAATTCACGTGCTTTGTTTGCTACTGTCAATAGGTTAACAAACCCTCCAGTACTAGTAGCATCTGAACTTTTATCTACCAAGGCCTGCAATGAATTTGCCTCCTTCTTCAAAGACAAAATTCCAAAAATTAGACAGTCAGTGCCTCCATATCAAGTACAGGATATATGTTGTCACAGTGTCCAGGCAAAACAAATGCCAATATGACACAATTTCATACGATCAACCATAAAAACCTGGAGGACATTATACAACATCTGAAAACCTCCTCCTGTTGCCTTGATATTCTACCAACGGGCGTTTGAATTGTTTGGCATCTGATCTTCTACAGATTGTAAACACATCTCTTCTTTCAGGTATCTTCCCACAGGCCCTGAAAAATGCAGTCATCAAGCCACTCTTAAAAAAGAACAATCACTCATCAACAACAGTCACTAATGAGCAACTATAGGCCGATATCAAACATTCCATTTTCAAGTAAAATCATTGAAAAAGCGTTTTTTCAACAACTCAGCCTGTTCTTGTCACTAAATAAGAGTTTTGATGCCTTCCAGTCGGGTTTTCGGCCACACCACAGCACTGAGACAGCTCTTGTTAAAGTCTTTAATGACATCCACTTAAACACAGATAGTGGCAAAATTTCAGTCTTAGTATTACTTGATCTCAGTGCTGCATTTGACACGGTCAACCATGACATATTACTAGGCCGATTGGAAAACTGGGTGGGCCTTTCTGGCTCAGTACTAAACAGGTTCGAATCCTACTTAAAGAATAGGGATTACTTTGTATCTATAGGTAATTATGCATCTGAGCATACAAATATGACGTGCAGAGTTTCCCAAGGCCCCGTTCTGGGGCCTCTTTTGTTTAACATCTACATGCTTCCGCTGGCTCAGATTATGGAAAACAACACAATAAATTACCATAGTTATGTGGACGACACACAAACTTACATAACCTTATCGCCCGGGAACTGTTTTTAACTGCTCTTTAATGTTTCATTTCTTATACTGCACTGTAATTTTTATTCTCATATTTTATCTGTTTTTAATTAGGGCCGGAGCGGCGACAGCGGCGAAGGCCCTATTGAAACTGAAGGAATTAACGACACGTCTCCCCTTTTCTCACTCCGGAGAGGCACCAGGCAGGGCTGCCCCCTGTCACCACTCCTGTTCGCTATCGTGATAGAACCTCTGGCCATTTGGCTTCGCTCAATGGAAGGTTTCAAAGGCATCACACGGTCTGGCACAACTCCTAAAGTTTCACTGTATGCGGTTGACTTGCTCCTGTACATCTCTGACCCAACTCCCTGTGATTTTAAACATTCTGGAACGGTTTGGTGCATGTTCCGGCTACAAGCTCAACTATCAGAAAAGTGAGCTCCTACCGATAAATTCTCTGGCTATGCAGCTCCCACGCTCTTTGTCGTCATTTGAGTGGGCGGAGGATGGATTTCGCTACTTGGGTTTTTTTTTATAACAAAGGCTGTTTTAGACATGTTCCGCAAAAACTTATTACCTCTGGTCGAAAAAACCTAAAGTGATTTTGATCGCTGGTCGGTCTTACCGCTCTACCTCGTGGGCCGGATAAATTTAAGTAAGATGGTTGTCCTCCCCAAATTCCTTTATCTTTTCCAGCACATCCCTGTACTTATTTTTAAATCTTTTTTTTTCAACAAGCCGGACAGGGCAATTTCTAAATTTCTTTGGGGCCGCAAACCTGCTAGGATCCGAAAGGCGATACTTCAGTCCCCAAAGACTGAGGGGGGTCTGGCACTCCCTAACTTTAGCCGATATTACTGGGCAGCTAACTTGCAAAAACTCTTATACTGGATGAACAACGACTGCGCCTCACTGCCTGTCTGGGTACATGCGGAGAGGGAAAGTTCTCACTTTCCACTGTGGTCGGTTCTCTGCTCCCAACTCCCTCTGCCTTCAACACTTGTGGGCGCATGCCCGATTGTATCCCTCGGTTCACTCTTCCTCCATATGCGCCCGTCATGGCCTAATCCAATGTAAGGTCCTTCATAAAGTCCACTACACAAACGCAAAATTGTCTAAAATATACTCCAAGGTCCTGCCTGCCTGTAAGAGGTGTAACCAGTCCCCTGCCAACCATACTCATATGTTCAGGTCTTGCCCTAAATTAACAACCCTTTGGATGAGTATTTTTGACACCTATGATCACATTATCCCCCCTAACTCTTTGTCGGCCATTTTTGGCATTTCCCCTGAAGCTGTTGCACTGAGGTGGGCCCTAGCATTTACATCTCTACTAGCCCGGAGACTGATCTTGTTCAACTGGAATGGATGGAGGATGTTGTATGTGGGATTGGGTGAATTAATACAATACAATAAACTACAATGTGTGTGTTTATGGTATCACCCAGTGCAACAGTGTGGCTTATTGATGCATTTTAAATACTTGTTGGACAACAATGAAGCTCTATGGAATATCAGGTTTTGGATACACAGGCCAGACTTGTTAGTAGGATCAATTCACTGTTGGTTTAGTCTTTTGAATAGATTTGTTGCCAAATAGATAATTTTACCAGACTTGTGCTGTGTTTAAAAAAAAAAGCTGAGAATCAATCAACAGGAGCCAATGAGGATGTTTGACAGTGTTGAGAGTTAAGTTACCTGTCTGTCTTCTCCAGTCTGTTTAGTGCTTTGTTCAGCGGCACCTTCAGTCTCTTCTGGGACAACGGCCACAGGTTCCTAACACATACAATGATGTATATTTAAAAAAGTCTATATAATAAAAGCAAACCTAAATGTTAAATGGCTGAAAGAGAGAACATTGTTTATTACAATTACAAACACTGATCAATACTGCTCTCTAGAGGCAGAACAAAATCCAGAAACAGATGTGCAGGGAGGTTGAAGTAGAAATGAGGGAGTTGGAAACTGCAGTGATTGAAGAGATGTTTTAAGGATCAGGAGAGGGTTTGTTGAAGCAGCAAGCAGCTGATATGATAAGATGGTAGTAGAGGTAAGGGAACTCATTGCCAGCAGTGGTGTGGAGAACAGAGTGACCCAGGTCTTATCTTGTATCTTATAGATCTTATATCTTCTTATTAGTCATATAGTTGTTAGAAATAATTGAGTTGGAACTAGATTGTTGGGATTGATGCCATGGGGATCAGTCCTATGGTCTCAGGTGTATTACCAATCCAAAAAGAATTGGTTAGTTTTATATAAATGTTCTAAAACTCGTTATGGCATCCAATGTGGTTAATACGTCCCACCTACATTGTAAGTAGCTGACCTTGGGTCACAAGGAACTTTGGGGATGGGGTAAAAGAGACCAAAAGAACAGAGGTAGGACAGAGAAAGACAATGGATAAAAAAAAAATTTCGAAGCAGCTTTAGATCTTCTTTACCTCTGGCGAAGCAGCCAGGAAAGCATCCCAGAGAGTATCCCACCATAAAACACCTCCTCCACCTTCTTCCTCTCTGTGCTCCTGACTCCCTGTTTGCTCTGTGGCTTCCTCAGCCTGGAGCACGCCGTCATGCTCCCTCTGCTGACACGGAAACACGCTCATGTGGAGAGTCACACGAGAAGTGGTCATAAGTGCATCTGGGACACTGAGCTGCAAGCTGGCCACTGTAGCTGCTAATGACTGGCATTGTTTACTTTAGCACTAAAAGCAGCTATAACTAGGAGTGTCACAATCGGTGTCCGATTCTAAATTGAAAATCGGACTGAATTAGCTTTCAATTTCAATCAGCAAAATCAAAAGGAGGATTGACGATTCTCCCAGTATTTTTCACACTTCATAGATGACACAGCATAGCATACTGGTAGAATACAGCTGCACTTTCTGAAAGTGCAGAAAGAAAGGTGAAACAACAGAACTGGAAAATCCTCCTGCTTCCCTGAAGTCACTGGTATGGCAACATTTTAAC
The DNA here is from genome assembly GCF_031162955.1 of Sander vitreus. Classification (NCBI taxonomy): domain Eukaryota; kingdom Metazoa; phylum Chordata; class Actinopteri; order Perciformes; family Percidae; genus Sander; species Sander vitreus. Next base: position 2,357,923 of record NC_135874.1, on the reverse strand, counting down.
TTCCCCGTGAGCTATGTAAACAACAAACTGCAAAGCGTGTGGGTCGCCGAGAGGGACCTCATGGTGCATTCAGGTGCACCTCGTAAACTCTTCTTTTGTTTAACAGTGTGTTCCCAATTGACTGGTGAAATAAGATATTGTTATAACATTTTCAATAAATTATTTAAATTTGACTGTATGACCTGGTCCAAAAAAATATGGCGATTATATCATAATTGATACCATGTAGCCATTCTTTTTAAGAAGAGTTTCTGCAGGTTTCACCAAGTCAAATTTAAGACTTTTTAAGACCATTATGAATGAAATTTAAGACCTTTATCACAACATCAACTGAGCCCTGAATTCAGTTTTTTCAGTATCGCTAAACTTGCACTCCCCCATAGCTGAAGTCTAAAATCTGTTTTGTGTCTGTGGTACAACCCCAAAGAAACTTGCACCAATAACATGAAAGCTGATTGGCTGCAATATAACTTGGTCTCATTTGTAGTCGTAATACAGCAAAATTATATTTGGACTAGGGAAAGAAATAACTACAACCCCACGGAATAAAAAAAAACTAAGCATCAGAGGTCGCATGGCCTTAGGAAAATTAAAACCCTGTAAAGAATAATTTGAAAATGTAAATGACAGTTGTAAAGGCATAAAACCAATGATCTGCTGCTCTTTATAAATCAACACTCCCTTTAATTTAACAATGGTATATCAGTCAGTACTGAACAAAAAAAATGTAAAATCGAAAGTCAAATCAAATCATGACTCCCCTAGCTATAACGTATGGTTTTTAACCGTTATAACCTCTGAAAGAGAAATTATGCTTGCTTGTTTTTTAATAACTGGGATATTTCAAAAACCTGTCCACTGATTTCAATGACATTTGGTGAAAAGTAAGGCTATGAACCAAGAAAAAATAAATATGTATTTTAAACGCAGATCAAGGACTATTTATAGTTAAGATTTCTTAATACTGCAAAATGAATAAATACAATTCAATGTTTTCATAATTTAGTCATGAACTACCCTCCACTACACATTGCCTTTCATTTCAATGAAAAACCCAAGAATCCCATGCAATCCCTGATAGTGTTATAGTAGTATTTTTATAACATTATATCAAATTCAAATATTGTAAATATCTTGCATATGGTTTTGGAAGAATTTTATTTTTATTTTTTTTAGAAACTCTGGGCTTTCCCATAGAATTTCATTAACAATGTCTTGCTGCTACTCAGTGCACAGCAGACCACAAACTTCAGCTTGATGTCCCACTATCTGCACTTTTAACAGTATGTACTCAATGCATACTCAGAATACTTTCCAATAGAAATAAATAGTAGTATTAAGCATGCAGGGAAAAAAACACATTTGTTAAATAACTTTGTAAAAAACACACGGAGGAATAGGTAAGCAGGAATGTTAGTACCAATCCCTCTACACTTTGTTCTACCATAACAGAGTCACCTTTCAGGACTACAGGTGGTGAGTACTTGATATTCAAAATACAGGTCTTATTATTCAGTGGTGTTAATTTCATGTAAATGAGATAACAATGAGAACAAAGCTTTGGTGGCACTTCACTGAAGATCACACGCATGTAAGGATACAGTATTTATCAGTTGTTTCTTTCAGTGTTCAAAAGTAAGTAAGTAATATTATTATAGAGCACCTTTCCAGAGCAGAATGTCACAAAAAAGGCAACCAACATAAAACCAGAAGGCTGGCTCCCAAGCTTCCTTACCTGAGTGCTGTCAGGTGTACGGGACGGTCTCTGTTCAGGTGAGGACTGTTCCACAGTCAGCCATGACGCTCCAGATCCCTTCAATACGTCCTCTTTAACATGGACAATTCGGATATGGCCTTGTTCCATTTCGTCCTTCTGAGAGACAGCACAATGACATTTTTGGTTTAGTTGATTATCTCTTTTTCTACACATGAATACTTTGCACATCATCTTGCCAATATAGGATTTTAAGCCACTTAACCAATGTACTTTAACTACTGTCCCAGTCATTGCAGAACACTGAATAAGACTAACAACTTTAGTTAAATTAATTCAAATATCTTTTTTTCTTTTCTTCATACAATCCCCATATCCCAAAATTATATAAGAGAGGTATGACATGCGACAAAGTTCGGAATCAAACTCGCAACATTGCAGTTACGTGGCATGCGCAGTAACCATACTGCTACCAATTTTCTAAACCACTTTTACTGTAATTTGAAAAGTGAACCAAACTCACCTCAGCCTCCTCTGAAGTGGATTCCAGGAGTTGAGGCTGTGAGGTCGTCTGCTCTGCTGATGGAGCTTTGGCTTGGACCGGAGTGGAAGGCTGCTGGATGAACAGAGCAGGGACCTTCTACAAGAAGAGGGAGGGAGAAGGTTCAGTAAAGGCCACTTCATGTCTGACTGACTGACTGACTAGTCTTGCATTGCCAGACCTTCCTCCACAGCGCTGCGGACAATGGTCTGGCTAGTTCACACAACATTCTGGGATGTGAGAAAAACATGCTCTGGTTTATTGGCATTTCTTTAAATGAACACGCCGACTTATTGGGACTTTAGCTTATTCACTGTAACCCCCAGAGTTAGATAAGTCCATACATAACCTTCTCATCTCCGTGTGTGTTGTATCTCTTTCAGACGGCTCCACCAGTAGCTTAGCCTAGCACGGATCCTGAAGGTAATTGGTTCCAACTAGCCTACTGCTCCGAATAAGTGACAAAATAACGCCAACATGTTCCCATTTACATGTTGTGATTTGTATAGTCACAGCGTGTACAAATAACAAGGTCACATGAGACACAGCCGTCTTCTAACCATATATAAACTAGGAACTATAGTCTCAGAAAAGCGAAGCATTTCTACTCTCTGTCCGGTGCTTCTCAGGTGCAAGCATATCACTCCGTCCAAGTAGCAGAAGTAGCAGTGCTTCACCGTTCTGAGAATATAGTTCCCAGTTTATATATGGTTAGAAGATGGCTGTGTCTCATGTGACCTTGTTATTTGTACACACTGTGACTATACAAATCACAACATGTAAATAGGAACATGTTGGCGTTATTTTGTCAGTTATTGGGAGCAGTTGGCTAGTTGGAACCAATTACCTTCAGAATCCGTGCTAGGCTAAGCTACCGGTGGAGCCGTCGGAAAGAGCTACAACGCACACGGAGATGAGAAGGGTATGTATGGACTTATCTAACTCTGGGGGTTACGGTGAATAAGCTAAAGTCCCAATAAGTTGGCGTGTTCCTTTAAACCAATCACAATCGTCTTGGGCAGTGCTAAGCACCGGATGGAGCAATGGTGCCTCTGCAAAATAGCCTCGGGAAGGAACTTGTTTTGGTGGCAGATGTGTACGTAGGTAAGCGTGCTCTGGAATTAAAATGGCTGTAAAGTGTGGATGAGACTTTTTCTTAAAAAAAAAGAAAAAAAAAGATAAATATAATTTGATTGTTGGTTCTAGCTCAGAGGATGTTTCCAGAATCAACCAGAGTTTAGAATGCCAACACAAAGACAACGGAAGGTGAAGGACATCTGGCCAAAAGTGAGCAACATCCAGTGGAACTGGGGGCACCGGAACTACCCCGTAAATGAAACATCGTCAATATAGACTACAGACTGACTGACTGACTGTCTGTCTGACCTTTTCCATTTCCAGCAGCAGAGTCTGGAGCTGGTCCACGACAGTGAAGACAATCAGAGTGTCTTCAGCCTTCTCTGGAAGACAGAGGCCTGGTTTACACTTCTGGATCTCAGCTACGGTCCTCCTCATGCACTGGATCCTCTGTTCCACAGCCTGCACACAGAAGAAGGGCATTCAGAAAAACAGATATTTGGAATTTATGGCTGACAAAGTGGACCAGTTCAGAAACTTGTCTTTTTTTGTCGTAAAGCAAACCTCCAACATTTAGAATTTGCAGTTTGGGCTATAAAATCAGTCTCTGACTGACAAAGTGAGTTGACAATAACTTGATCAATTTCACTCATGTTTTTAGTATTTTCTTATACAGGTAATCACAACCATATTGATATTAAAATGAAAACCTCTGATGAAAATTATGTTTGCTTCGCAACATCTTACCTTGAGGCTTTCTTCTCTGGGGCTGGGAAAAGTCTCTGGAGACGATAATAAGATCTTGATCTCAGCCACATCATTCTCCATCCGCCTGACTTCACTCTCAATAGCTTCCACCTCCTAGACAGCAAGAGATTGATCAGTATATTTGACCATTTACAAAACAGATAAGTACATGTGCAGAGGGGTGAGCAACACATCTCCTGGTGAAGAGAGATGAGCTAACAGAAATACAATAAATAACATATGTAGAAGAGTTCAAAGCGGATTAAATTAAGAAAAGAATAGAATCTAAGACTGACGTCCGCAGCGTGCTCCAGGTGAGACAGAGGAGCATTGAAGCGGTCTTGAACGTTGGCCACTTGGTGATCAGCTTTGTCCAGTTGTTCCTGGAGAGTTGTGATGTCACAAACCTGTGACATTTCCTTCAGGACTGAGGCGAAGCCCTGCAGAGTGGTTCGGATCTGTGCCGAGTCATCCAACACCATCTGCAGCACAAGACAGGAATATATGTTTGTTTTTTTAACAGTGTTTTTTATTGATTTTTTTATTGCAATTAAAACTTTCTTTTTTATAAACTGGTCAAATGGTTTCCAGATTTTCTCATCCACACCTAATTTGTTTTTTAATATATACTGTATGTCAGTCTCTCCATGGACATACAAAACAAATTTTACTCAATTTACATTTACCACATTCTCCTGCAGAATGCGACACATAATACATTTAGGAATTGAATAGCATGTTATAGTAAAGTGCTGTAGAAAGCCGGGGTAGTGTAGTTGAGTGTGCCAACCTGTAGAGTGTGAACATGGCTGCTCAGACATTTAGCGGTGGTGTAGGTGCAGGGGGCGGCAAGCCACGACTTGGCCTCAGCCATCCAGCTTTTAGAGCTGCTGATCATCTCCTGATGCTCCTGAAGCCACATTTGGATCTGACCCCAAACACAAACAATATTTAGTTTAAAACCTTAATCAAGAAACTGTGTGAACACTAACCATGTTTCCATCCACATGTTTTTATGAGAATTAAGTAATATTGAATGAAAAATGCCTCATGGAAACGGTAAAATTTAACAGAATTTCATGAATATCGACACAAAGTAATTATGTTTGATCTCAACGGATTTTCTCTTAATCGGTAAATGGCTTATGCGATAAACGCTGATGGAAAATATAAGTGAAAGAATGAGGAGACGAGAGACTTCAAATTTAATTTACGAGCCAAATATAATGGCTATTTTAGATTGCAAAAACCTAAGAAATGCCATAAATTATAGTGATGTTTTGATAGCGTGGTTGTTGTCTTATTATAGCTTGATATGTCGCTATCAGCTGGCACATAAGCACATTACAACTTCTGCAATATCAATCATTTGTAGGTAGACGGCACGATCCATTTTGGCTATCAAACTTTGTTTGCAAATGTTTGCTTGAATGTTATGCGATTCAGTGCCAAAATGAATGGAAAGGGGAGGTCACGTGACCATCAACCGCAATGGTCGCTCAGTGCTAGAGCTCTTCACCTACCTCCTTATTTTCATTGAAAAACCAGGTCTATTCCTTCCTCTTCGACGTCAATCGTTTTATTTATATTTATATATATTTATATAGTGTAGTGAGGGGAGTGCTAGCAGAAATGAATACCTCGCTGCAACACATCAGGACAGAGCTTGAGAGACAGGGAGTTACGGTACGTGAGCTGATGCAACGAATGGACAAGACGCAGGGGGATAACAGGCAGATGAGAAACATGGTGAGTGCCTGTGTTAACGACCAGAAGAAATTTGAGCAAATTTTGAGCAAAATTTGAGTGTGAATTTGAATTTGAGTTTGAATTTCGTCACAATCTCCAGCTATAAAATTAATTGGAATAAATCTAATATTCTTCTATTGAACAACAGGCATGTGACATCAGCTATTAGTGGTACAATACCAACCCAAAGCAAAATTACATATTTGGGCATCATCATACATGCATCACTACAGCGAGTGGTCCAGGACAACTATGAAACTATGTTAAGTAATGTTCAAAAGGATCTGGCTAGGTGGACCGTGCTGCCGGTGTCACTGCAGTCCAGGATTGCTGTTGTTAAAATGAACATAGCTCCCTGTGTGAATTTCTTAAGTTCAATGATCCCCTTCCCCCACCAATAAATTTCAGGAAGAAACTTGATACTTTAATTCGGCGGTATATTTGGAACAATAAACGACCTAGGCTAAAATACTATACCTTACAACGTACCATAAACACTAGAGGCCTGGCCCTCCCCAACTTTAAAATGTATCACAAGGCCTTTCAGCTACAGGCCCTCAGAGTGTGGATGGACCCCTCATCTACAGTTCCATGGAGAGGAATAGAGCAAAACCTCATTGGAAGTCTAAGACTACAAGACCTGGCCTTTGCAGGTGTTTGTCCAAAAAAGTGTATGCTAACACATTGGCCAACTTTAAACAGGTGGAGGAGCACCTGCGCTACACCAATAAGTGGCACGTGAATACCCCAATATGGCACAAAACACACTTAATGTCTGGTAACAAACCTTTTGCTTGTAAGCAGTGGAGGGACAGAGGTATTCATACTCTAGATCAGTTATTCAATGAGAAAGGTATGTTGAGTTTTAGTCTTAGAGCTAGTTTTGAGGTCCCCAGGACATTCTTTTACTTCTATCTTTGCTTAAGATCAGCCCTAAAATGTTATGGAGTGCCATGGGGAAACAGTCTTGAGGTGCACCCAGTCATTAAATGTTTTTTTGATTTCCCTGTGAGAGGATTAGTGTCCAAGATTTATGCTAAGCTGTTGCAAGTATCCATAGGAGAACTCCCAATAGTAAAGAAATGGGAACGAGAGCTGAGCCCTACGGGGAACACAATTAATTGGGAGGAAGTTTGGGACATTTTCCACTGTTCCAAGATACAAGCAGTTGTAAAAGAAAAAGAAGGCTGAAGGGAGCCAAAGGCATCCTGACCTTGCTGAGGAGGGTGGTCCTCTGCTCCGCCTGTTTGGCCAACTGGGAGTGGAGGTGCTGGACCTCCACCAGTCTCTCAGTGAGGGTCAGCACCTCTTCTGGCTTCTCCAAGTCCTGCATGTCCACCTCCAGCGCTGCCACGCACGAGTGCCATAAGTCCAACTCATCCCACACACGCTGAGCACACACATGCAATCAGATGTCAGGCGAACTTTTCCCATAGGATTGAATGGGACACTATCAGCTCCTCCTAACGAGACCCCTCAAATTCACAAAAATGCATTGAATTGAAATCGGACAAAAGTGTTAGATTTGTAAGGCCGGGCGGCGAGGCAGCAACCCGGGCAGCACCGGCCCCTGTCACGTTAGCCTGCAGAGCTCCTGAACTCTGACACACAGTCGGACAAAATTTGCAATAGCCATCAATTTTCGTAAAACGGCCCATACGTAGTTGATTTCTCGCATAAAAAAGTCTCAGAAGTGAATTTAGTGATGAAATAGTAGATGAACAATGAATACAATTTCTGAGATCTGCGCAACCTAGATTCACAAGACAAACTGGTCCCAGATCAGTCAGCGGCCTATGTAAATTTCAGGGCGTTACAAAGATAGAAGGTAGAGCCAAATAAGGTAGGAGTTGAGGAATTGACGTCAACTTTTAGCTTTGTTGAGATTCGCCCATTTTCAGCAGCAGTTTCAAATTGTGAGATTTGCAGAGGAAAGAGGTGTCAATGGGACTTTGAGGTTCTCTATATGTCCTTTTTACCCACCTTCTTTGATTTGATTGTTTCTGATGGCACGTTTTCTACTTTATTGCTGTTAATTTATTGATTCTGTATTGTGTAATGGTTATCTTAATGTGAAAAGCCTTTTGAAAAGTGGCGGCCAATATAAATAAAATGTTTTCTTTAAAGTTTTTTTTCGTCCTCTTCTCTCTCAAACTACAGGTGCTGGTCATATAATTAGAATATCATGAAAAAGTTGATTTATTTCAGTAATTCCATTCAAAAAGTGAAACTTGTATAATGTATACATTCATTCCACACAGACTAATATATTTCAAGTGTTTATTTCTTTTACTTTTGATGATTAGAACTGACAGCTAATGAAAACCCCAAATTCAGTATCTCAGAAAATTACAATATTGTGAAAAGGTTCAATATTGAAGACACCTGGTGCCACACTCTTATCAGCTAATTAACTCAAAACGCCTGCAAAGGCCTTTAAATGGTCTCTCAGTCTCGTTCTGTAGGCTACACAATCATGGGGAAGACTTGACAGCTGTCCAAAAGACGACCATTGACACCTTGCACAAGGAGGGCAAGACACAAAAGGTAATTGCTAAAGAGGCTGGCTGTTCACAGAGCTCTGTGTACAAACACATTAATAGAGAGGCGAAGGGAAGGAAAAGATGTGGTCCATGGTGTCCAAACGTGTACCATGGTATCCCTGTTCTTAATTGGCCAGCAAACTCGCCTGACCTTAACCCTATAGAAAATCTATGGGGTATTGTGAAGAGGAAGATGTGCTACGCCAGACCCAACAATGCAGAAGAGCTGAAGGCCACTATCAGAGCAACCTGGGCTCTCATAACACCTGAGCAGTGCCACAGACTGATCGACTCCATGCCACGCCGCATTGCTGCAGTAATTCAGGCAAAAGGAGCTGAACCAACTAAGTATTGAGTGCTGTACATGCTCATACTTTTCATGTTCATACTTTTCAGTTGGCCAACATTTCTAAAAATCCTTTTTTTGTATTGGTCTTAAGTAATATTCTAATTTTCTGAGATACTGAATTTGGGGTTTTCATTAGTTGTCAATTATAATCATCAAAATTAAAAGAAATAAACACTTGAAATATATCAGTCTGTGTGGAATGAATGTATACATTATACAAGTTTCACTTTTTGAATGGCATTACTGAAATAAATCAACTTTTTCATGATATTCTAATTATATGACCAGCACCTGTATATCAGAGTCTATAGGATCATGAGGGGTAAACATTGTTGAGCGTGAGATCATCATCTAGCTAAACTGCACACTGCACAGAAATGTTTTTATTCTAGTATCTGTACTAAGTCAGATGTCAGAGTGGTAATGATCTAGCCAGGTTATTACCCACCTTCTGAGTGATCTTTGCCACAGTCACATTGGGACTTCTCTGGTCAAGTCTTTTCTGAACTGATGTGAGGCCAGCCTGGACCTCAGACAGCTTTGCCCCCAGCCTGTGGACGGGACCACTCTGCTCCACTGCCTCTCCCACCTCAAGTACAAACATCAAAAGGATGTTACAAGGAAAACAAAAGGAAACATGTTTTGCTTCTCAAGCCAGATCTATACAAGTCTTGGATTTGTTGTTGTCCCAAACATTTGATTATCATTCTTTCCTTTTCCTCCTGTAATCTCCTTTAAGTAATTATTAAGTAACTGTTAATTTCGTACACTGCACTGTAACATTTTTTAATTATGAAATGCACTTGCTATTTTATCTCATCACTGCCCCCCTCTCATGTACAATTCTTATTTATTCATCTATTTATTTTAAATCTCATGCCCTGATGTCTTGTTTTGTTTTTTAAAACTGTCTTTCACTGAACAGCTCTCCAAAATATTGTTGTATGTTACCATGTACAATGACAATAAAGGCAATCTTATCTTATATTATTTTGCAGGAATTCCAATGTGTAACACCCTTCCCTGTATTACGGTAACAAGACTCTGTAACCCTACTTTTCCACTTTGTGTTTTTTTGTGATTTATTGTGTTGTGCTCATTGCTAAAAACCCAAATGAATTATTGCACTTCACATCAGCTATGTTAAAATCAAAGTCTTGTGTACCTTAACTTCTACTTGCTGCAATGATTGTGTGACCTCCTGTAGCTGGCTGTCGATCTCCAGCGGGACCAGAGTGTACATGTCTGAGTACTTCATCTTCAGGATCTCCATGATGCGCTGCAGCAAAGCCTTCTGGTTACACAGCTCGCTGTGAACCTCCTAAAACCAGAGAGAGAAGAGTTGTGTAAATGAACAGGACATGGAAAACCAAATAAGGAAAATTATTAAGTCTATGTCTGAAAGAGGAAACTGAAAGGCCGATAAAGCTTTGTGTTCCGCAGCGATAATAAAAACTTCTCAATATTTATTGATTTTCTTTGTGACATTTTGCAAAGTGCCACAAATCAGCTTAGTGAAAGCCAACACTTACTTCAAAAAATACTTGTTAGCAGATGGTTGCAGTCAGTTTTAACCCTCACTCTTCTACAAGCTTTAACAGTCAGGAAGGATGTCATTTTTCAGTCAAATAGTGAAAATCTTGCAGTATTTTGAAACAAAAGGACACAGACACTGATATTATCTACATCTCTCACCAAACAAGCTCATAAGCGCTCTCTCTCTCTCTCTCTCTCTCTCTCTCTCTCTCTCTCTCTCTCTCCCCTATGTTGCTTTCATCACACAGAGCCTCTTCAAAGTCCTTCAATTCCCCAATAGTTAAAGTGAACTATTTTCAGTTCAACAAGATTATTCTTTACAATACTAGCCGACATTAAATAAGATGATAAGAAAATCCAAATGTGCAAGTGTACAGAGGAGACTACCTGGGTCTGAATGCGTCCGATGGTCTGCTGAAGAGGGAGGTGCATCTTGTTATCACTACGGGAAACTGAGTGAGCGAGCGTGTGTGTGTGTGTGTGTGTGTGTGTGTGTGTGTGTGTGTGTGTGTGTGTGTGTGTGTGTGTGTGTGTGTGTTACAAAAAATGGGAGGAAGAGAGGGTATACGGAGACAGTTTTGCATAAGAGAGTGGGACACGGTGAGTGCAAAGTGTGTATGCATGAGTGTGTGTTTGTTCATGTGTGTCTGTCTTTGTGAGGACTAATTTGTATTTTAAGAAATTAAAAAGTAGGGACATTTTAGGAAAGTCTGTAAATTTTAGGAAAATGGTGATGCTTTAAGAAATCTGTAGATTGTAAGAAATTGGGGACATTTTAGGAAAGTGTGTACATATAATTAAAGTGAGGACATTTTAGAAAAATAAGAAGATTTTTAGGAAAGTCTTTTGCAATTTGCTAAAGGAAGGACGTTTTAGGAAAGTCTGTGCATTATAGGAAGATAAGGACATTTTTGTTAACTGAAGTCCTCACTTCTTGAAAGGGCTATTTGAGGGTTTAGACATGGTTACAATTAGGTTTGCATTGTGGTTAGGGCCTAGAGAATTTATTTTGTCCATGAATGTCCTCACAAGTACAGTAGAATTGTGTGTGTGTCCATGGAATGACTTGGCTACAAAGGACACCTGGAAGATCCACTTACAACACTGAACAAAAGGTGTCTGGTACAAGAGGAGGGGTGAGGGGAGTGGGAGTGATGGGGGGGGGGTGTCTTTCATCAACACAGACCTTCTGCAAATGGGAAAAGAAGTGTGTGTGTGTGTGTGTGTGTGTGTGTGTGTGTGCGTGCGTGTGCGCGCGTGCGGGAGATGTTGGCCTCTGCTCAGGTTTGGGGACAAAGGGCAGAGTGATTCTGGGGTTGGTGGGTTCATAGAAGCGAACAGCACCGCAGTCAACAGCCTCTCTCTCTCTGCTTTGCTTTCATAACTTTGAAAAGCTTTAGATCCGAGGACCCTTGTAAATTAATAAATTTGATTGTTTTTAATAGCCTTTTTTTCAACATTCAATTTTAATATTGAAACCAACACCTATGAAAAACTTGTCATTTACTTAGTCTTTGTAAGCTAGCTACCAGTTGAGCTTTATCAGCTTCATTAACACAATAATTGTATTAAAACAAAGACTACCTGTTGTGAAATGTTTGTTTGGACAATTTAATAAGCAATTCATGTTGTTTAGTTTAAAAACAGTATAGTGTGGTTAAAACGTTCTATTTACATTATTTACAGTAAATGATTTAAAGCTTATATGTGAGAAATTTACACAACATACAACAGTATATTGAGCGATAAACAGTTCAAGGTAAAAGACAAGCGCTTTTGGCCATCATTTGAGGCCACTATGCTACACTTCTCTCTTTAAATCAGGCTGAGCCAAAACCCAGCACTGACTGTATATTAGACTTGGCTAATATAGTTCTGACCAACAACTTTTTTCGTTTTCAAGATGACTTCTATATACCAAAAAAAGGCACTGCCATGGGAATTAAGATGGCTCCTAATTATGCCTGCTTATATATGGATCTCTTTGAAAATCAATTTGTGTTGCATCAGAGTAATCCATTTTACTCAAAGATCTTATTCTACAAGCGGTTTATTGATGATATTTTTCTGATTATTGACTGCATTGATTCGGACCCTAGACTAATGAAAGTTTTTCCAGAAAAACCTAAGCTTATCTTTAAGCGTGCTCCTAATTTAAGAGATCGCTTAGTTAAAAATGACATATGTCCGCAACCCACAACTTCCTTTCTCACTATGCCTGATGGTAACTATAAATGTGGTAGTTGCGCCCAGTGTTCATATACGCACAAATGTAAAAGCTTTAATCATCCACACACTGGTAAAATAACATCCATTTGGTGGTGCTATTACATGTAGCACCACACATGTTATTTATCTAATTCGAATCAGTGAACACAGAAGCACCATTAGAACAGGGGACAAGGGACTTTAAACAGGCAGGGCATAATGTCAGGGCCCTCAGATACATAGGGGTGGAGCGAGTCAACAAACCTCCTAGAGGGGGAGACCAGGATAAAAGGCTCCTCCAGTGGGAAACCTTTTGGATTCATTATCTAAACACAATGTCTCCTCATGGCCTTAATGAAGAATTTGATATAAAAACCATTCTTATAAAAAATGTTGTAGATCTATTATAATTCATTTCCAGCAATACAGTACTAAGGAGATGGTTATCCAGAATGCATGGTGACAGAAAATCACAATAGGAGAGAAAATGCTGTTTTTTGTCCACGACTATACGGCCACCGTTCTCCAGCAGCGCAAGGCATACGCTGGCATCAGAAAGACACTAAAGGCATCCGATTCCAGACGCCCTTTAACAGGATGCGTATCCACTGGGAAAGCGGTGTGCAGGTGTACAGCAGTGCCTGGGAGGCAGCGCAGGAGGTCCGACAGCGGGGTTACAGTGTGGAGGTGCCAGAGAAACCGCTTGGTAGGAAACATCTGATGGAGCGTCTCCAACGACCTTCACCCTGGCAGAAAGTGGGTTCGCACATTGGTGTAGACCTTGAGAGTAGTGCCAGGCGAGCTAGAGTGCGCCTCCAGGAATTTCAGCGTAGCCACCGGGATGAGCAGTAGTGTTTCAAAACAGACGGTAAATAACTGTCCCATAATATACTATATTGCATTCATGTGCTGACTCGCGGGAGCAGTGAGAGTTCAGCTCTGCCTACGGGCGCGCACTTAAGTTCAGAGACAGCCTGTAGCGGACTAACTGGGAGGGGGCCCTTTTTCTGTAAAAGGTATCATTCCCCCTTCACTTAAAACTGAAGAATGCTCTTCAGACTTTGGAGGTCTTATTTTGTGTTTGTTATAATGCCTGTTCTAATCTGTTCTAAGCACGTTATTGTGCTCCAGTTATCTTTACTTATGGTTTCAATGTTTAGCCTGTGGGAACATAATGGTGTGAGATATTTTCAGCCCAGCTGTGATGCAGTCTAATGAAGTGAAGTTACTGTCCTTAAATGTGAATGGGTTGGGAAACCCGATTAAAAGGTCTAAGGTAATGGCCAAACTAAAAAAAGAGAACGCACATATACATACTTTTTGCAAGAAACTCATCTTTCTCAGCAAGAGCATGAAAAATGTAAACTGTTTGGTTTTAAAAATACCTACTATAATTCATTTGTGCAAAGTCACAGGAGAGGAATTGCTATTCTTATTGCAAATACACTTAAGTTCAAAGTCATTAAGGAAATAAAACGAGGGTAGATATCTCATTGTAAAGGGAAGGATTGAAGAGGATATAGTAACCTTAGTAAATGTTTATGCACCTCCTAATAGTAACAAACTATTTTTCAAATCACTAATGGATGTAATTGCACTGAAAGCAGAGGGGGTCTGTTTATATGGAGGCGATTTTAATATAGTATTGAATCACTGCCTGGACACTACTAGTCTAAAGAAAAATAAAAGCAAATTATCAAAATTTATCAAAACAGCCTGGGATGAAATCGGAGGGAATATATGGGAATATCTGGAGGTGTACTCGTCCACTCGACAGGAATTATACCCATTATTCGGCCCCACATTCTACCTATTCCAGGATAGATTTTTTTTTATGCCAAAGAGTGATTATTATAGGGTGCGGGAATGTAGAATTGGAGTAACTGACGTCTCTGACCATAGTGCACTATATCTAACAGTTCAACTAGAAGGTAGGAGGCGGAATACGGGGTATAGGTTAAATATAGGCTTATTAAATAACAAAGCAGCTGTAGAACAAATATAATCAGATATAAGAGAATATGTGAAGATTAATGACAACGGGGAGGTGGATCCATCTATACTATGGGACTCACTGAAGGCAGTGACTCGTGGCAAATTGATTGCCTTAACAACATCAAATAAAAAGAGGAGGGTCTTGGAATATAATAACCTTCTATTAGATCTATCTAATGTGGAGCAGCAACATAAAAATAACAGTGATCCAAAACTTTTAGTGCAAATACATCAATTAAAGAAACAGATTAATGAACTATTAGAACAAAATGTTGAGAAGAAAGCTCGTTTTTACAAACAGACATATTACGAATCAGGCCCTCAGGCAACTAAATTACTTGCCCGACGTTTACGTAAACAACAAGCGGATAGTACCATACATAAGTTGCGGGACCCAGAAACAAATCAACTAAATATCATCCAGTAGAAATAGAAGCCATTTTCCTAAACTACTACAAAAAACGATATACCGAAACCTCCAGTACTAAAGTAGAAGCAATGGAACAATTTCTTATCGATCTGGATCTACCTCGTATTGGCAAGAGACAAAATGATTGTATCATAGCAGAGTTTTCACTGGAAGAGATAAATAATGCAATAGCCAACTTAAAGTCAAGTAAAACTCCAGGTAGAGATGGTTTTCCAGCAGAGTGGTATAGAACCTTTAAAGAAGAGCTAGCTCCCCTCCTACTGAAAGCATTTAATTGGATTAAAGGAGAAGGTAAACTCCCCCCATCATGGAAAGAGGCACTCATTACAGTACTCCCAAAGGACGGTAAAGACAGGGAATATTGCAGTAGCTATAGACCTATTTCAATTCTCAACGTGGATTATAAACTGTACACAGCGATTATTGCAAAAAAACTTGAGAACCTTCTCCCGGAATTAATTGACGAAGACCAAACTGGGTTTGTTAAAAACCGGCAAACACATGACAATATCAGAAGGACGCTACATTTGATAGATAGAATAGAAAAGGAAAATAAAGCTGCAATACTACTAAACCTTGACGCCGAAAAGGCTTTTGATAGGGTTAATTGGCGCTTCCTATATCAAACGTTGAATAGATTTGGCTTTAGCGAACAATCAATAGGGATAATTAGAACACTTTATCAACAACCGACAGCAAGAATAAAAGTCAACGGCTCATTGTCTAAATTTTTCACATTGGAGAGGGGCACTAGACAAGGTAGCTGTCTCAGTCCCACACTATTTGCGTTTTATATTGAACCCCTGGCCCAGGCAATTCGCCAACATGGAAAAATACAAGGCATTAAAATTGGACACAAAGATCACTTGATTAGTTTATTTGCAGACGATATTTTGGTTCATTTGATCAACCCTGAGACCTCCTTACCTATACTGATGGAAATCCTAGAGGATCTTAGTTATTATGCTGGTTATAAAATAAATATTACAAAGACACAACTTTTGTCATTCAACTATACTCCTTCAAAGGAAATAAGATGTAGATATGATGTAAGCTGGGATATGGAATCAGTAAAGTACTTAGGGGTGAACATAATTAAAAATCTAAACAAATTATATGAGGTAAACTATAATTTAATTAACCAAAATATTAAAAAAGATATTGAAAGATGGTCTACGCACCCATTGGATTTTAGTAGTAAGATTAGCGTAATTAAGATGAACATTTTGCCTAGATTACTATATCTATTCCAGGCCTTGCCAGTAGAGGTCCCTCAACATCAGTTCTTAGCCTGGTACATGCTTTTTCTAGATTTATCTGGGATGGAAAGAAGCCTAGAGTAAAATACGCAACACTTCAGTTGGCCAAACATAAAGGAGGGATGGCGATCCCGAATCTTAAAGACTATTTTTATGCAGCTCAGTTCCGGCCCCTATTTCTTTGGTGTAATGACAACTATTTTGCTAGATGGAAGGAAGTCGAGACTCAAAAAAAAAAAAAATAGACTCTATAACTTCTAGTGCTCTAGAGTTCTGGTTTAACTTTGAGAGGCAGCTAAAACTAAGGAAAGACCAGAGAGTGCTTAGATGGATAGCCTTTGACACCCAGTTTAAGCCAGGAGTTAATGATGCCATATTCTAGGATTGGGCAGTAAAAGGTATTAAGGCAGTGTGTATGATAATAGACAACAAGGAATTACAGACTTTCCAAACATTAAAAGAAAAAATTTCCCTTCACAATCGGGATTTATTTAGGTATATACAATTTAGAGATTACTACAACAAAGAATTGAAAATGGAGAACTCACAAGAATTTAATCCAGTTATAAGATATATGATGAATGCTTATAGACCGAATAGTAACTGCATTAAAATCATTTCTCTGTTTTATGAAAGAATTATGGAATGTAGGGGCAACTCAACATTATATTTGAAAGCAAGGTGGGAAAAGGAACTGAAAGTGGAAATTTCATCAGATGTATGGTACGATATGTGTGAAACCCAACATACTTCCACAAGTTCACAACAATTGAGGGTGTTTAACTGGAAAAATTTGGTGCGTTTCTTTATTACACCTAAGATTAGCAGTAAAACATCTTCAACACACCAGCCCTGTTGGAGACAATTTTTTGGAGTTTTTTGGAGTTGTGAAAAATTGAAGTCATTTTGGGAGGATGTACATTTAGTGTTGAGTAATGTACTTGGCTATAAGATTCCTTTCGTATGCACTGTCTTGTACTTGGGTCATATTTCACTTGTAACAGTACAGAGGGACAGGTACCTGGTGAAGATACTCCTCACGGCAGTGAGGAAAGCCATAACCAGAAACTGGTATAAGCCCGATTGTCCTAAACGGCAACGATGGTTTGAGGTCATACATGAAATAAGGGCAATGAAAAGGCTGACTTTTTTGCTAGGTTTGAGATAAGGTTTATATGCCAAAAGATGGCAGAAGTGGACATCTTACTTAAATAAAGCATAAGGGCATTGGTTCACAGCTTGGACTCATTAGTGGATAAAGCAGCGACTTGAAATGTATACATTTTATTTCTATTTTTGTGGCTATCATCACCTTTCCTCACAGGACCTGTTTTTTTATTTATTTTTTTTATTTTTTATTTTTTTTCCATATATCACTCACTAATTGAGGTGACTGTGTTCAGTTGTTATAATGTACTGAAAATTCAATAAAAACTAAAGTAATAAAAAAAAAAAAAAGATATTGTATGTTTCTTATATAAAATGTAAGATATTGTCTGTTTCTGTAAGTACTAATGCAGCAGATTTTATGAATGTGTGGGGTAATGTACATTAATTCTTTAACTGTGGTAGCTTTATATGGAATTGTTTCCTCTACTGAATGTTTTTCCTTTTTTTCTCCGTTTTTGTGCATAGTAACACCATGTACCTTTTTGGATATATTGTATTTTAAAAAAGCCCCCCCCCTCTTTTGAGACGTATATGGTGAAACCCTCTATGAAAATGTCATGGGTGGGGCTTTTTGGGCCGTTCAGACCTAATCAGACTAATTGAAGCCAGATGGTGTGTCAGCTGAATGTGAGCCCTACATATATCCCTTCATCAAATGTGTTCACCATTTGCCTGAAGAAGACCCAGTAGGGTCGAAACGTTTCATTTATATTAAATATGGGAGTTTAAAGCAGTGTTGCGGACATTACATTTGTTCTAGTTTTAAGTACTTTGATTTGTCCCGCACCTGCCAGAAGGTGGGATGTGCACACAATTACTTTTATAAATTTCACTACGCTACACAACCCACTGTATGCAATGGTAATTAGACTGGTCATAATGTTTAAAATGCATAATTTTCAGTGTGTAGCTATTGAGATGTCTTTGGGCTGAATGTTAAGACATTCATGTGCTCTTTATAGAAATAGCAGAGAACTATAATGTTGTTAGAGTGTGTGCAAATGCATCATTGTGTTTTCAGTTCAAACAATGAAACTGTCGTCTCATTAGAGATTCGTTATTTACACTCCACTGGCTATTGGCTGCAGGGAGAGACACACTCCAACTCTGAGCACACTGTGATGTGTTGTTGAGATGAAGGACCTCTGTGGGGTCTGGAGACACCCAGAGGTCTTCCCAGGAATCCTGGGGGGCTGCTTGCTTATTGAGAAATGCTTACATTTTAAGTCCTACAGAAATTTAATTAAATGTTTTTTTTTTTCTGCCATAGCATACATATCTGCTCTTAAAATCACATCCTGTATCATTTTCCAAGATAAACAGTGTGACATCTGACAATTGGTACCAACAATAATCGTGAGACTTGTTTTTCAAGTCAAAAGTCACATAAAGCCTCGCCAAAACAAAGCAAGTTATATATGTGTAGCCCACCTAAAATGCACAGGGCCAAAGTATTGCAATTGCTGTGATTCTCCATTCCCCTAGATGGCGCTGCTTCATGTTTGTTGGCTGAGCCACTCTATGTTGCGTAGCTAAAGAAGATGAGCGACTCCTTTTTCTTTTTCCCCTCTCTTGTCAAGTGAATCGTTAGAGGAAGACAGAGTGAGATAAATATAGTGAAACGGACCACTTAACACACAGGAGGAATCAATTTCAGTATTAATATTAGCTAGTAAAAGTGGCAAAGAAGCCTTAGTTATTGTGAACTGCTATTTACACTTTTTTTCCCCCTTTGGATAAGTTTAAGAATCTCCGGTGAGTACAACAGGAGGGAAACTACTTGCTAGTATGCCACCTTAGTTTGATTAAAACCAGAAAGATAAGCTATCCTAATATACTATGTGCATTTTATGTTTCTTTGCTGTTCCTGTTATGTCCTTTGACCATTTAAAAAACAACAACAAAAAAAACAGTCGGAGATGATTGATATGTTTATCTTTGCTAATCTACCGTTGCAATTTGGAATGCCATTTTGTTGCATACATGTGCGTTGTTAATGATGAGATGGTGTAACGTGAATTTATGTATTCAGCTACGAGTTTACTCTAACGGGCTAATGTTTTGAGGCTTAGAGCCGTCATAAAGAATGTTTGCAACGTCTTTTGCCGTCCTATTCGTGGCTATATGATTTTAATAATCAGTAACTTTCTAGATTAGACATGTTTAAACCTGTAAAATGTAGCACTTTGCTCTATTCACGTGTATTTTTACTGACTGTGTTTTAAGTCATATTTAAGGTGGTATGTTACACAGTGCATTATGCTCATGTTTAAACTGAGTGATATAGAATTGAATTTGAGTTACAGTGATTTTGAATATGTTAGTGATAAAGCCATGTACAGCTACTAATTAGATATTTTGCATTGCTGTATGCAGATTGTTTTTTTGTTGTTGTGCATATTCTTCCACTTTTGAGAGAGAGAGATTCTACAGCGAGCCAGTGATGCAGTGATTCAGCGACTCTGGAGTGTGACTGTAACCAGTGGCCATCAACCTGCCGAGCTGGTAGAGTGCACGCTTTTGGATACATCATACAGATAAGATTTATGAGATCTCCAATGTTATCACACACTGCCCGGGTAGTGATTTGAAACAAGGCCTTTTATTCAACAAACCACACAGGAACTGAACTAAAACTCAACTGAGTTGAACATTGAACTAATTGACTGGACTGATTTTTTTCTTTTAAACTGACTGACTGTTTTGCGGGGATTTCTGATTGTTGTTGTTGTTTTTTTTCCTATGTATGATTCACAATCCTTGTGGAATGTTAAAATAAATGTTTTGATACTGCTTTTGCTATTCAAACAGTGGTCGTAGCCAATTCACTTTAAGAGCCGAACCTAATTCTGATTTCTAGTGCTTAAATATGATTAATACAGGTTATTGTGATATTCTCACTGATGCTTTAAGTTACGTTAGTTACATATGGAAAAGAAGGTAGATTGAAAATCCTCTTGCAATGTTCTGTGGGTCCTTGTGAAGTGATTCTCATAGAGCAACAACAGTGATTTGAGTTGTATTGAATGTATGAACACACCTACCAAGTGAGAGCAAAAGCATCTCAAAGTATACTTAATGTTCAACTAGAAATAGTTTGCAAACCACTGCAAACTGTTTTTAAAAAGAGCTGCACCTCTGGTTTTCTGTAAACAGAGGAGTCCCACCTGAAGCTCCTCCGTGCTGCTGCTCAGCTCCATCTCTGACAGAAGACCATCTGCAGCCTCCAACCAAACCCGGACGCCCTGCAGCTCCACCTGGACCTTTTCCCTCTCCTCCAGCTCCATCCTGGCTGCTTTCAAACCCTCCCTGCTTCTCTGCTTCACACTGGGAAAACACACAAACACATACATCCAACAATTCAAACAATTTGATTTAACAACTGTATAGCCTCCTACCCTAAATCAGTAAAAGTGAGAGTTTGCATTGAGAATAAAATCTACCAATACATTCAAAACACTGAGCCTAATGGCATTAAGTACTGTCAGTTTAAATGTATTTAAATACTGCCCAACCTCAGAGGCACTGCAGGCTATGACCGACCCACTTTCCTCTGATTGCTTATTCAGGCGTAGCAGAGCTTATGGGTAATTGAGTTCTTTGTTTATTTATACATTTACAAAAAGAGAGCGATGGAATGTTTGTAGGAAAATGAGACTTAAAGGCAGGAAATGCAGGAAATTAACACTTGATGGAAATTATCCTCTATATAAATATAAGGGTCAAAGGATTTAGAACTGGACTAGATGTTTACCAGAAATCTTCAGCCACAGTAATGTAAATTAAGTTATGAAGTGCACCTCAAACAGCACCTTACCTGCCGTATCGAGCCTGTATGGCCTGCAGCTGCTGACAGAGCGGAGTGGGCGGAGCCTGCTCCAGGTGGACAGGGACACCCAGCAGCCTGGCAGCGCGCAGTTCCAGTGCCGACAGGGCTCGATGTTCGCAGTCCAGTCTGTCCTGGTACTGTTCCCAGGACTGCAGCAGATCCTGCAGGTCCTCGGTGGAGGCCTTTACCCGGGAGCCATCAGGGAGCTCCACCTCCACCTGCTGCAAGAGAGCCAATGCCTTCTCCACCTGAGAGCAGAGACAGAGTCTTAATAATTTAATAATTCTTCTTAGTAATATGAGCAAACAATAATAACCAGCGTTTACTCTATGTTGATATTACCGCGGTGGCCCACCACGGTAAAACTTCTGCTGAGAAATAGGGCAGACGCACAACAGCTGTTTATGAAAAGTCATAAAGTCGTAATTACACGACTCTGCAGAGCCGTGTGCTCTACTGAACTCAAGCAAACTGTCATCAGCTCTCTCTCCCCTTAGGGTGAGCAACTGGAACAGTAACAGGACGTCATCACTCGCGAAGTCATGGTAACCAAATAAACAACAGGGCGAGTACTACTTGTCACTCAATCTTAGGCAAAGTGACAAACTGCGACGAAAGCCGCAACATGAAATCTACACTGACGCGGGTCTGTAAAATAAATATGTAGTGGCATTTGCAAGATAAAATGGTATTTTAGTTTAGCTTAACAGGGAATTAATAGGGCTGTACCCGACTCAGACTTTTGTCAGTCGAATCGGATTTGGTTAATCGATTATCCTTCCTTTTTTTATATAGTTTATATAGTAATACAGAGTATTAAGCAATGCTTTATTAAACTGGCAGGTTTTTGAATGGGTTTAGGTGGGACGTTTAGAGTGACAAAGACATTCACCTAAAAAAG
Organism: Sander vitreus; assembly: GCF_031162955.1. Taxonomy (NCBI): domain Eukaryota; kingdom Metazoa; phylum Chordata; class Actinopteri; order Perciformes; family Percidae; genus Sander; species Sander vitreus. The sequence goes on along the minus strand of NC_135874.1, from coordinate 2,335,875 downwards.
TAAACAAGCAAAGTTAGCCCTCCAAGCTAATGCATGCTAATTACTATAGCAACAAACAAAAAAAACTCCGTAGTCTTAACCGACGCCAGCACACTTTTATTAACTCCCATATTGACAATGGTAGCACATACCGCTAGCTTCACTTCACACTGCTCTTACTGAATATTCATTCAATCAGTTGCTGCTGCCGTTTCATCCCAGATATTTACAGATTTTATATACACTGTAATGTACCGTTACTTACACTGTTAGTGATTTCGCTCCATTCTGCAATCCTCCGTTCACTACGAGCTGTCAGCTGTTGTGTGCAGCAATGTAGTCTTGATACGCGTTTCCAGACAGCAGCCACAGCGGCCTCCCTGCCTCCACGACAGCTCTGCTCTGGGCACCACTCCTTCAGCTCCGTCAGACGACTCTGCCGGGACTCCAGATCCTCAGACAGAACCTGCACACGAGAGAGTGTATCTGTTACGACAGGTCTGTCAGTGAATGTAGTTAGTACTGACGTGACGAATCAGGGCGGGAGGTGTTTGAACGCTGTTATAATCCAGTACTGCAGACTTGTGGAGGAGATTCAAATTGAGATTGATTTCGGAAGGAGGAAGAAGGAAGCAAGCACGCTGCAGGCTGACGCTGGAAAGCCACGCTTTTCACACGGAAAACATTAGAGAGAGAGAGAGAAAGACTGTTTATGATTGAAGAGACGTTTTCTTGTTTTCCCACAACACAACTTTTTGTAAATATACTAGTGCTGTCAAACGATAAAAAAATGTAATCGCAATTAATCGCATTAATGTCATAGTTAACTTTTACAATTAACAATTAATCGCACATTTTTATCTATTCTAAATGTCCCTTGATTTCTTTTTGTCCCATTATTTTTTCTCATTTTAATGCTCTTATCAACATGGAAAAGTGGATCGGCCTGGCTTTGACGAGGGGGCAGAGAATTGGCATCAAGTGGTATTTCAGACTGGACATGCTGCGAGGATAGCTCAGTTCACAACGACAAAACACACAGATCACTTTGGTCTTGTCAATGGAACCATTTGGCAACTTTTTAAAAGTAAACTTTCCATTCAGAATCTTATTGGCATCCATTTTCGTCTCGCTCAAAACGTAATGTTAGCCTAGTACTCTTTGGCTGGCTCGCAAGCCCAAACAAGTGTGTGCGGCGTGCCTGTTGTTTTGTTTCCGGTCTAGCTAGATCCGGTGTGGTGTTGTAGTTTTTCTAACGTTACTAGTTGTTGCAACAGCATGTGAAAAAAACTACAAAGTTTGCTAGGCCAAAAAGAACGTTAATCTCGCGATAAAAAAATTGATGCCGTTAAAATGGGTTTGCGTTAACGGCGTTAATAACGCGTTTAACTGACAGCACTAAAATATACCTTTTAAAACCTGAACTAATATACCAAGGAGTGGGCTCGCGGAGAAGTCAACGAGAGATGCTGGAGCTCCAGATGACCGACGCTAGCAGGCCCGGCTTCAGAACGCGGAACGACACAGTGGCTGAGTGAGTCAGTTTAACACAGCACAAACGCCTCTAGGAGTTAGGGGTGTAAGAAAAAATCGATACACTTGAGTATCGCGACATTTTATTTTGCAATACTGTATCAATTTCCAAAAAGGCAATATCGTTTTTTGTTTTTTTTTACGTTCAAAAATATTCATGTAAGACAGTGGTTCACGTTTATGTTGTGTTTAAACCCCCTACCGCTAGATGGCTATGCTGAGACGCACCACTAGTGTCCTTGCCTAACAGTGCCTAGCATAGACAGTATATAAACTGGACCAACAGATTCCGTTGCTCTGGACAGAGACCAGTGAAGAATATTAGAAGCACTTTTCCGGTGATGGCTGAGCGTTACTGCGCAGCCTCCAACTGAGCTCGAAGATGTAGATGTGACGTGAGCAGTCTGAAAGTTGTAAGTCTTCTGGTAGCTGTGCCAAGAGAAATCTCAATCATTCCCAATCTTACAGAGATGGAGAGCGTAGGTATATGTAAGGGATAACATAGGCACAGGCTAATTATTGCTAACTAAAATGCTAGTTAACATTAGTAATTTAACTTAAACAGCTAATGTAAGTCAAAACTGCCTGCGAGCTTCTCCTGTACTATACGGTAATTCCTCTACTATGTGACAGTAAGTCCCGTGGTTATGACATGGTTAGCCTATTTTTACAAAAATGTCTACTACGGAGCCATAACGTGAGATACAAGGTAATGGAGCCTTTTATACATTGTCGTGTTCTTTAGAAATAAACAATGGCCAAATAGAGTCTTTAAACGCTTTAGATGTAAAGTTATTTGCTGTCAAAGTGGTGCCAAAATGAATGGCAGTCAATGGAATGCTAACGGGAGGTGATGGCTTGGTAGCATCAAAATGGCGCCATAGGAGCTAGGCGTTCCGGGGAGAGGCTTACCCCCTTGGTGCCTAGCAGTGCCTGACTTTTTGCTAGAAGGTAACAATGTAGCTATGGCTGAACTTTGGCCTACTTTAGCATTTAAAAATGTGCTCACTAAGAACCTGTAAACCACAATCCCAAAATGGCAGTTTGATTTTCTGTGTACTGAATTGTTTACCTAAAGTAAACTTCTTTGACTTTTATGAACATCATGTCGTTTTTTAAATATTAGTTTTTCTAAAATTATACTTTAAAAAAATCACAATATATTGCCTTACGCACAGTATCGAAATATATTGCAATATATTGAATCGTGACCCATGTATCGTGATGCGTATTGTATCACCAGATTCTTGTCAATACACAGCCCTACTAGGAGTGGGAAAGATATGCTCTCATCCAGGCCAGCTTTGTTCTCACTCTCACGTTAAATGCACACATGTAGGATAGGAGACAATATATTTAATGTTACGAGCTAAGTTAGCCTTTAGTAGCTGTATTTCTTTGTTCTACGAGCCTAGGTTAGCTTAGCCTTGTAACATCATTACAAGTTTTTTTAATTTTTTCTTGAATGCTTTACTGATCTCACTTTCTGAGATAACTTTTACTTCAAAACATAAAGTGGTGAATAATACGTGTCCCCGGAGTAGTGAAGTCTGATACGTACTCTGAGCTTGGTTTGCTGGTCAGTGCAGTCAGCGAGACAGGTGACCTTTTGACAGATGAACTGGGAGAGGCTGTTCTCTGCGCTCTTCACATACTGGATGATCTCATCTTGGCACTGGATGTATTTTCTGTGATGTTCTCTGCAACTGAAAGACAGAATTTCATACCTGTTAATGTCCAACAAGAAGAAGATATTGCTTCAACTCACATGCAAAAAGAAATTTGAATGGACAGAATGGCTGGATATCTATGGTAGGTCTTTGAGTCTCTTCCAGGTAATGTGTGTTTTGTGGCCCAGTTTGTTAAATGTTTCTCAACGTTGTCATTACATGCAGATTTTGTACTCTTCACAAAACATATATACTATCTTATTTACTCTTGAAAAGTATACCTTAATGCATTTTGTAAACTTACAATACAACTTACGATACAATGACTAAGTGGGTAAAGGCAGATGATAGATAAGCTAGAACAGTCTGGTAAGTTCAGAAAATAACATTACTGTAATGCAGCCTTTATAACTTTATAACACTTATCATATTATGATATTCAAAATTTAAGACGATATCTAGCCTCGTATATCGATGTCGATATAATATTGATATTTTGCCCAGCCCTACATGATCAAAAAATCACATGGGGTGAGTGGTTTGTGCGGCTACCAAAGTAGGACATAAAATACATTTTAGTTTTTTTCTTTGCACATACAAGTACAAACTGGCATCTTTAAGACTTTTATGAGAATATTGAGTAATCAGACTTTTATCTGTGAGCCTATTACCTGCTGAGACACTCCAGTCGTATGTGTCCCTTTGCCTGAAGAGTGGACATCCTCACCAGAAGCTGGCTGAGAATTTTCTCCTGGAGCTGCTCCACCTTCTGGCGGGATAGGTAAGGGTGCAGGGTAACCTGGCTCTGGAGTCGCTCCACATGGGTCTGGAACTGCTGCTGCAGTGACGCCAAAGCCTGCCGGGTTTCCTCCAGCCGTCCAGAACAGAGTCCAGCAGAGCCCTGCGGTGGCAGCAGAGAGACCTCAATGTCCCTCAGGAACTGTGCTGCTTGTTGAACAGCACATGTGTAGCCTCTCAGAGACTCCTTGGCCTGGCAGACGTTCTCCTAAAATATAATAAACATACAATTTTAACAAAACACTCTAATCACATTAGGGCTATAGCATTCCAGTTGTCAGTCCATTTTGTAGATGTTTTTGACCATATTATTCATGTCAATTAGAATTCATCACAGCTTTGTTTAACAGAGTGTGCACACAACTGTGTTAAGTAGTGTTGTAGTCAAGACTACCTAAACCGAGACCAATTCATCACCAAGACCAGAGTGTATCTAGACCGAGACAAGACCAAGACTTTGAGGGGTTGAGACCTAGTCAAGACCAAGACCAGACCAGTGCGAGTCCCACACTGCATGCCATGATAAAATAGGGACTCCTCAAATTAATCTGAAAGATCCACATTCCCATAAAAACACCCACAGAAAACAAATTTAGATTTTTCATTCACAATTTGGCTGACATCTCCCAGACAGCTAGAGCTTCTTCTTCTGTCTCCCGCATTCACTTTCTTGGGAATGCGGGGTGGGGAGACGGTTAACAGTAACAAATGTCAAATTAGAAATGTCAAGCTATTGGTTTCTTTTGAAGCAGGTAGTTTTACATCCCATCACGGTAATGATAACACATGAATCAGAATATGTGTAAAATAAATGTAGGACAAGATGGTCGTCTTGAGACGGTCTTGAGTACTACATCACTGGTGCCAAGTACAGTATGAGTAAGATTTTAGCTTCAGATATAGCTTGGATTCTGACCTGGTGTCAAATGTTTTGAATCTGTTACTAAACTAGTTATTTAGTGGACCTGGTCTGGAAAATAGCTGACTGCCTGTGCCTTGACTGAGGCACACAAGTTATGTCCAGAACACTATTTTATTATGTGAAAATAATGGAATTAACTTGTTTAAACTGCAGAGTACAGGATGGGTGGGTTTCGCTTTGTAATGATGATTAAAATAGTCGTCAGACACAGAATGGTATTGTAAATTAACTTGCAAATGCTTCTATAATTGTCTAAACTTAATTAAAAGTCATTGGCAAACTTATAAAAACATTTCAATATCAAAACATTTTTTTCGTAAAAAAAACAAACAAGAATAGTACAACTTGCCATTTGTGAGTCACATTCACAGAAGACTGCATTCTTTAAGTCTATCAGATCTTGGGATCCATGTCCTTGTCTCTTTCCCTTCTTTTGCTCTAGAACCTCCAGTGCTCTCATTCTGGACTCTACAGTCTTTTTCAAAGACATGAGCCTTTGGTATTCGTTGTTAATTTCCGTTTCATTTGGCTCCAATATGGGGAGTTTCTGGAGCTCTTGCTGGCTCTTCCAGAGGAAGGCCTGAGTGGCTGCCTTCTCTGAGTCCAGGTCCAGATCCTTCAGCAGGTTCCACTCCATGATGCTGAGGTTGTTGTAGAGCATCATCTCCAAGGTGTCAAGGCTCCCCTCGTTTTGTTTCAGTCTCTGTCGCTCTGTGCTCAGCTGTGATGGGTAAAGATCAGTGGAGATCATCTGGAGTTTGGAGCCAGCCTCCTCAGACATATACTTTATAAGAGGAAGCTGGACGAGGAGGGTCTGACAGACTTGGTACTTCTTGTCCAGCGACAGGCTGTCGTCTTTGGCCTGACGGACCTGCTCCTGAACGTTCTCCCTGAGGTCCTCCACACACTGCCTGTTGTTCAGGTACCTCTCATGGCCTCTGGCTTTCATTTCCAGGGTGACCATTTTGCTGAGAAGTTCAGAAGTGACTGAGTACAGTTCCCTCGTCTTTTCCTGGGGAATCCACTGTTGCAGAAGGTCAACCTGGGACTTGTGCTCCAAAATCATGTGTTTGGAAGGCTCCAAAGCTTGCAGGGACTCGCTTGTGATGGGGAACCTGTATCTACTCAGATCTACTAACATCTGCCTCAGGCTTGTTTCTATAGTGACCAGGTTTTTCTTGCTGCAATCTAGAGTCTGGGTGAGTTCGTCCAGGTCCTTTTTGTTGGCCTTCTCATAGCTGCTGATGGCTCTGATGTCCCCCTGGAGGTTGGTAAGCTTGTCTAAAAGCTGACAGTTCTCTGTGATGCTGAGTTCAGAGGCAATGTCTTTACTCTTCATTAGAAGAGCCTCACAGACAGCGGCCTGCTTCTCCGCCTCAGCCAGGGTCTCTTGGATCTGACGACCTCGGCGGTCCAGTTCAGCAGGGCTCCTCAGCTCACTGTCTGGACTCCTGGAGGCCTCTCTGTGCAGATGAGCCAAAACCCAGGAGTCTAGGTCAGCAATCTGCTCTGACAGCTTCTCTCTGGTCTGCAGTCCAGACTCTATTTCTCTAACAGCCTTGGCTAGCTTCTCAGATGTCCACTTTGAGAGTTCTTGGAGGGATTTCAGAGAGGAGTGCACCATGGGCATCTCCTCAGCCTGGTCCAGCTGTGGTAGGAGCTCTGTCACCTCCTCCACCAGTGTCTCCAGTTGGCCCTGTTTGGCCATGACCTTAGACTGCAGCTTCTTCAGATCTCTGAGCTGCCAGTGCACCTCCTCGGGGAGGAGGGCGACCCTTTCCCTCCGGCCATCAATCTCACTTTCTGTCTGCTTCGCCCAGACGAGGCCATCCCTCATCACCACCATGATTTTCTCCATGACGGCGTTGCTGCTGCTCAGAGTTTGAGAGGACACTAGTTCCTCGGTGTGGCAAAGTTGGTCTTTGATGCTCTGAAGCCCCTGCTGTATCTCTGTTGTATCCTTCTCCCTCTGTGAACCGAGGAGTAGCGCCTCCAACAGCTGCTGCAGATGAAGGTATTTTTGCCAGGCAGCTTTAACCTCAGCATTTGCCACCATCAGCTGCTGCGCCTTCTTGCAGTTCCACTGAGTAACTAAAGGAGACTTGGCTTCAAGGTCTTTGCCGATTGTCTCCAAATGTTCCTGAAGATCTGATATTGCCGACTGAAGGCTGCTGGTCTCGTGAAAATGGACATTTGTGTGATACAAGGTCCTCTCCACAGCTCTTTCCAGGCCTCTCCACTTCTCTTGCAGGTTATTCTGCTCAGTCTGTGCGAGTGCTCGCTTAGACCAGCTGAGGTGGGGGTATAACTTGGTATGGGTCACGAGCAACTCCCCCAGTATTGTTCTGTTCTCCTCCATACTCCTCTGTAAGGAGCACAGTCGCTCTGCTTCCTTGGAGCTGCTCTCCTCTGGGGACCTGAAAGAAAAACAGTTAAGTCTTTAACAGTTGTTAAAGATATAAGTATGTTGAGATTTGCATTACATTTAATGTTAACAAACAAAATATTGCTTTAGAAATATTCAACACTCCTGTTCTTCCGGTCTCTGCCCCCCTTTAGCCTCGACTCAGTCTTGCTCCTTCTTAGTTCTCTATAGCCCTCAACAGTCCCGCCCCTCCTCTGAGAGACCTCTAGGTTCCGGAAGTAAATTTCCCATTAATTTCTCCCATTGATGTCTGGAAAAATCCCTATATAAAGAGTCTTAGACCATGCCTTAGGCTAACCAGACGTGACATGACTCGTAAGCATACAACATATCATTTCGAGTGGAAAAACGAAGAGAAAATCAAAAAACAAGTCAAAGGTACAAGACTGTGTACATATTTTCATTTCAGAGTGAAGGAACTACTCATCCCATAAACCACCATGCACCACTGAATAATATAGTCGAAGACACAACCGCGAAAGAGCCTCTTGAACAACTTCTACATTGCCATCGAGGGGGACAGTAGTTTCACCATACACAGCCTGTATGACACGGAGAAAGCAGCTAAACTGCAACTGCTGCCAAGTGCAAACGCTGTCTCATTAACCGGTGATCACTGGACGTCAGTGAGTAATCACAATTATTTAGGAGTTACTAAACACTATATTGACTCTGGCTAGACTTTGCACTCGTTTGCCTTAACGGTGGTTGTTAGTGTTCTCAATCTCAGTCAATTGTTCTCAATCCTTGTTAAAAATGTAAAGGTTAAATGTCCTGCTGTGGCATCTGGTTTTTGGATCATTTTGTTTGTACTGTATAAGCAAAGTGTTAGTGTTACATCTCAGTTAGGTTAGGTACTTGTAGGAATTGTGTAATAATAACAGATTCACACATTTGTTTACAGTAAATAAATAATAGTCAAGTTCATAAAGTCACTTTCTTTGCATTCATTTGATTCCCAATCAAGATACACTGGTAAGAATTGCTTTCCATTGTTATTATGTACTTAAAAACAGTTCTAAAATGCAAAATAATAGAATTTTAATTGTGATAAAACATGCGATTAATCGTGATTAACTATAGAACTTCAGCGATTAATCGCGATTAAAAATTTGTAATCGTTTGACAGCCCTAATTTTAACATCAATGTACTGTAAAGTTTTTTCACTCTAAATTTGCTGAAGCGGCTGCAGTTTAGATCCTGTCGGGTCTCTGCAGCGGGCGGGGCTGCTCAGTTCTCCCCGCGACTGACACATGCACACAAACGCACACACAAACACACACGGTGGATGCAGGAAAAAAACGGAGATGAGACGTATAAAGGAGGACCTGACAGCTACACTCGTTATTGTGCAATGATAAATCCAATAACTACTTTATCAAACCGTATGACTGTGTGTCCCAGCCCAAGCCAGGATAGGAAATTAACTAACAATGTAAACTGTTTTTATGTTTAACGTATTCTGACTTATTCAAAAGAGAGAGCTTTAAGAGTTCCTCTCTTTTTTCTTTTTAAAGGATACATTTTTTGTAAGAGCTACACTGAAGTTGGCAGTTTGATAAATGCAAGTTATTTCAATTGATAATCTGTAATATTTCAATCTTCATGTGCTGAAAAAGGCACATAAGTTCCTGTAGAGTTCTTCCGGTCTCTGCCCCCCTTTAGCCTCGACTCAGTCTTGCTCCTTCTTAGTTCTCTATAGACCCTCAACAGTCCCGCCCTCCTCTGAGAGACCTCTAGGTTCCGGAAGTAAATTTCCCATTAATTTCTCCCATTGATGTCTGGAAAAATCCCTATATAAAGAGTCTTAGACCATGCCTTAGGCTAACCAGACGTGACATGACTCGTAAGCATACAACATATCATTTCGAGTGGAAAAACGAAGAGAAAATCAAAAAACAAGTCAAAGGTACAAGACTGTGTACATATTTTCATTTCAGAGTGAAGGAACTACTCATCCCATAAACCACCATGCACCACTGAATAATATAGTCGAAGACACAACCGCGAAAGAGCCTCTTGAACAACTTCTACATTGCCATCGAGGGGGACAGTAGTTTCACCATACACAGCCTGTATGACACGGACAAAGCAGCTAAACTGCAACTGCTGCCAAGTGCAAACGCTGTCTCATTAACCGGTGATCACTGGACGTCAGTGAGTAATCACAATTATTTAGGAGTTACTAAACACTATATTGACTCTGGCTAGACTTTGCACTCGTTTGCCTTAACGGTGGTTGTTAGTGTTCTCAATCTCAGTCAATTGTTCTCAATCCTTGTTAAAAATGTAAAGGTTAAATGTCCTGCTGTGGCATCTGGTTTTTGGATCATTTTGTTTGTACTGTATAAGCAAAGTGTTAGTGTTACATCTCAGTTAGGTTAGGTACTTGTAGGAATTGTGTAATAATAACAGATTCACACATTTGTTTACAGTAAATAAATAATAGTCAAGTTCATAAAGTCACTTTCTTTGCATTCATTTGATTCCCAATCAAGATACACTGGTAAGAATTGCTTTCCATTGTTATTATGTACTTAAAAACAGTTCTAAAATGCAAAATAATAGAATTTTAATTGTGATAAAACATGCGATTAATCGTGATTAACTATAGAACTTCAGCGATTAATCGCGATTAAAAATTTGTAATCGTTTGACAGCCCTAATTTTAACATCAATGTACTGTAAAGTTTTTTCACTCTAAATTTGCTGAAGCGGCTGCAGTTTAGATCCTGTCGGGTCTCTGCAGCGGGCGGGGCTGCTCAGTTCTCCCCGCGACTGACACATGCACACAAACGCACACACAAACACACACGGTGGATGCAGGAAAAAAACGGAGATGAGACGTATAAAGGAGGACCTGACAGCTACACTCGTTATTGTAAGTGCAATGATAAATCCAATAACTACTTTATCAAACCGTATGACTGTGTGTCCCAGCCCAAGCCAGGATAGGAAATTAACTAACAATGTAAACTGTTTTTATGTTTAACGTATTCTGACTTATTCAAAAGAGAGAGCTTTAAGAGTTCCTCTCTTTTTCTTTTAAAGGATACATTTTTGTAAGAGCTACACTGAAGTTGGCAGTTTGATAAATGCAAGTTATTTCAATTGATAATCTGTAATATTTCAATCTTCATGTGCTAAAAAGGCACATAAGTTCCTGTAGATGGCAATACACATTCTCCTTTTTTTGCCAAATAAATGAAAAGCATGTTGAAATCATCAATGTCTTCCCTCTTGCTGTATCAAAATCTCAGCTAGCTTTCCTCAGAGATGGTCTCAATAATGTGCTTAAAGTCAAGTCAAATTCAGTTTGTGCATGATTACATGATATAACAATATAATTATTTAATACTGTATCCTACATTGTGGATAATTAAGCTATATATCATATGCTGAAGTATATTTCTGGAGTGTTAAAGATTAAAAGAAAAAATAACAAGAACCGTACAGAACCGAAAACCGTGACCCTAAAACCGTGATATGAACCGAACCGTGGGTTTTGTGAACCGTATCACCCCTAGTAGACAGTCATGTTACAGAAGCCTACACAGTACAGCAGCACTCACAGACTTTCGCGGGGTTTAGGGTTTAACCAAACAGTCACACGAGTTCCACCAATCAGAGGCATCACTGTGGGATTGTGAGATTGTTCAGGATTGTGGGTAATGAAGTACTTATCCAAGACATCGCGAATAAAAGACATTTATCTCAAAACAAGGTTGGTGCCCCATGAACTTTTGTCTACCAGACTTAAGTCTACCATCGACGGTTACGATTTTATGGCTTATACTCCAATTGTGAATGGAGAAATTGCATTGTATTTTTACTTCCGGAACCGGCTGTGGGCGGGACTGTTGAGCTCTATAGAGACAGAGCGCGTTTTAAGTCCCGCCCCCACCCTCCATTCACTTGTATTGCGTGAAGGTTCCTCCTCGTTAATTCTGTCTGCTAGCAAACACAAAAATGCCTTAAAGTTGCTGTGTGATGATATGCACTACCAACAATGTAATAAACACATCACTTAAATTTTTATAAGCTGCCGAACCGAAAAACTGAGCTTTTATGAAGACAAAAGTGGATACAGATGTGAGGAATCAGCAGGGGGAATGGGGAGACTGTGGGAGCCCGACACTAACTAATGTTATGCTCAACGTTACGTGTGCAGCAAGCATTTTGTTACCAAGTCAAATATCCAGATGTCAGTTTTAGGTTAACCATATGTCTGTACGTTAAGCATTATATATGCATTATGTACACAGTATGCAACTTGTGTTATAGTGGAATGTGGATAAATCAGAAAGCTAAGCTAGTATTATGTTTGCAAATACCTTAGCTTGCTAACACATAGCTAACATTAGCTTACTAACAGCTAACGTGTCATCTCTGGTAGATATGGATTGCTTAAATAATAATCCTTTAACATTCTCAAATCTAAAGTGTTTAGCTGGCTACAGGCACTTTGTTAGCATGTCAGCCCTTGGTTGCACATTGGGGGCGCCGATTATTTTCCCCTCCGGTGGGCCTGGCTTTCAGAGTATGACGCGATGCGCTCTATTTCTATTGCAACATATTGTATAGTACCTTAAAATGTAACCTTCAGTTAAGAAACTAAAAGGAAACTCACATTCTGACAGCATCCAATTCTGCTGTCAGTCTTTCCAATGTGGTCCTGGCTGCTTTGGTCTGTCTGCAGTGATCAGTCACCAGCAGCAGCTGGGCCTCTTTACTCTGGATGACAGCAGCTGCATCCTGGGCAGCAGTGCTCCACTGGTCCTCCACATGCTCCAGAGCATCATTGTTCTCAGCATCGGCTCCTCTCAGCTGAGAGAACAATGCCACCTGTTCCTGGGCAGTCTCTCTGCACTGCTGTACTCAGGAAGAGAAAGTAAACAAAATTATCCAAAGCCTGTAGTTTTGATACAAATGTTTATTGTGATTATTTGATCGTTACTAAACACAAGTAAAATGCTATTGTGGTGACCCACAATATAGAGACATTCACTAGATACTGCAGCTCCTTTAAGTAGGGAGCTCACTGGGACGAGGGGGCGTTGTTGGGACACTATTTCAGGCTATGTGTGGTTTGTGAGAGGGTAGCTGTGTAACCTGAAGCTGTGGATAAAAAGTGGGAGTAAACAGACTCAACTGAATTTAACTTCTCCGTCTTGTTTGTTCCGCACTCCCACAGTGGTGACCCGGACGTGAGCCATGATCATGTCAATGGACAATATTGACAGCTTTGGGGCCGGGCCGGCTCCGGCACCGAGTGGGGCTAACGAGGAGGCTAATGCCGGCGCTAGAATGTACACCGCAACGGTAAAGTTGCCAGACTTTTGGCAGCACAACCCCCGGCCCTGGTTTCAACACATCGAAGCCCAGTTCCAGCTGAGAGGGATAACACAGGACATTATGAAATACTTTCATGTGGTGGCAGCATTGGATGCCTCGATGACCTGCTTTGGTCTCCGTGCCAGCTCTGGCCCCTGTCCTCGTCCCTACACCTATTAAGCGCAGCCGCTTTGGCCGCCTAGTCCGGCCCCCACTGCGCTGACTGTTTCATCTGGGACTGTGGGCCTGTTATTGTATTTGTGGACTTTTCTGGGAGACTGCGGCTCCTTTAAGTAGGGAGCTCACTGGGACGAGGGGGCCTTGTTGGCACACTATTTCAGGCTGTTTGGTTTGTGAGCGGGTAGCTGTGTAACCTGGAAGTGTAACCTGAAGCTGTAAGCTGTGGATAAAAAGTGGGAGTAAACAGACTCAACTGAATTTAACTTCTCCGTCTTGTTAGTTCCGCACTCCCACACTATGAATGTTTATTTCAACCATTACAATTGTAATGGTCTGTTGCACAATTATTTTGACAAATGTGTACTGTTGTTTTTAATATCCACCTTTGAACAGGCTGGTACAGAAAAGCATTGGATATGTCCAATTCATTAGGTCGTTTGGCATTCTAACCCAACCTGCTGCCACCAGTATTTATAAATCAAGCTGTTGCCATAAAACATTTTTTTTATTTCTCTAGTGAGTCATGCACCCTGTCATTCTGAATCGCACCTGAGCCTCCTTCAGCTGCTGGGCCATGGCTGTTGGGTTGAGCTCAGCTGGGTGGTTCTTGCAGCTCAGGATTCGAGACACCAGCCTGCTTAGACGGTTATCCAGATCAATGGTGGATGTAATCAGAGCCTCTGGGGCATCCTCAAGTGGTTTACCCTAAATTCACAGAAACACTTCAGAGTCTGGAGTCTCAAAATTCCAGTTAATGACCAAATGGGTTTTGGTCAAGTCCAAACATGATCTAATTTAAAGCAATAGTGTTCGACTATTTAATATTAATGAACGTCCGTTACATTTAAGCCATTGCCAAATTAGTTGCTACAAAGCTAATTAAGCTTATCAGCTTCACAAAACTCTCTCTGTATTTCTCAGTATGGCTATGTTTACAAAATGGTGTAGTCCAGCGACATTCGTGCACAGCAGCTCGAGTGTTGCATTTCACAGCACCGCTGAGAAAGGACAACAGCAGTGTTCAGCTTTGGAGGCAAAGAAGACTGCTGCAACAGGTAAAGGCATGGCTGAAAACCTGAAGAAGCATCCACAAAATGTTTCAGTCAGTGATTGCAATGCTAAGAAAAGACCTACACATTCAGCAGAAGGACTGAAATACCAAGAAGAAAGTGGCCGACGGCGAAGACAAACACAGATAACCATTGGTGTGGCTTTTCCTAATTGGATAGCGCTTAAAAAAACGGAATGTCGCCTTACTGCTCTTGAAAAGGTTAGTAATGGGTTTTGTAACGTAGGTACGCGATCACTGAAGGCTTGCATCATGTGGATGCGCCGACAGTGTTGTTATTATTATTAGAATTCCTCATGGGGGCAACAGAAACTACGCACTATAGCTTTAAAAAAGGAATATTACCTCTGTTTTTTGATATACAGTACATACAAAAATGATGAAAAGGAGACAAAATAACGCAACCATGAGATTTAAACCATCAATGCTGACAGTACATGCTCATCACACCCGTATCCTCGTATGCACCTAAAGCCTATATGTGAAGGATTTGATCATTTTATTTAAACGATTGATCTTTTATGATAATTAACTTTGGTGAGTCCTAGTGGCAGTTTCAAAAAAGACACCGTGGCACACAGAAATGATGATACCTCAGTAAGTTGGCTGTTCCTGTTGGGTCCAGTCCCTGAGAGTAGCTGTATTTCTGTGAAGATGTTCCTCGTGGCGCATCCTTCTGGTATCTCCAGAACACGTTTCTCAGTCTTCACGATGCTTGCTTCGGCTAGTCCTTCGTTTTCCTGAGAGGGCAGTCCTTTCACCAGGGTTACCTCACCCCAGATAATGTCAGTTGAAGATTTCTGAACTGCCTGCAGTGATGCAGGTGATATTGTGTCAGCCTTGTACACCTGCTCCCATTGTGGACACAAAACACCAGTATTAATGCAGGAAAAATTCTGACATACAATTGTATAGTGTTTCGGTTGAGCTAAGAAAAGAACTCTGTCTCTTTTGTAAAACAAGTCTATCCCATTTTAATTATACTTTTTGTTTGGAGGTGTACCAAGCCTTACCCCTTTTAACTTGCAAGACAGTGATAACATGTATGAGGTAGCTCATATTACTACCCCAAGGCACTGAAACCATTGGTAGCACAGGTGGACAGCACTTTTCCTTTTTTATCCTCCTTTCCACTGGATATTGTTTTCTATCTCTTCTCTCTGTCTACTCAACTTGTCTTCTATTGTAGTTACAAAGGAATGCTGCATTGTTAAACTGACGTTTTTTGAAGGGTGAAGATAGAAATTCAAAGAGGGGAATAGGTTGTCCATTTCTTTGACAGTGTTTGTATCAGGGAAACCTTTGACTTGGGTGGGTATTGACAATAAACCAGTGGAGATATGTTATGGACATGTAACAGTGGTGAGTTAGTTCTGTTATATTATATACTACTATAATGAATCAAGGGTTTCCTGGTTTGTGCGCATTTAGAATTAACTAGAATTTGTGGGAAAAATGTCACTGTCTGCAAATAAGTAATCACCATGTCTTACCTGTGGCAAATCCATTCTCTGCAGCATCACTTCACCAGTGGTGGAGGTCGTGGCCATTGGGAGTGGAGCATTTTGTATATCCACCTTGACCATCTTTTCTCTTTGTTCTTCCTGAATTGTCCTCTTCCCCTCCTTCTCTTCCTTCTTATTTTCCTTTTCATCTGTTGTGTGTCTCTCTGTTTGGGTTAGAGGGACCTCACTGGGTTCAGACAGGGATTCAGTAAAGCTTTCTCGCACTTCAACCCGGGTCATCTCACTTAAAGACTTGTCAGTGGTGGTCACATCCTTGCTTTCTTTAACTGTCTCAAACAGAATACGTAATTCCATCTCAGGTTCCTTTTCTATTGTGACAGTTTTGTAATCATGTACACTGATGTGGATGTCTCCCGTTATAACAGACTTCTCATCCAGGCTCTTGGAAGTGTCATGTGCTGACACTTCAGCATGTTTTTCATGGATACTGCTATCACTGAATCTGGTCTTCACTTCGACCATGGTCATCTTGACTGCAGTCTTTCCTGGCTGAATATCAGCTGAAGTCAGGTCTTTGTTTTCTGGCTCTGTTTCACACTGGCTACTTGTTTGATCTATATCAATTCTTGGTGCCTTTGCTATTGCAACAGATGCAATTTCATGCTCCTTTATAGTGACAGGTGTACCTGGTTGTAAAATGTGCACTTCAGCCCCTTTGTGGATTTTATCCATCCTAATAGACTTTTCATCCAGGCTCTGGGGTGCATCATGCACGTCTTTTGTCGACACTTTAGCATTCACTTCTTGCACGTCATGATCCTTGACCTTTTGGGGTCTTTTCTGTGTGGTATTCATGAGCTCTAATGTAATCACTGTTTGGCTTGGTTTTACAGTGTCTTGCTCAGATATGCTTATTTCTTCAAATGTTGTCTCTGAATCACTTAGCTGCCTTGCACACACAGAGGGGGGTTGATTGGAGTCACTCTGAGCCACATTCCCTTGCCTTTCAGTTGTGATTTGTTGCACTTCTAATCTTGTCTTAACTGCAGCCTTCTTTTGCTTAACATTAGGAGTAGTCTTATCTTTGTTTTCTGGGGCTCTTTCACACTGGACACGTGTTTGACCAACATCTATCCTTGGCTCTTTTGCTCTTGTGACAGAAGTGTTTTCATCCTTCTCCATACTGGTTGTATTTAGTTGTAGGATGTGCACGTCAGACCCCATGTGGATTTTCTTCATCATAAAAAACTTTTCATCCAGGCTCTTGGGTACATCGTGCATACCACGTGTTAACACTTCAGGATGCTCTTCTTGGACCACATGTCCCTTGACCTCTGTAGGCCAATCCTGTGCGGGTTTCAAGAGTTCCATCTTAGTGTCAGTTTGGCTTGGTTTTACTATGTCTTGCTTATATACGCTTATTTCTATAAATTCTTTCTCTGTCTCATGCTGTTGCAATGATTCAGAACCAGGAGGGGTGGGTTGAGCTGAGTCCCTTTGAGCCATATTGTCTTGAAATTTAGTACTGCTTTCTTGCACCTTTATCTTAGACATCTCAACTGCTTCCGCTGGTTTCACATCAGCAGTAGTAATATCTTTGTTTTCTGGTACTCTTTCGCTCTGGACACTTGTTTGAACACTATCTATCCTTGGCTCTTTTGCTCTTGTGACAGATGTGGATCTGGTCGGTATATCTAGTTGTAGGATGCGCACTTCAGGCCCCATATGGATTTTTTCCATTGTAACCGATTTTTCATCCAAGCTCTTGGGTACACTGTCCATGCCACGTGTCGACAGTGTAGGATGCTGTTCCTGGACACCATGTTTCTTGACCACTTTGGGCTTTTCCTGCATGGTTATGAAGAGCCCTCTTTGGGTTTTAGTTTGGCTTGGTTTCACCATATGTTGTTCAGATATGCTTATTTCTACAAATTCTTTCCCTGCCTCATCTGGGGGCAATGCTTCACAAGCAGGAGAGGGTTGGCCCGTTTGAACCACATTGTCTTGACATTCAGTACTGCTTTCTCGTACTTCTATTGTAGTCATCTTAACTGCAGCAGTCATATCTTTGCTTTCTGCTACTCCTTCTCTCTGGAGACTTGTTTGAACAGGTCTGATCCTTTTTGCTCCTGTGGCAGATGTGTTTTCATCCTCCTCTGGACTGGTCTGTATATCTAATTGTAAAATGCCCACTTCAGGCCCCTGCTTCCTTCTGGCTAGCATGATAAATTCCTCCAAAACAGTAGCTTCAGTTTGCTCTCTGGAAGACACTGAAGATGTTTGGCTGTCAGATTCTTTCTTGATGTCCATCAGCTCTGTGGTAGCAAGTTCTGAGGAAAGTTTCATACCCTCTAACATTCTTTTGGTTGGTGAAAGTTTACCTTTTTCAACAAAGGTAATTTCAGTTGTTTCTGTGACCACCTCTTGAATTGAAAATGGCTCCTGACTGTCAGGCTCTTTATTGGTTTTTGTTAGTTCTGGGGAATGTTTGAGACCCTTCGACTTTCTTTGGGTTGGTGAAAGCATACCGTCTTTAACAACAGATATTTCAATTGCTCCTGTGACTACCTGTCCAGCTGAAGCTTTGCCACTCTCGGGTTCTTTCTTAGCCTCCTTAGACTCCAGGTCAATACTTCCCTCAAGAGCAGAGACCGGCTCTACAGCTGGACAGGAATACAATGAAGACATCTGACTGTCAGGCTCTTCCTTTGTTTTTGGTTGCTCTGTGGCAGCAAGTTCTGAGGAAAGTTTCAGACACTTAGACTTTATTTTGGTTGGTGAAAGCGTTCCTTTTTCCACAACAGTAATTTCAGTTGGTGCTTTGACCACCTCTGGAGTTGAAGATGGCTTCTGACTATAAGGCTCTTCCTTAGTTTTTGTCAGCTTGGTGGTAGCAAGTTCTTGGGAAGGTTTAAGGCTCTTTGACTTTCCTTTGGTAGGTGAAAGCTCTCCTTTATCCACAACAGTTATTTCAGTTGGTGCTGTGACCACCTCTGGAGTTAAAGATGGCTTCAGTCTGTCAGGCTCCTCCTTAGTCTTTGTCAGCTCTGTGTGAGAAAGTTCTGGCGAAAGTTTCAGACCCTTGGACTTTCTTTTGGTTGGTGAAAGCTTTCCTTTTCCAACAAGAGTCATTTCAGTTGGTGCTGTGGCCACCTCTGAAGTTGAAGATGGCTTCTGACTGTGAGTCTCTTCCTTGGTCTTTGGTTGCTCTGTGGTAGCAAGTTCTGGGAAAAGTTTCAGACCCTTCGACTTTCTTTTGGTTGGTGAAAGTTTACCTTTTTCCACAACAGTAATTTCAGTTAGTGATGTGACCACCTCTGGAGTTGAAGATGGCTTCTGACTGTCAGGCTCTTCCTTGGTCTTTCTCAGCTCTGTGGGAGAACATTCTGGGGAAAGGTTTAGACCTTTGGACTTTCTTTTGGTTAAAACAGCAGTTTCAGTGGCTACTGTGACTATCTGTCCAACTGAAGCCTTGCCACTCTCTGGTTCTTCTTTAGTCTCCTTAGATTCCAGGTCAATACTTCCACCAAGAGCAGAGACTGGCTCTACAGCTGTGGAAATGTCAAGACTTTTTGGCTTCCTTCTGGCTGGTATGGTAAATTCCTCCAAAACAGCAGCTTCAGTTTGCTCTCTGGAATACACTGAAGATGTCTGACTGTCAGATCCTTTCTTGACATCCATCAGTTCTGTGGTAGCATGTTCTGAGGAAAGTTTCAGACCCTTTGACATTATTTTGGTTGGTGAAAGCTTTCCTTTTTCCACGACAGACAATTCAGTTGTTGCTGTGACCACCTCTGGAGTTGAAGATGGCTTCTGACTGTCAGGCTCTTTATTGGTTTTTGTTAGCTCGGTGGTAGCAAGTTCTGGGGAATGTTTGAGACCTTTCGACTTTCTTTTGGTTGGTGAAAGTTTACCTTTTTCCACAACAGTAATTTCAGTTGTTTTTGTTGTGACCACCTCTTGAGATGAAGATTGCTTCTGACTGTCAGGCTCTTCCTTTGTTTTTGGTTGCTCTGTGGCAGCAAGTTCTGAGGAAAGTTTCAGACACTTAGACTTTATTTTGGTTGGTGAAAGCGTTCCTTTTTCCACAACAGTAATTTCAGTTGGTTTTGTGACCACATCTGGAGTTGAATATTTTTTACCATCCAGTTCTTTCTTATTTTGTCCAGGCTCCACTGCAGGTGATCTGACATGGGTAGCAACTGTCTCAGAAGATGTGGGAAAGTCACCACTCTTGGACTTTCTACTGGTTGGTAAAAGCTTTGTTTCTTCAATAACAGCACTTCTATTTGGGTCATTGGAACTCAAATAATATTGGTGACCTTCAGGTTCTATCCTTGTCTGATGAGTGTCAGCAAGTTTAAAAGGAGGTTCTGTACTCTTTGACTTTCTCTTAGGTGGTAGAAGCTTACTTTGTTCCAGAACAGCAGTTTTAGCTTGTCCTTGAATAAAGTCTGGGGTTGCGGGATCATTTTCAGGTTCCTGTTTAAGTTCCTTAGGCTCCATTCCAGTAAGTATACCAAGGGGAGACACTGGCTCTGGAACTGTGGAAACCTCAAGACTCTTTGATTTCCTACTGGTTGGTATAACTTCAGTTTCTTCCACAACCACAGTTTCAGTTAGCTCTCCAGAGCTCAGTGAAGGCTTCTGACTTCCTGGCTCTTGCTTAGTTGTGGTTAGTTCAGTACTCTTTGACTTTCTTCTGGTTGGTATGAGCTTTGTTACTTCCATAACGACACTTTCAGTTTGCTCCCTCAGACTCAAAGCAGACCTCTGACTTTCTGGTTCTGCCATCATCTGTGCTGGCTGTTGGTCAGCCTGTTTCAGAGAAAGTATTGTTGTAACTTCAGTTGTTACAGGGACAGAAGTAAATGGCTCTGATACATCTAGAATAATTGTTGCTATACACTTTGTTTCTTCCAAAGCAGCAGTTTCAGTAAGGTCTCCGGAGCTCAATGAAGGCTTCTGACTTTCTGACTCTTGCTTTGTCTCTGTCACTTCCTTTGTAGCATGTTCTGGGGAGAGCTTTGGACCCTTTGATCTTCTTTTGGTTGGAGAAAGCTTTTTTTCTTTCACAACAGTAGTTTCAGTTGCTTCTGTGGCCATCTGTGGAGCTGAAGAAGACGTCAGGCTGTCAGGTTCTTTCTTATTATCTTCAGGTTCCACATCAGTAGTTTTATTATGGGCAACAACGTGCTGTGAAGTTGTGGTAGGTTTACTCTTTAACTTTCTTGTGGTTGGTATGAGCTTAGTTACTTCCATAACGACACTTTCAGTTTGCTCCCTCATACTCAAAGCAGACCTCTGACTTTCTGGTTCTTCTGTTATGTGTGCTGGCTGTTGGTCAGCCTGTTTCAGAGGAAGCGTTGTTGTAACATCAGTTAGTACAGGGACAGAAGTGAATGGCTTGGATACATCTAGAATAATGGTTGCTATACGCTTTGTTTCCTCCACAACAGCAGCATTAGTTTGCTCCTTGGATCTCAGTAAAGATAGCTGACTGCCAGGCTTTTCTATGGACTGTGTTTTCTCCTTGTTAGAAAATTCTGTGGACAGTTTTGGACTTTTTGACTCTCCTTTGGTTGGCGAGAACTTACTTTTTCCCAAAACAGTTTCGACTGGCTTTGTGATCCTTGGTAAAGTTGAAGAAGTCTTTCCATTCTCAGGTTCCTTCGCAGGTTCCTCAAGCTCTGAATAGTGTTCAGTAGTTACACTATGGGTAACAACTGGCACTGAAGTTGTGGAAACGTTCAAACTCTTTGAGTCTTGCCTTTTTCGTACAGACTTGGATTGCTCAGCATCTGTGTCTGTGATAGCCACTGAAGTAAGGTGAGACATCAGATTTTCTGCTTCGCCTTTGAGCTGTGCAGGTTTTGCAACAGTAACCTTTAAGAACACGTCTATACTCTTTGACTCTTTACTGGTAGGTCCAAGCTTGGCTTGCTCAACAATAATGGTCTCAGCTTGCTCTATCACTAACTTAGTGGTGAGTTCACCTGCTGCTACTTCCTTTGTAGCATGTTCTAGGGAGAGCTTTGGACCCTTTGATCTTCTTTTGGTTGGAGAAAGCTTTTTTTCTTTCACAACAGTAGTTTCAGTTGTTTCCGGGGACATCTGTGGAGTTGAAGAAGACCTCAGGCTGTCAGGTTCTTTCTTATTATCTTCAGGTTCCACATCAGTAGTTATGTTATGTGCAACAACGTGCTGTGAAGTTGTGGTATGTTCAGTCATTTTTGACTTTCTTCTGGTTGGTATGAGCTTTGTTTCTTCCATAATGACACTTTCAGTTTGCTCCCTCAGACTCAAAGCAGACCTCTGACTTTCAGGTTCTTCTGTCATCTGTACTGGCTGTTGGTCAGCCTGTTTCAGAGGAAGTGTTGTAACATCAGTTGGTACAGGGACAGAAGTCAATGGCTCTGATACATCTAGAGTAATGGTTGCAATACGCTTTGTTTCCTCCACAACAACAGTTTCAATTAGCTCTCCAGAGCTCAATGAAGGCTTCTGACTTCCTGGCTCTTCCTTTATCTTCGTCACTTTATTTATAGCATGTTCTGGGGAGAGATTTGGACCCTTTGATCTACTTTTGGTTGGAGAAAGCGTCTTTTCTTTCACAACAGTAGTTTCTGTTGTTTCTGTGGCCATCTGTGGAGTTGAAGACGATGTCAAGCAGGCAGGTTCTTTCATATTATCTTTAGGTTTCACATCAGTAGTTTTATTATGGGTAACAACCTGCTGCGAAGTTGTGGTAAGTTTAGTACTCTCTGACTTTCTTATGGTTGGTATAAGCTTTGTTTCTTCCATAACAACACTTTCAGTTAGCTCCCTCAGACTCAAAGCAGACCTCTGACTTTCTGGTTCTTCTGTCATCTGTGCTGGCTGCTGGTCAACCTGTTTCAGAGGAAGTGTTGTTGTAACATCAGTTATTACAGGGACAGAAGTGAATGGTTCTGACCCTTGAGTAATAATAGTTTTTACCATTTCAGGCTCCACCTTAGTCTGGGCAGGCTCTGTATCAGTGGCCAAAGCCTTGGACTTTCTCCTGGATGGTACAGGTGTAGTATTCTCACTAACACCAGAGGCAGACTGCTCAATGACCTTTTGGATCAATACAGGTTCCTCAACAGCAGGTTTTATTTGCTTAGCTGTGGTATCTAACTTTAGACTTTTAAATGCTGCCTCTTGAGAAGTGTTGTTACGTTGTACTTTAAAAGGTTCTGAAGTATATGTTGGACTCTGGGATTTCTGTTTTGTTGGTTCAATTCTGCTTTGCTCCACACCAGCCATTTGTATGTCTTTCATGATGGCTGTTACAGTAGGCTTTAATGTTTTATCCTCAGTTTGCAGTTCAGCCGAAACCAACAATTTATCCTCAATAGATGTAGATTTTTCTGTTAAGGGAATGTTTTTTTGTAGTTTAAGTTGATGTTTTTTCTCAGGTGAGCGCTTGCTTTTGCGTGGTGGTGCCACTACAAATGTCTTAGTCTCCTCGAGATTACCATGAAGGACACCAGGCAGCTTTTGTTTGCTCTTTCCATCAAGTTCCTTGAACAGAGGGGTACAAATTACATTAATTACTACAGTTTCTTAACTATTACTTAAATATAACATGCAATATGTATGAGAAATAATTCTATTTAACATGATTTAAATACCTTTAAGCTGCGGCTGAGAGAAGCCTTATGTGTGTCTGCTTCTCGGAGTGTCTCCGAACCTTCTCTCTCTAGTTTTCCAATCAAGACTGGTATCAAGCAGTCGGTTAGAAACTGCTGGTGAGAAAGCGCCTCCCGCAGGCTGGCTTGCAACTTTTCACCCTCCTCTAATGTCACCTAATGCCAGGAGGAAAACTTGTTTGGTTTTTGTAGTGAGTAAAAATCTGTGTTTGTGTGTGAAATATCATGACAAAATTGATACACATTGCCTAAATGTAAAGTGAGCATAAATAAGCCACTGACAAGTGCTCCATAGAGTTAACATGTTACACTTCACAAATCCCTAAACTCACAAGTTTTCTTTAAAGAAAAACTTGTGACAAACCCCTTTTTCCTCTCTCCATTAATGTATATTTTTTCAACCATCTTGCACCATAATTTTACCTGATTATAGTTAAAGGGGACATATTATACTTTTACGTGCTGTCATATCTACAATGTTATGTTGGATTTTCATGTTAAACGTGGCCAAAACTTCAAATAATGAGGTAAACGTATTTTAGACCCTGTGAGCTAAAACGTTAAGATTTCCAACTATTCTGAACGCTCCGGTTTCAACAGTTTTTTCTACTCTCGGCTAAGTCTTACGCAACTCTAAGCTGGACTGCTATGATTGGTCATCTGCTCCAAGTAGGCAGGACTGGAGTGTTTTTTTTTTTAAGCCACTGCGGTGTTAACATTGTCCCATGTAACTACATGATAACGGTAGTACAATATGTCATCTTGGCTGCCAGTGTCGTTAAATTCTCCCCAATTCCGGGTCACATTACTCCTGAACATTTTCTGTTTATGTAGTATTTGGTTAAAAGCCTTTATTTATATATATTTTGAATGTAGAAATTGCTGCTATATTCTATTAAGTGTCCACTGCTAACTACATGGCTAACGACAGTAAACAATGTCATCTGGGCTGCCAATGTTGTTAAATTCTCCCCTTTTAAGGGCTTAAAGAGACAGGCGCTCCTACAGAGCGTCTCATACAGAAGGTGAATACAGGTGCAGCAGCCATGGGCAGTATGAAAAAAATAAAGTGTTTTTTTTTTTTTTTTAACATTAAAGCATGTAAACATGTTCTAGTACAAACACAAAATACAAGTATAATCCTGAAAATGCTATATAATAGTTGCCCTTTAAGGGTGACCCAGCAAGATGCCACTGAGTGAAACACTTACACCATTAGAAGGCAGCTGTCAGATGTACCCAACAACACAAATGTTTACAGAAACAAAGTAGTTACATTGCACAACAAAACAGTAAAAACATTAAAATACAGAAACCTGCACAGAAGAAATGGATTCTGATGGTTTGCTGTGGTTCCATTCTTGCAGGGCGTGAAGACAGTCCATCAGACAACGAGCTGTGTTTGTAGAGCAGGTACCCTGATGCTCACTCAGCCTGGACTTTAGACTGGAGACATAATTGAATCACATTTATTGTAAACACAACATTTTGCATGGTATCTGTACACAAGAATAGATATAAATGAAAACAGGGTAAAATGTACTTTTTTCAGCAAAAGGAACAACTGCAAGCACAAGAACGGATTGAAAAATATTTGTCTGGCACAACAAATAAGAACAGAGAAATAATTATGTATAAATGTGAGTCCTATTGCTTAGTTCAAGAAACCGGGCATTAGATAACATGTACTCTTCGGATGTTTCAAACAGGTTATAATGTCATTGATCAAGAGCAGGATGATCCACTAAGGCATGTTTCTGGTATGTAAGAATAATTGAAAACTGAATTGAAATTGAGGGATGCCAGCTGAGAATTTGTCATGTAGAATATGTTCAAGTAGGATACATAAAGTTCAAAAAGCCCCAGTGGTGAAGTGCACAGATGTTACTGCATGTCATGTTAGTTTGTCAGGTTCATGCCAGACAACCTCTTTCTTGTTTATAGCTTGAGTGAAATTAAAAAATATGAATCAAACAAAAAGTGGTAAGAAACAGTGTCTGTCAGGCTGTCTTATGACCTGGGTAACAATTAAAGTCATAATTAATTACCCATATACATACAGTATGTCGTGTTTTTTTTAATGTTTTAGCTATTTGTCACAGCTCTACTAAAACAATGAGGAATGCCATCCGTTGTTAGACATGGTACCTGTCATGTTGCTGGCATAAGGATTTCACCAGAGTCATAATTTCTGTTGGCAGCTCATCAGTGACAGGTGTAGCCCTTACTTCCTGTTGGAGATCCTGAACTTTCACACCCAAATCTGCCAGCGATTTCTCACAGTTCTGACAGGAGAAGGACAACAACATCACATAAGTAACATGCCTGCAACAGCGCCACGTTAGCATTACTGACATACTCACATGCCTGGAACATGGCAGCAGTTTTACATTTATAATGTGTTACCAACTCCAAAATCCACTTAATGTACACATAGTCTGGATCAACGACAGTACATTTCCACCTCTGGATGTTCCGCCAGATGTTCCTCATCTTCCTCTCTCTGTGTGTTGCCGTTCTCAAACTCTGTTCACTTTGGGAAACAACAACAACCTTCGAGCTTGCAAGCTACACGCTGAAAATGTCAAGTTTTGAAGAAAATTTTGATTGTGCAACAAGGAAGACGTGCTTGGTTTCTTTGGAGGAATGATTGTAAAGATTTACAAAGAATATGTTTACGGCATGTACTCTCTAACTGGGACGTTTTGGTACCTATTGGTAATGATTGCTGTGGACGAAGTACAAATGGTGATACACTGGTGAGAGCAAATTACATTTAACCATGTATCCAGCTAATTTAAATAGCTCATGTTACTGTATTGTGTGAACAGTTATCTTAATTTAATATTATATGTGGCGTTTTTTTTTTTGTGGGGTGCAAATGTTCCACTAAAACAAGTCCCTTCCTGAGACTATTTTACAGAGCCACTGTCGCGCAGTCCGCAGCCCAAGACGATTGTGATTGGTTTAAAGAAATGCAAACAACCCAGAGCGTCATTTTCTGCGCTGTGGAGATTGGTCTGGAGACATACCTCTTTTCTTCAGGTTTATTTGTGGGAACTCAGCCTACGTGGATAATAAAATGGATAAATAAAGTAATAGTAACCTGAAGGCTGTGCCAGTGCTGTTGGAGCTGAGGGATGTTGTTCTGGGGTTGGCTGTAACTGAGCGCCTGGTCCAGGGAGCGCAGCTCCCACTGCAGGGCTGCAGATCTCTCCTTGAGCCCCTTGGCCTTCCTGGCCAGCTGGCCGTCCAGCTCTTCCAGCCGGGTCTCACAGGCCGCCAGGCGCTCCCTCACCTCCTGCTCCGAGGTAGCACAGAGCTCATGGAGATGGCTTACCTCCAGGGTCAGGGCATCGTGGCCTCCAGGCGTGCAGAGGCTCAGCAAACTGTCTCTGGCAGAATCCAGCTCTTTCATCTCTCTCTGCTCCCTGTTCACTGTCTGCAGCAAAGCCTGGCATCAGCAGGGATAAAAAGGAGAATCAGATTATTAGAATGCAGAAAGAACTATCCTTTAAAGAGATTTTGACGTTTAGGTTTTGAAGGTTTTAAACTATATTTTAAAAGTCAAAGATCTGGGGGCATTAGTTGGCTCCAGAAATGTCCACAGATGAGAAAACTGAACATGCATACACTGCCCAAATCATGTCATTAATGTCTTCCTCAAATGTCTAAAATGCATTGGTTTGTTACTAGTACAGGAATTCCTTTGAAGAATTACAACATGAATATTTTCAGTGACAGATTAAAATTGGTGCCACTGCCTTTCCTCAAGAATCCAACTAACAACTGTGTGCAAGGTCCAAAATTAACTTTTTTGTCCACCAGCCAAATGGCTAGTGAATGTTCAAATTTTACCAGCCACTCAATAGATTACCATTGTTTTTTTAACTGGTGAGTGAAGCAAAACTACCAACCACTTGCATATTTTACCAGCATTTGGCTAGTAGATGGTGCTAATTTTGGAGCCTGATTGTGTGTATGTGTTTTATCCTCGGACCTTCAGAGTGTTGACAGCGCTGTGCAGACCCTGTCTGTCTGCTGGAGGAGTTCC
Source organism: Sander vitreus (assembly GCF_031162955.1). NCBI lineage: Eukaryota > Metazoa > Chordata > Actinopteri > Perciformes > Percidae > Sander > Sander vitreus. Next base: position 2,308,771 of record NC_135874.1, on the reverse strand, counting down.
GAGGCCTTTAATGTGCTCCCTCAGCCAGTCCTGGGCTGCTTCATGCTGCTCCACCAGCTGGGTGCAATGCCTCTCCGCCAGGATGCCCTGCTCCAGCTGAGCTACTGCATCCTGAAAACAACAGTAGTTGCATGTTTACAGATGGATTAACTTGGCCATTGGCCACCAAACCAAGCCACATAAAATAATTTGAACTTTTAAAATGGAGACTGAAGTCAAACAGTGAGTTATTGGAATGAGAGGGGAGATGTTCTTGTTCTTTGGGGCAGAGGAGGAAGAAGATGATGGTGGTTGTGCTAAATATAGAAGCTTAATAACATAACTTTTTGTGTGGTATCTTTTTATCCAAAAGATACCACACTTAGTCTTATGATGTATCATTCCAGTGTTACAAAATACATAACTGCCCATAAATAAAAGGGTCCACACATAATAAGATGTAAGACATTTGCATTTTCTATGTTGATTTAAAAAACTGACATTTGAATTATGAATAAAAAAACATTTCTTGCCTTAGCAACTACTGATTATTATTATGATAATGCATAATAGTTAAGTGATATTTATGTTTACATCAACACTGCAATGCAAATATAAATTTATATTAATTATGACAAATTTAGAAGGTCTAATTATTAAAAATGTGAACAATAGGGCGATCACCTGACCAGCCACCGCTATGGTTGCTAGAGACTGAAGGCCGTTTCACATTGTACGCGGCATGCGCTGCGCTCGCCGCTAGGTTGTCCTATTCCCAACTATATTTGTTGTGCTTGCCGCCGGGCTCAGCGCAAATTTACGTCATACATGCGCCAATATTTGAATCCACGTCACGTCTGCGTCCGGTGTTTACATCAGACGTGCAGTACATGCAACATTGTGGATACACAGTAGTGATTTGGTGGAGACGATGTTTTTGTCTTTGAGACAAAAGAAAGCCTAGGCACTTGCCCTGGTTGTGAGGAGAAGACGGAGGAAGGCAGCAGGAAGAAGAGTGTGGGTGCACGAGACCCTCAGGTCCAGAGAGCAGTTGGGGGAATTGCGGCAGATGAAGGAGCTCCGCATTCACTGTGACCGGTTCCAGGGGTACTTTTGGCTCAACAGGGAGCAATTTGACAGTCTGCTGACGAGAGTCGGGCCTACGATTTCCCGGATGTGAACAACATTCCGAAAGCCCATTTCTACAACGGAGCGTCTGGCTATTTGTCTCTCCCTGACGTGTGGCTCCAGACAAGACAGTATGGAAAAGTAGGCTACTTCCAAGTCTGCCCCTGCACCACTTTTTTGTCTCCTCTCCTTTATGTACCTGTCCCTTAGGTTATTCCACCTTTTCTTACACTCCTCCTCTAAATAGATGAAGACGTGTGGATTATTTTCATTTCTAAATAAAATGTTGCATTTCAACAATATGTGTCATTGCATGTTTATATACTTAAGTAAGAGGTCTGCAGTCATTGCAGTTGGGTATAATAAAGCTAAGATATGAGCCTACATTCATACATGCATCATTCATTCTCTGGAAAACACTTTGTTTAATGCATATGTGCAATTATTTCCTCCAAAACTGGAGCTTACATATTTGGAAATGGGTAGTTATTCTGTGTAAAGGCCTTATACCTACCTATATACCTATATGTGAACTTCAATGAAAATGAACATGACTTGTGTCAATCAGTCCAAACATATTTTACATCATATAAACATACAAATACAATATTATTATTGTGTAATAACAACCGAGTGTAAATTGTAATTTCCCCAATTGGGGATCAATAAAGAGTATAAATTATAATATTTTTATAAAAAATACAAATATATCCTACAAATACCTGTATGGAGCTGTATAATCAACTTGGTATTTGGTTTTCGCAGCTCACAACAGTAGGCTATAGTTCTTCTCAGTTGCTTTGGCGCATTTCTCAGATCAGAGATGACAATAATGTGTAACTTTGTCACATAGGGAATAGTGCTCCCTTTCATGTGCATTGTTCATTAGACTAGTATAGTCTAATGAAATAGTCAGAGTGAACTGTTAAATATGGACAACAACACAAAGCAGTTTCACTATCTTGGTATAAACAATGGCGTAAGGACTTGTCAGTTTGATTCATTGGTATAAATACTTGCTTTGGACAAAAGATTTCCAGCAAGACACACGATTTTTCAGGTCAGTCACTATGCGGTGCAGTTTACACCAATTGTTTTAAGAAATGCACTCGCTGTTGTGCAAATGCAATTATGATTTGACAAATGCACCAAAGTAACATAACAAAAATGTAACATAGGATTGTATTTCAGTGGAGACATATATGTTAATTTCACATAGCTAAAACAAACCTGAATGATTTAAATTAAGAGGCTACAATAATCTACACAGCTGGCATGCCTATTATGGTGAAACATGCTTCCATAGCATAGTTTTGTCCGAGGTCTCTGTACGACCTAAAACTTGTGTCGTAGCCTATACAGCTCTTGGAGATTGCTGACGGCCAAAATAAACCTCTCGTCCATGTTCCGTTTGTGGATCCACGTGTAGGCTATTCTGTGTTTTTGTTGTTGTTGTTTTCAGACACTTGAATGCACGTCACAGCGCACTGCGGGTGCTCTTGCGCGCGCCGCGGTCAAAGTTGAACCATGTTGAACTTTGACCGCGGCACGCGCAAGAGCAGCCAGCCGCAAAATGTCGCTTGAGCTGCGCTTTGCTCAGCGCAGGGGCAGACCAGTTCTTGCAATAATGGGTTTCATAGTGCAGCGCTGCCGTTTGCGCGGACAATGTGAAACGGCCCAGCTGGCGCATACAAATGTGACGTCATGGGATCGCCGTGACTATTTATACCCGTGCTGGTGCTCGCGACACTAGTTGCAGTCATCTCCTGAACAGCGGTGGCGCTAATGAGCAAAGGCTACCGACGTTGCTCTTTCTACGGACTAGAAAAAAGTATACAACGGCAGAACTGGCTGCAGCATTGACGTCAATGCTTCGATTTGATTCGATGACCTACTTCGTCGGATCAAGCCTTTCATTCACCATAAAAGAACTCATCTTAACCCTTGTGACTTGCAGTCACTCTGGGAGTCCTGGCATCCGGTTGTCAGCGAACTCGTTCAGGCCTCCTGTTTCCGCTGAAAAAAAAGGAGCCGTGCGCGACCTCTGCTCGCGCGCCATAAATCGGGCGTGCCGGCAGGATATTACGTCATTTTGACGTCACGATGGCGCGCGCCACCTTGGATGCGTATAGTATAATTGTTGCTTGAGGCTCCCACATTCACCTCTGTATTTCATTAAATAATCTATTCAGGTCTATTACTTTTTCTTCAACGCCAAACCATTTTGTCTGTTATCACTGTGACTCAGTGAAACGCCTGCAGGCACGAAAAAGCGGGTCTCACTGTTTACTCGTTCAGAGAAATTTGTTAGCATGGCGGCGGCTAATAGAACGCTAGCTAACGGAGCAACTGATGTGAATGTGTTCTCTAACATGGACTGCGTCACATTCACGACCCAGCGGCTTCGGGTGCCTGAAGGGACTCAACACGAACTACAGGCTGAACACAACTCAGACTTGTTTAGCCGCCTGCACGCCCTGGGAGCGATCCACGGAGGGAGAGAGTTCGCCTTCGCTGCAGCTGCGGAGCCGTGTGTTTTCTGGCTGGAATTTGAAGTGGAGGAAGACGTGCTACATGCACGGGTCGCCCCGCGCCGCGGACCGTTACCGACAGAGGAACCGAAGGGGCTACTGTACCGACTTTCACTGGAGGATGCTGTGTGTAGGTTTTGGAATCAACCTTTGAAGGGACATCTAACCAGACTGTACAAAATGATGAATGCTGGCTACTCAGTCTACAGTCTATGCTTTTGTGGACATTTAAATCGGGCTGAAAAAAACATGATAAATCCTGAGGACACGGTATGCAAGTTTCGGAGCCAGGCTTTAAAGGGACACTTATGTCATGATACATGATAAATACTGGCTGGTCAGTTTACAATCTATGTTTGTTAACATTTAGCTGGACTGAAAGAACATGAGGGATGCTGTCTGTTCAGCTCATAGTCTGCTTATGAGCTGAACAGACAGAACAGACCCCCATTATTGCTAGATTAACTAGATTGGTGTGTTTTACACACAGCTTATTCCAGAAATTGTTTCTTACATAGCCTACTTCAGAACTTAACAGCTGGTTGAGACCTAGTTCTAAGGTTTTTATAATATTGTTCATGTTTAACATAAGAATTCACTAGACTACTAGACGAGCTAAATTCCTTGACTATTTAAGAAGGAAAAACATAGACGTGGTGCTTATACAGGCGTCACATTTACGTAAAAGAGATAAGTAAATCGTCTACAAAACAAATAATTTAAGGTTGCTGCCTCATCTAATGATGACACCAAAACCAAGGGCTCCATCGTGTTGCTGTCACGGAAATGCGCACTCACCGTAGACAAAGGCAGTAAAGACTTATCAGGCAGGATATCTTATATATGTACCACAATACGCTTCTCCGGGAACCATCACCTTATCGTGGTGGAGAGGTTTGTGTGTCCCTATGAACCTGAGGGCTGTGTTGTCTGGAGCTTTGTGCTCCTGGTAGGGTCTCCCAAGGCAAAGTGGTCTCAGGTGAGGGGCCAGACAAAGAATGGTTCAAAAATCCTATGAAAAATCGAGGAAGGGATGAAGTGACCCTGCCCGGAGGAAGCCCGGGGCCCCCGTCTGGAGCCAGGCCCAGATGGAGGGCTCGTCAGCGAGTGTCTGGTGGCGGGAGCCCGGCCGGGCACAGCCCGAAAAAGCTACATGGCGGACATCCCTCCATCCCATGGGCCCACCACCTGTGGGAGGAACCGCTGGGGTCGGGTGCGCTGCCACATGGGTGGCAGTGAAGGTCAGGGGCCTCGACGGACCAGACCCGGGCAGCAGAGGCTGGCTCTGGGGACATGGAATGTTGTGGGGGAAGGAGCCGGAACGGAAGGGGCGGTAACCCACGAACACCGTGGTGGACACTGGTGGTCAGGGAAGCCGTCCGACTGAAGAAGGAGTCTTTCCGGGATATGTTATCCCAGACGACTCCGGAGGCAGTTGCAAGGTACCGAAGGGCCCGAAGGGCTGCAGCCTCTGCCGTGAAAGAGGCAAAGCAGCGTGTGTGGGAGAAGTTCGGAGAAGACATGGAGAAGGACTTTCGGTCGGCACCAAGGTACTTCTGGAAAACCGTTAGCCACCTCAGGAGGGGGAAGCGGGGAATCATCCAAGCTGTGTACAGTAAGGATGGGACGCTGTTGACCTCAACTGAGGAGGTAATAGGGCGGTGGAAGGAGCACTTTGAGGAACTCCTAAATCCGACTAATACGCCCTCTATGGTAGAGGCAGAGCTGGAGGATGAGGGGGGATTGGCATCAATTTCACTGGTGGAGGTTGCTGAGGTAGTTAAACAACTCCACAGTGGCAAAGCCCCAGGAATTGATGAGATCCGTCCAGAAATGCTTAAAGCTCTGGGTGTGGAGGGGTTGTCTTGGTTGACACGCCTCTTCAACATTGCGTGGAAGTCTGGGGACGGTGCCTAAGGAGTGGCAGACCGGGGTGGTGGTTCCCCTTTTTAAAAGGGGGGACCAGAGGGTGTGTGCCAATTACAGGGGTATCACACTTCTCAGCCTCCCCGGTAAAGTCTACTCCAAGGTGCTGGAAAGGAGGGTTCGGTCGATAGTCGAATCTCAGGTTGAAGAGGAACAATGCGGATTCCGTCCTGGTCGTGGAACAACGGACCAGAGCTTTACTCTCGCAAGGATCCTGGAGGGAGCCTGGGAGTATGCCCAACCAGTCTACATGTGTTTTGTGGATCTGGAGAAGGCGTATGACCGGGTGCCCCGGGAGATACTGTGGGAGGTGCTGCGGGAGTACGGGGTGAGGGGGTCCCTTCTCAGGGCCATCCAATCTCTGTACGACCAAAGCGAGAGCTGTGTCCGGGTTCTCGGCAGTAAGTCGGACTCGTTTCAGGTGAGAGTTGGCCTCCGCCAGGGCTGCGCTTTGTCACCAATCCTGTTTGTAGTATTTATGGACAGGATATCGAGGCGTAGTCGGGGTGGAGAGGGGTTGCAGTTCGGTGGGCTGGGGATCTCATCGCTGCTTTTTGCAGATGATGTGGTCCTGATGGCATCATCGGCCTGTGACCTTCAGCACTCACTGGATCGGTTCGCAGCCGAGTGTGAAGCGGCTGGGATGAGGATCAGCACCTCTAAATCGGAGGCCATGGTTCTCAGCAGGAAACCGATGGAGTGCCTTCTCCAGGTAGGGAATGAGTCCTTACCCCCAAGTGAAGGAGTTCAAGTACCTTGGGGTCTTGTTCGCGAGTGAGGGGACAATGGAGCGGGAGATTGGTCGGAGAATCGGCACAGCAGGTGCGGTATTACATTCAATTTATCGCACTGTTGTGACGAAAAGAGAGCTGAGCCAGAAGGCAAAGCTCTCAATCTACCGGTCAGTTTTTGTTCCTACCCTCACCTATGGTCATGAAGGCTGGGTCATGACCGAAAGAACAAGATCCAGGGTACAAGCGGCCGAAATGGGTTTCCTCAGGAGGGTAGCTGGCGTCTCCCTTAGAGATAGGGTGAGAAGCTCAGTTATCCGTGAGGAGCTCGGAGTAGAGCCGCTGCTCCTTTGCGTCGAAAGGAGCCAGTTGAGGTGGTTCGGGCATCTGGTAAGGATGCCCCCTGGGCGCCTCCCTAGGGAGGTGTTCCAGGCACGTCCAGCTGGGAGGAGGCCTCGGGGGAGACCCAGGACTAGGTGGAGGGATTATATCTGTAACCTGGCCTGGGAACGCCTCGGGATCCCCCAGTCGGAGCTGGTTAATGTGGCCCGGGAAAGGGAAGTTTGGGGTCCCCTGCTGGAGCTGCTACCCCCGCGACCCGACCCCGGATAAGCGGATGAAGATGGATGGATGGATGGAATAAGGAGTAGGAAAATAGCCTTTGTTTCGGTATATGCACCGGCTACATATGATGAAAGTTTTTTTCCCACGCCTAACCAATGAATTGCTCTCTCTCAACGAATATTCACTAATCATAGGGGGAGACATGAATGCAGTACTTGATTTAAATCAGGATAGATCAGGGGTCAATCACACGAAAGCCCAAAAACACATATCGTACATGTTTAAAGCAGCTGTGGAATCCCACCATCTTACAGATATATGGAGGATGCACAATCCTACTAGCAAGGATTACACCATCTTTTCCACATGCCACCTCACCCACTCCCGCATTGATTATATGTTGTGCTCCAGTGAGCTTAAGACAATGTTCCACACGATAACAATAGAACCAGCAATTCTGTCTGATCACAATGCGCTGATAACCACATTCCGTTCTGACATGTTAGGAGAAAGATCTAGGAGATGGCAATTTAATAATTCCCTTCTCCAGAATACAACTTTTGATACAGAATTTAGAACCAAACTGGCTGAATTTATATCAATTAATACCGACTCAGTTTCGGACCCTGCATATACATGGCAAGCAACTAAAGGATTCATTAGAGATTTTACATCCTTCTTTGCGGTCAATTTGAAGAGGAAAAGAGAGGCAAGGATAGCGGAGTTGGAAGAACGCTGCAAATCGTTAGAGCAATCTCTTAAGACTAATTTTTCTAAATCTACACAAACTCTTCTAGTCACAAGTCGAACAGAGCTGAATGATCTGCTAAGAAGGAGAGCTGAGTTCATAATGCACAGAGTGAGGCAAAATTATTATTTTAATGGCTGTAAACCAAGCAAATTGCTTGGTCTGAAATTAAAACAAAGCAAATCCAGAGCTACTATCAACAGCATCCGCACAGACCGAGGTATCTCAACAAATCCTGAGGATACCAGCGCCACTTTTCAATCCTTTTATTCAAAGTTGTATAAAGTCCTCCTGCAACCCAGATGCAACATAGTACTGAAGGGAAATGAAAATTGAGCGTAAGTACGTAGGAGGGCGGAGCCAGGCTAGATCTTGAGGACTCTATTCCAAAAATTCTTAAGATCTTCAACGAATTTAGCTCAGTCTCCGGCTATAAAATTAACTGGAATAAATCCAATCTTCTTTTATTGAACAACAGGCATGTGACATCAGCCATTAGTGTTACAATACCAACCCAAAGCAAAATTACATATTTGGGCATCACCATACACGCATCGCTACAGCGAGTTGTCCAGGACAACTATGAAACTATATTAAAAGGAGAATTCAGGCCAATTTTTACGTTAATCTTGATCGCTGAATACACTCACCGGAGGGCAGCTAGCAGCTAGCAGCTACTACCACACTACTGTTTTTTTAGGGGGGAATACACTTCAAGACGTGACATGACCTGTCCTCTGGAGGACATAGCCATACAACCGCCGCTCCGGGGATTGTTATTGGGATGATTATCATAGAAGCCTGTCTGAATACACTCACCGGACGGCAGCTAACGGCTAACGGCTATCAGCTAGCAGGGCAAGCGAGCTACCGGCAGGATCGAGATGTCTGAGTTGAAAACGCATCTTGTTGACACGTGAGGGCCCTGTTCATGTGGCACAGACATATTAATTGCATTTTGTGTCTGTTAAGAGGCACAAAGGCACTCTAAAACTTGCCCCGACAACTGCCGTTTTAGCTCAGGGGACGCTTGTAGTACATAGCAGCAGCTACTCCGTGTTGCCTGCACTGATTCGGGTCTGGGTTTTTTCTATCGAAAGTTAAATTGGGTGGAATTCTCCTTTAAGTAGTGTTCAAAGGATCTGGCCAATTGGTCTGCGCTTCCGGCATCACTGCGCTCCAGGATTGCTGTTGTTAAAATGAACATAATTCCTTGTGTGAATTTCTTAAGTACAATGATCCCCTTACCCCCACCAATAAATTTCTGGTAGAAACTTGATACCTTAATTCGGCAATATATTTGGAATAATAAACAACCTAGGCTAAAATACTCTACCCTGCGACGTACCACAAACACGGGAGGCCTGGCCCCCCCCAACTTTAAAATGTATCACAGAGCCTTTCAGCTACAGGCCCTCAGAGTGTGGAAGGACCCCTCATCTACAGTTCCATGGAGAAAAATAGAGCAAAACCTCACTGGAAGTCTAAGACTGCAAGACCTTGCCTTTGCAGGTGTGTGTCCAAAAAAGTGTATGCTAGCCTATGGCCCTATTATCACCAACACATTGACCAAATTTAAACAGGTGAAGGAGCAACTACGCTACACCAATAACTGGCATTTGAATACCCCAATATGGCACAATGCACACTTAATGTCTGGTAACAAACCCTTTGCTTGTAAGCAGTGGAGTGACAGAGGTATTTATACTTTAGACCAGCTATTCAATGAGAAAGGTATGTTGAGTTTTGAAGACCTGAGAGCTAGTTTTGAGGTCCCCGGGACATCCTTCTACTTTTATCTTCACTTAAGATCAGCTCTAAAATGTTATGGAGTGCCATGGGGAAACAGTCTTGAGGCGCACCCAGTCATTAAATAGTTTGTTGATTTTCCTGTGAGAGGATTAGTGTCCAAGATTTATGCTAAACGGATGCAAGTATCCATAGGAGAACTCCCAATAGTAAAGAAATGGGAGTGAGAGCTGAGCCCTGAGGGGAACGCAATTAATTGGTAGACAGTTTGGGACAACATTTTCCACTGTTCCAAGAACCCAAATCACCAGTTTATCCACTTCAACATATGTCATAGGACATACTGGACTCCTCAGAAGAGATACGTCTCTTAAGTAATTCCCACTCCCTATTACACGTTCTGTAAACCTGAACAAACTGGAACTTTGGTCTGGGAGTGTGAACAGGTGCATGAGTTCTGGAATAAAACAACATCAATAATATCTGATGTGATAGATTGTCAAATTCCTACTGACCCGATTGTTTTGTTACTTAATGATGACTCTAAATTACACCTGCTTGGGAAACAGAGGACAATTTGGCTAGCCGGCTCAACTGCAACCAAGAAAATGATAGCTCAACGCTGGCTCCCCCCTCACTTGTGGTTGGCGTATTTTCTAGACATAGTTATGCTTGAGATCTCTACAGCAAGGATTAACAAAGCCAGATCATCAACAGCCTATGGCAAAGCGCAGAAGCACAAATATCAGACCTAATGACCTCGACCCCACAAGAATTAGAGGAGAGTGATTAGGCAAAGTGTGGTTTCTGTTTATTTGTTTGTTTTCATTTCCTCAAGACCGCAGAGAGTGGGGGGTGGGAGAGGGTTTTTGTTCTTGTTCAATTTGTGTTGATCTGTTTTGTGCACCATCTGCTATTACCTGTCACACAGTGTGGAATTTGTATTGTATGTCTGAAGGTGCCAATAAAAAAAGTTGACTTTGAAAAAAAAGTGAACAATAAAGATAGTCTTTATATTTTTGGTGAGGATACTATGTATATTGTCACCACAGAGTGCTGAACTCACAGTTAGCCCTTTGAGCAGAGCGAGGATGGACTCCTGCTTGGTTGCCCAGGACAGTTCTGACCAGCCATGTTCCTGCGTGATCTCAAACAGTTCTGCAGCCTGGAGGAGAACAGTGCAATACAGTGAAGATGTAAACCTTATGTCCCATGTGATTGTATGCGCAACTCAACCTGAATCACATTCTTTCTGCTTTATTAAAGTAATACAAACTTGTAGGGCTGGACCTCAATGGGTAGGTATTCGATTTTGGGATTCGAATATTTGTTTGTTTTTTTAAATATGTGCATGCTGGCTGAAATTTACTGTGGTGTTTTGTCTGTATTAAACCACTAGCTGCTGCCTAATTTATGCAGCGCTATGTCGTCCATCTCAGCCAAGAACGGAGAAATGTTGAGTTACAAGCGAGCAGTCTAATGTTTGTACAGGTCTGTATGGTTATACTGTATCAGCCTGGTGTCGTTGTCAGGTGATTTGATAAAGGTAAACATAGTCCGACCGTTCATAATGCTTATGCTCTAGTGAGGCACTGGCAGGCTGAGTATGCGCAACTCAATTCACAAACACTGTGTCTGTTGTCACTAGTCACACAGTCAAATAAAAACGCAAGTATTTCCATTTATTTAGAATGCCTGCAGCAAAAGGTTAAGTCCGATTCAACTTTTGGAGAAAATCAACCCGATCACTGCCTCTAGTAAGTAAAAAAAACGAAACACAAGCACTGAACTGCCCAGGAGTTAGTGTAACAACAGGTTACTGTGTCCTGCAACAGCAAAGCTACGTCACTTCAACTCTCGCTTCATCTCTTTTTCTTTTTCTCCGCTGCCTTCATGTGCGGTTGGAAATGTTGACAACCCCCCTCCGCCATTGCTGCCTAAGCTTCGAATATTCGCTGTTGATAAGGAGCGAAGCTTCAAAGCTCAAACTGTTTTATTCTGTACACCCCTACAAAGTTGTACAAAAAAGGAAATGTAATAGGCCTGTCATGTCCTAACTTACTGGAGTCTGAAACTGCTTCAGCACTGTCATGTTTTGAATTAACACAAAACATGTAATTGGATTGGCTTTCCTGTGAGGTGCGTACCTGTGTGCGGAGGTCTGAGAGGACGGGGGCCAAGGCTGAGCTCTGTTCCAGCATGGTCCGGGCCTGATCCACTGCCTGCCTCCGCTCTCCCAGGCCTGGCCAGGGGAAGACACGCGGCAGGCTGGAGGTCTGCTTCTGTAACTCAGACAGACGCTCCTCGGTCAGGCCTCGCTGGTAGTCACAGGACACCAGGCGCTCCACAACACCCTTCAACTGCCTGATGGGTAACAGCCATTTATAGATAACATTAGAAATCAGAATCACAATTCATTCAGTCTTAATTCAACCTTTAAAGTCAAGTGATCACAGAGTGTAAAAAAAGGTCTGTAGTGTAATTTATAGGGTTACTTGTTTTTTTTGTCCAACCTGGAACATATTTTCCAATATCTTTGTGTCTAAGTGACTGATTGGAACAACAATCTTTGAAATTAGTATTTCAATTTACTTACTAGCAACCATTGGACTGTAAAATGAAGGAGGGAGACGAGAATGTTCTGCCTGGATTATTAATTGGAACATTTACTTGTAAAAATCTGCTTCCTGCCAACCCTGGCTACCGAAATCTGGTGCCACTGATATGTCTGCACTTCTCTCTTATGCTCTGAAACACAAACACCGCTGCACATGACGCTAGTTAACACTATACTCGACAGCAGCTAACGTTAGCCTATCGCTAGCTAGTAGCTGGATTAAACACGGTTAAAATGCTGACAGCTAACGCTAAACGGTGTAAAGTGTGACTGTGTTTCACTGTAGAGGATTCAACACCGGTATGTAACAATCTGCAGACGGTGCGTTCAATGAAACTGGTAAACTACAGCCTCGTGGTGCATTTGAAGTTATTGTAAATGTCCTTTTCCCATCTGATGGTTCAACAGCAATTTACTACTGAAATTAGTTATTGTTATATATTATTATTAAATCATTTCATTTTTACCATATGGCCTTAGCAATAAACAAGCCGTTCTTTACTTTCTTAAAAAGTATCAGTTCAGGCACCGTTAATTATGAATGCGATTAATTTTGATTAATTAATCACAGAGTATGTAATTAATTAGATTACATTTTTTAATCGATTGACAGCCCTAATATATATATAAATATATAAGTAATATATATTTATAAGTAGACCAGTATTAATGCACATTTGTCCTATAGGGTTACATTGCAGCCCGGTTCACAGCATTCTCGCTCAATACTGGACAAATTTGTCACTTGAAAAATACCACAATTACCCTTAAAAGCTTGTTTTTTCAGTCTACCACCATCAATCTGTTTGCCAGTGAATGGGGCCAGAAAGAAAAAAATCTTGTGGAAAGAAATTACTGACTCAGTATTTAAAAAAATAGATTTTTGTGTGGTATTCTGAGAAAGAATCTAGCTGTCCTTAACGCTGCTGTATCTTAATGCACTTTCACATTGGCTTTCCAGTCATAGTAATGGCTGCTGGTTAAGGTTGAGTTTTAAAAACCTGTTTTTTGTTGGTGAAAATCCCGATTTGTTAAGATCTCAGTTCAACAAAATATTTGTACTTTATCATTTACTTTAAAAAGATGTAGTGAACATTAATACCATGAATTTTTAGATTTAGTTTTAATAAGCAGATTTGTTAAAATGCTATCAAACCCAAACTGTGCCACTGGGAAAGAATTTTGTGTGTTGCTTCAAGGACACTCATTATATAATAATATAATCCTATCTTTATTTGCCAAGTAGATTTACACATACGAGCAATGTATCCTCTGCATTTGGCAATGGCAGTAGAGAGCAATGCATCCACAGAGGGCTGAACCTGGATAACAGGCTTCAGGCTGCTGATCTCTAGCCGAGCTCGCACAGTGGTATTTATGTAAAAAAGGAGCCTGGGTAGCTCACCTGGTTGAGCGTGTGCCCCATGTGCAAAGGCTCAGTCCTTACCACAGTGGCCACGGGTTCAATCCTGACCCACGGCCCTTTGCTACACGTCATTTCCCCTCTCTCTCCCCCTTTCCTGTCTAATAAATGCCTAAAATTCTCAACAAATAATCTTAAAAAAAAAAACAACTTTGTACCTTTGTGTCTCCTCAGCAATCCGCAGGACCATCACCCACTGCTGCTCAGTGTCATTGACCGTCTGCTCAACCTCCACTTTCTTGTCTTCCTGCAGGTCTTTGTGCTCACACAGACTCTGTGCTCGTCTCTTCAGCTCCATCACTTGAGCCTCACCATTGGACTTGAAGCTCAAGATGCCCTAAAGACACAATCATAAACATTTTTCCTTTTTTATTAGACATATGTTATATGATCTTATCAGTTGGTATGATTCTTAAGCTAAACATATAAAAAACAATGGATATGATTATTGATTTTAGGAAGCATGCTCCTACAATAATCAAAGGCCAGCCTTTGGAGTGTGTTGACAATTCTAAGTAGGCTTTGCCTTCTGTGGAGAATAGTTCCCAGTATGTATACAGTTAGAAGATGGCTGTGTCTCATGTGACCTTGTTATTTGTACATGCTGTGACTATACAAATCACAACATGTAAATAGGAAAATGTTGGCGTTATTTTGTCACTTATTGGGAGCAGTAGGCTAGTTGGAGCCGGTTACCTCCAGGATCTGTGGTAAGCTAGGCTAGTGGTGGGTGGGTGCGAGTTACACACGCACGGAGACAGAGATTTTCACAAGTCATTTTTTGGAAGTCCAAGTCAAGTCTCAAGTCTTTGAGCTCGAGTCCAAGTCAAGTCTCAAGTCTCTGGCCATCTGATCTGTCCCTAACACTGTATTGTTAAATCTTATGAATTGAAAGCATGTCCTGTAGCTACCATCCATACAGTACAGTATCAAAATCAGTTGTGGGATAACTTTATGGGGTCTACTACACATCCCTCTAGCCCTCGGACCTGGTGAAATATTAACCTAAGTCTGTCACATCATATGGATACAACTATAAAGATACAATGTGCCTGTTCCCAGCATTAGCACAATACTTTGCGATGGTTAGCTTGTTACCTGTGGTGATATATGCTAAATGTAACATCTCTTTCACTCAAAACGAAACTAATGTCGGAGTGGAAATCAAGAGAATAGTGGCAGCGCCACACCAGTTACAGAACAACATGCATCTCAGTGTCAGTCCAAATTACGCACAATAAGCAGTTTGTACTCACTGATCTAATGCAATTTATTTATTTTGTAAGTGTAAGTATGCTCAGTGAAACTGAGTCCAGCGCGAGGGAGATCCGACTCAGAGGAGGAGAGGTTAGTGAGGCCAGCGTCTCCATGGTAGGTGACAGTGCGCGCGGATCCGCTGTGCCATGCATGGATGAAATAATGAAATAGTAAATAGGACTACAGTTCCTTTAAGCACAAGGCCAACTCAATTTCTTTGGATTGGTTCCCACCCTTTACATGGCAAGTTCCAGCTTCTCCGCTCTGGCCATCTCTATGTTGTTCCTAAGGGTAAAACCAAGCGCTACAGAGAGAGTTTTGTACCTTCAGCGATTATGCTATTGAATAAATTGGAACGAGGGATGTACCTCATCTAAAGCTCATCTATTCGAGGTCTTCAGGCTCCTGATGGAGCAGTGGGGGAAAGGGGAAGGAGCACTTGTCATGGCTGTATTATGTACCATTTCGGTCTGCTGTGTTTGAGAGTGTCTGTTCTGATGTTGTTGTTTTAGCACAGCAGTGTAGATTACAAGACTTACATCAGAACAATATGTACAACAATATGTTCAATTTTCTCTGCTGTCCATATTTCTTTTTCAAACATCAAGATAACAGGAACGTAATAGAGTTTGGGAGAGGTAAGTTGTACAGTGCAGAGTGTTTAAATAAAACAAAGATTGGTAAGACCGGGGAGAACTTGAAAATAGTATTAAAAATTATATTTTAGACAGAAAATAACAAAAAGAAGTTTTCAAATGACATTAGTTATTTTTTCAGGGTCCTTTGAAAATTAAAACTTTACTCATTTTTTCGATATTTCAACAAATTCTGGCCGTAAGGGCTTTACATATTTGATGTTTTATGATGCTGGCGATGCTGCTGTTGTTTGTGGTTTTTTACTTGGACTGCTGTAGCCTGTCTGCACAACAAATTTACCCTTGGGTACTAATAAAGAAACGTAACCTAATATGTAAAACAGAGGTCATGTGTCCACTGCCCAGATAAAACAATCTGCTACAGTACAAAAAAGGAATATCCACCATTTGAGAAAATTATGTTGTCATCTTTTTTCTTTTTCACAGTGCCCTATTATTTGATGTTGTACCTGTGCTGTGTTCAGCCGGTCCTCTAACTGAGCGTGGCTGCCCTGAGTGCCGCTCCCTTTGGACCCGGCCTGTTGCTGGAGCTTTTTGACCCAGGTTTGAGTTTTCCCTGCTTTAGTGCGGAAGGCCTCCAGCTCCCTGGAGAGCAAGTAATGGACGTCAGCTTTCTCCAGAGAGTTCTCGGCAGTCTGCAGGACTGTCCTCCACTGCTCCTCTAAATCTTTCACCGTCTGCTGAACCTCCTGCCTTGTGTTCTCCTTCAGGTCAGACAGAATCTGACTCTGTCTCCTCAGTTCTGTCATCCTGGAGTCTCCCTCAGGCTTACAGCTCAGGACAGTCTGAGGATAAAAAATAACAGTTAAGTTAACAGAGTGGCAAAATAAAATATGACTGTTGCATAGTGCTGGGCGGTATACCGGTTTATACCCTATACCGTATTCATTTTCCATATGATATGAATTTTTCATATACCGTAATTCAATGCAAGACTTTTACTTGTAACAGAGTATTTTTACAGTGAAGTATTAGTACTTTTACTTAAGTAAAGAATCTGAATACTTCAAATAGTCTGAACGCTCAAATCCTGCTACTTCAAATTTAAGTTAAATGGACTTACAAACCTCTTTTTAAAAATACATTTTTGAAATGTATTCAGAGGTAAAAAATCTAAGATGTAGTTCACCACCATATATGGAAATATGCTGACATTTTGATACAAGGAGAAAATAAGGACATTACCTACATATACCTTGATTAGTGGTGGTAAAATGAAAATATCAAAAATACTACAAGAAGAATAAACTCAGGATGAAAAAAAACATGCATAAGTGAAGTAATTAGCACAGATGAATATGTTTTTGTCAAACCTTTTATTGTTCAAACTGACCTGTGCAGTGTTTATTGTCTTTTCTAGATCTGTCTGAATGTCCAGAGAGACGAGGCTCCGCTGCTTGTCTTCCAGCCAGGCTCTGGTGTTTGTTCTCAAGGCTTCATATTCTGTTAGCTTGCCCTCCAGAGCACACCGCTTCTCTGCCTGATCCAGGACTTGTTTAGCATTTTGCAGGACTCTCGTCCACTGCTCCTCAGCGCCTCTTACTTTTTGTTGAACCTCTTGATTTTTGGGTTCTCCCAGGTTCTGACCACACAAACTCTGGCATCGTCTCCTGAGCTCCTGGAGACTGGAGTCTCCTTTGGGCTTTGAGCTCACAATGGCCTGAATTAAGATACAGAATGCACATCTCACAGTTAAGGCTTGAAGGCGTGAATATAATCTGTGAATTCCATAGCATATTGTTGTCTGACATTGAGAGTGAAGATAAACAGTAAATGTGTGATGTCTTACCGGCAGTTGCATTTGTGAAAAACATAATTAAAACACTTTCATTACCAAAGCATGTTTGTGCTAATAAGGAGGATGCCATCTCTCCCTGTAACACGACCCATCAGCTCACCTGAGCAACGTGCAGTCTGTCCTTAGCTTTGGTTTGGCTTTTCAGAGAGTCCAGTCGTTGTTGCAGGTCTGTAAGCCAGCTGCTGGTGTCCTGCTGCTGGGTATCAAATTCTTTCAGCTGAAGATGAAAAGATACTTTTTTTAAATGGATCAATGAAAACGGCCCATTGACAGGAAAGGGAAGGCCTTATGTTTGGCCTTTTTTCCCTAGTTCATGTTCATGTAGCACCTCTTTATCATACATTCCCACTGTGTATGCATAGTCTAGGGCAGGGATCTTTAACATTTTTAGGCCAAGGACTCCTTAGCTAAAAGAGAGACAAAGCAGAGACCCCCTACTACATGTTATGAAATTGAGATGCATATTTAACTGGGTCTACAATAACATGTAGGGTGGCCTGAAGCCTTAACACATAGCTCTGAGGACCCTGTTGATGATCTAGGATGGTCTAGGGGTTTCACAGAATAGACAACTATTCAAAACGGTAACACTTTACAATAAGGTACACAAAAAAATAGGTAGTTAATGATTAGTTACTGTTTTTGAAAGAGTAACAAATGATTAGTTAGTGTTTTTCAGAAGGGTAGTTACTGTTTTTCAGAAGGGTAGTGTTACCCTTTTTCAGAAGGGTAGTTACTGTTTTTCAGAAGGGTAACGAATGATTAGTTACTGTTTTTCAGAAGGGTAGTTACTGTTTATCAGAAGGGTAGTTACTGTTTTTCAGAAGGGTAACGAATGATTAGTTACCCTTTTTCAGAAGGGTAGTAACAGTTTTTCAGAAGGGTAGTTATCCTTTTTCAGAAGGGTAGTTACTGTTTTTCAGAAGGGTAGTTACTGTTTTTCAGAAGGGTAACGAATGATTAGTTACCCTTTTTCAGAAGGGTAGTTACTGTTTTTCAGAAGGGTAGTTACTGTTTTTCAGAAGGGTAACAAATGATTAGTTACCCTTTTTCAGAAGGGTAGTTACTGTTTTTCAGAAGGGTAACGAATGATTAGTTACCCTTTTTCAGAAGGGTAGTTACCCTTTTTCAGAAGGGTAACGAATGATTAGTTACCCTTTTTCAGAAGGGCAGTTACTGTTTTTCAGAAGGGTAGTTACTGTTTTTCAGAAGGGTAGTTACTGTTTTTCAGAAGGGTAACGAATGATTAGTTACTCTTTTTCAGAAGGGTAGTTACTGTTTTTCAGAAGGGTAACGAATGATTAGTTATCCTTTTTCAGAAGGGTAGTAACTGTTTTTCAGAAGGGTAGTTACCCTTTTTCAGAGGGGTAGTTACCCTTTTTCAGAAGGGTAGTTACCGTTTTACCAGAAGGGTAGTTATTGTTTTTCAGAAGGGTAACGAATGATTAGTTACCCTTTTTCAGAAGGGTAGTTATTGTTTTTCAGAAGGGTAGTTACCCTTTTTCAGAAGGGTAACGAATGATTAGTTACCCTTTTTCAGAAGGGTAGTTACCCTTTTTCAGAAGGGTAACAAATGATTAGTTACCCTTTTTCAGAAGGGTAGTTACTGTTTTTCAGAAGGGTAGTTACCCTTTTTCAGAAGGGTAGTTACTGTTTTTCAGAAGGGTAACGAATGATTAGTTACTCTTTTTCAGAAGGGTAGTTACTGTTTTTCAGAAGGGTAGTTACTGTTTTTCAGAAGGGTAACGAATGATTAGTTACCCTTTTTCAGAAGGGTAGTTACTGTTTTTCAGAAGGGTAACGAATGATTAGTTACCCTTTTTCAGAAGGGTAGTTACTGTTTTTCAGAAGGGTAACGAATGATTAGTTACCCTTTTTCAGAAGGGCAGTTACTGTTTTTCAGAAGGGTAGTTACCCTTTTTCAGAGGGGTAGTTACCCTTTTTCAGAAGGGTAGTTACCGTTTTACCAGAAGGGTAGTTATTGTTTTTCAGAAGGGTAGTTATCCTTTTTCAGAAGGGTAGTTATTGTTTTTCAGAAGGGTAGTTACTGTTTTTCAGAAGGGTAACGAATGATTAGTTACCCTTTTTCAGAAGGGTAGTTACCCTTTTTCAGAAGGGTAACGAATGATTAGTTACCCTTTTTCAGAAGGGTAGTTACTGTTTTTCAGAAGGGTAGTTACTCTTTTTCAGAAGGGTAGTTACTCTTTTTCAGAAGGTTAGTTACTCTTTTTCAGAAGGGTAGTTACTCTTTTTCAGAAGGTTAGTTACTGTTTTTCAGAAGGGTAACGAATGATTAGTTACCCTTTTTCAGAAGGGTAGTTACTGTTTTTCAGAAGGGTAACGAATGATTAGTTACCCTTTTTCAGAAGGGTAGTTACTGTTTTTCAGAAGGGTAACGAAATGATTAGTTACCCTTTTTCAGAAGGGTAGTTACCCTTTTTCAGAAGGGTAACAAATGATTAGTTACCCTTTTTCAGAAGGGTAGTTATCCTTTTTCAGAAGGGTAGTTACTCTTTTTCAGAAGGTTAGTTACTGTTTTTCAGAAGGGTAACGAATGATTAGTTACCCTTTTTCAGAAGGGTAGTTACTGTTTTTCAGAAGGGTAGTTACCCTTTTTCAGAAGGGTAGTTACTGTTTTTCAGAAGGGTAGTTACTCTTTTTCAGAAGGGTAGTTACTCTTTTTCAGAAGGGTAGTTACTGTTTTTCAGAAGGGTAACGAATGATTAGTTACCCTTTTTCAGAAGGGTAGTTACTGTTTTTCAGAAGGGTAGTTAGTCTTTTTCAGAAGGGTAACAAATTATTAGTTACTGTTTTTAAGAAGGGTAGTTACTGTTTTTCAGAAGGGTAGTTACTGTTTTTCAGAAGGGTAATGAATGATTAGTTACCCTATTTCAGAAGGGTAGTTACCCTTTTTCAGAAGGGTAACAAATGATTAGTTACTCTTTTTCAGAAGGGTAGTTACCCTTTTTCAGAAGGGTAGTTACTGTTTTTCAGAAGGGTAGTTACCCTTTTTCAGAAGGGTAACAAATGATTAGTTACTCTTTTTCAGAAGGGTAGCTACCCTTTTTCAGAAGGGTAGTTACTGTTTTTTACTTTTGAAAAACGGTAACTAATCATTCGTTACCCTTCTGAAAAACAGTAACTAATCATTCATTACCTTCTGAAAAAGGGTAACTACCCTTCTGAAAAAGGGTAACTAATCATTCGTTACCCTTCTGAAAAACAGTAACTACCCTTCTGAACAGGGGTAATTACCCTTCTGAAAAACAGTAACTACCCTTCTGAAAAAGGGTAACTACTAGGGCTGTCAAACGATTACATTTTCTTAATGGCGATTAATCATTGAATTTCTGTTTTATCACAAGATTAAAATTCTATTATTTTGCATTTCAGAGCTGTTTTTAAGTACATATTAACAATGGAAAGCAATTATTACCAGTGTATCTTGATTGGGATCAAATGAATGCAAAGAAAATGACTTTATGAACTTGATTTTAAGATTTGTAGTCAACATTTGAATCTAGAGTCAATATTTGAGAGTTGGGTATTGTTTGGTTTGGATACCGGTGCTAAAGCGGTACTTTTAAAACAGTACCAGTGCCTTAACGGTGCCTGAACCAATACTTTTTAAGAAAGTAAAAAAAAAGAAGGGTACTAAACAGTTGGCCACACTAAAGAATGGCTTGTTATCGTCAAAATTAAATTTTAATAATAATATAATCACTATAACAATAACTTATTTCACTAGTAAATAGCTGTTGAATGACAAAAACAACCACCAAATGGGAAAATTTTAAGTGCGTTTAACAACAACTTTGAATGCACCACGAGGCTGTAAATTACCAGTTTCACTGTGTTTTTCCGACAACAGCAGCTGCAGATTGTTACATCCCGGTGTCGGAATCCTCTACAGTGAAATACAGACAAACTTTATACCATTTAGCATTAGCTGTCAGCATTGTAAACGTGTTATATCCAGCTACTAGCTAGCGGTAGGCTAACGTTAGCTGCTGTCGAGTGTAGCGTTAACTAGCGTCACGTGCAGCAATGTTTTTGTTGCCTGTAACGTCTGTTTTAGAGCATCTGAGAGAAGTGCAGGCATATCCGTGGCACCAGAATGAGGCACCAAAATCCCCGTTGCTATTCCTGCAGCAGCAGGATGTGTTACGAGGAAGTACGGCAAAATAGTAGCTTGTTAGGCACGACGCAAAGCCGAGTGAAGTGAAAATAAATTAATAAATGGCGGCATGCGATTAATACGATTTAAAAAAATTTACGCATTATGCTTGGCCCTTAATCGCGTCGCGATTAACGCGTTAATGCTGACAGCCCTAGTAACTACCCTTCTGAAAAACACCAACTACCCTTCTGAAAAACAGTAACTAATAATTCGTTACTCTTTCAAAAACAGTAACTAATCATTAACTACCTATTTTTTTGTGTACCTTATTGTAAAGTGTTACCTGGTGCAGTAATGATAGTGCCGTTGTTCTGTGCGACATGACGGAGCAGGATGGAGCAGCACAAAGAGAAATTGCGCTAACTGCAACCAGACTCTTTTGCTAACCAGGAGTGCAAAATGAAGATAATACATGAGGACGGTAGTGACAGCAAGTAACTGTCAGTTAATCAGCGACACACAGATGTTATAAAATATTTTTTTATTAATTTTTAAAAATGTAATATGTTTCATTGTGGTGAGTAAGCTAAGTTTTCAATTTCTGTTTACACTTGCCATCTAAGGAAAATGTGTTACTAATCTGTGTCCTTAAGACAGCTCATTCTGCTGTGTGTCAGCCACTATTGATGTTTTTCAATATAAAAATAACATTCATAAACTTCATGAAATCTGTGGACATCTGTGAAATCATGTTTATTGGCAAAATTGCACAATTCTTAAATTTTTGGGGAGTAGTTGATGACTACTAAACTACACTATTCTTTAATGCCCTAGCATAGCCACACTTGTTTATGCCATTCAGTTGTTGTTCTGACACTTCTGACCAAAGTGTGTCAAATATTTACTTATTAAATATATTCCAGGTAGCATTGAGTTCTCTTACCTCCAACACTCTCCTCTCAGTCTGCTGGGCGATCTCGGCTGCTGCAGCAGCTTCCACCTGTTTAGCAGCCTGCAGGATTGTCTTCCACTGCTCCTCCGTGTCTCTGATGGCCTTCTGAACATGGGCTTTCCTGCCCTCGTCTGCGTCCTGATGGTCACACAGACTCTGGCCTCGCCTCCTCAGATTGTTTACCGTACAGTCACCTTCAGGTTTGGAGCTCAGGATGGTCTGCACAACCAACAAATGTTAAATTAACTGTTGTTAAATGCAACAGCTGATTAATTCAAACTTTAGACATTTAAAACATGAGGAGGAGAAAGAGTTGGGCTTTAATACCTGCATACTAACTAGGACGGTCAAAATTACACAAATTCCTTTTAATGCCACTAATTATTGTGACGTGCAATTAATTAATCAATTAAGAAATCATAGTCTATATCCAAGACGTTCCATTTCCAGGATTGCTCCGGTGCCGCAGGAAATTCCGCCAGATGTCCCTCTTTTTA
Organism: Sander vitreus; assembly: GCF_031162955.1. Lineage (NCBI taxonomy): Eukaryota > Metazoa > Chordata > Actinopteri > Perciformes > Percidae > Sander > Sander vitreus. Next base: position 2,286,095 of record NC_135874.1, on the reverse strand, counting down.
GCCGGATGTCCTTCCGCTTTCTTTGTGATGTAATTTTAAACTCTATGAGGACTATGGTTTCATGCTTTTTTTGTGATTAAAAATGTTTTATTTTTGGGCGCCCGGATAGCTCAGTTGGTAGAGGGGTGCCCAAATATAGAGGTTTATTCCAGCGGGCCCGGGTTTGACTCCGACCTGCAGCCCTTTGCTGCATGTCATTCCCTCCCTCTCTCTCCCCCTGTCTTCAGCTGTCCTGTCAAAATAAAGGCCAAAAATGCCCCAAAAATGTTTTATTTTTTAACATACAAAACATACAACTCGCAACATGAACACCCCCCCTGAATACAGTCATGCTAAGAAATACAGAGAGAGTTGTGTGGAGCTGATAGTCTTAATTATCTTCGTATTAATCATTTGGCAATGGCTTGAATGTAACGGATGTTCATTATTTAAAAAAAGTTACGCACTAAAGCTTTAAATTCAACAAGCAAATTTGTTATATTTTAGAAGAATACTGAAAGCAGCAGAACTGAGAACACTTTAATATGTGTTTATTTATCGCAAGTTATATCGTTATCGCGATATTCAACGTTATCGCCTATTTTCCTCATATCGTGCAGCTCTATTTAATTCAGGTCAATGTGCCCATTCAAATTGTGCTTTAATACAGCTTATTTCAAGATTATCAATCATCAATATTTGGGGATGTCTTAACTCGACTCTATTAATGCCCATATCTTGTTAAAGCCAATGTACCAATATTCAGAAAACATATCTCTACTACAGTAGAATAAGTTCAACCAGACCTGAGCTGCAAGGCATCTGTGGCCAGGTGGTGTGTGACTGCCCACAGCCTGTAGCTGCTGTTGTCTGTCTCGGATCCAGGACTGAGTGTTTTTACTCTGAGTGTCGAAGTCGTCTGAAAGACTCCGGAGCTCGGCCTGCCTGGCAGCCTGCTGAAGTGCTCTCCACTGCTGCTCTGTGTCTTCCACCAGCTGCTGAACCTCTGGTTTCCTGCTCTCCTCCAGATGTTCACGCAGATCTTCCCCTTGTGTCTGCAGTTCCAGTACCTTGGACTCTCCCTCACGTTTGGAAGTCATAACAGCCTGGAGACAGAAACGGTGGAGTGGGAGCTTAATGATCACAAGTAGGGCTGGGTACCAAATTCTGTACTTTTTAGGAACCCACCAAATTGCCTCTAAAATATTGAGTATCAAAAAATGCCTTGTCATTCAATACCCAATTTCAATACCTAAGGAGTAAATCTCAGCACCGTCAGTGAGCCAATAAGCATGAAACATGCTTCTACCAAGATCTAATAATGTTTGTGATTGGCTGTCTAATGTCACACCTTGTAGAGACACGCAGGAAAAACTTACAAAATCAAAAATTACACAGAGACGGGGCTCACGTAGTAGGAGCTGAAAAATAAATAAAAAGATTTTTGCCATAACGTGTGATGTTGTCATTTCTTTTTGTTATTATAAAATTTGTATCGAAAAAAGTATCATTTAGGAACCAGTATCAAAGTCACGGTATTGGTATCAGTACCAGTATCGAATATTTTTTTATGATACCCAGCCTTAATCACAATTTACCCTAGACTTCACTCCAACGAGAAACTCGTCAGGGTTTCCCCTCTGTATTGCAAGCATTCCTAAATTGCCCCCTACCAGGCCTAAGCTGGAAATGATTTTTTTTATCATTTTTAAGACATTTATTTAACTACAGTTAGCCTACGGAGGGGTGGCTCAGTTGGAAACTTAGAGGTAGTCATATTTTCAAATCTCTAGTTAGCTTTCAGCACTGACTTAATGTATGGAATCGGTCTTAGAGCTTTTGTAAATTCTTAATTTCGCAATTCCTTCGATGATTCTGTTATCACAGAAACAATTTGGCTCTATATTAATGCTGCCATCAGTCTGTGACTGGCCCCAGCCAGGCCCCCGTCAAAAAAAAAGACCCTTGCCACCAGACTTAACAATCATTCTGGGGGAAACCCTGCTCGTCACTGGTCAACACTGCTTGATGTGGGACATTGTGTGCAGAAAGTATAATAAGGTGTTCTTTGTAATGATGGCCAAAAAAAGCCTAAGAGTAGACTCTGATCACAGAAAATAATGATAATGTAATGTGAAGCCTTCACCTGGATTCAGCTATGCACATTTATTAAATGTATAATTTATCCGATCTGCCACTTAAAACTGGCTGCGTAGAAGTCTATGGTAATGGTGATCCTACTTGTGACAGATGTCACATCCATCCATATGTTGTGCTCGTATTTCGCACTATTTCAGGAAGTGTTAAAACAAAATTTGAGTCAGCTGCCCCCACTGTACCACTGTCAAAGTATTTCGCTCCTAGCGAGGAGCCTGATTCTACTGAAAGGGAAATGCCCAACCCCAGCTTCTCATTTTTATTTTATTTTCCTTTATTTACGTCTTTTATTTTTTTATATTATTTAATTTACTATTTAATTCATTTATTTAATTTACTACTTTTTTATCACTATTTATTTTTATTTCTATTTTTTCAGCTCTCTTTTAATTTTATATCTTTATTATTATTATTATTATTATTATTATTATTATTTATAATTCTTTATTTTTAATTAAGTCCTTTTTTACTTAATATCTATTATCTCTATACATTATTATTAATGTTAATATTATTAATGTTAATATTATTATTGTTTATTTTGTAATTACGCCCTCTTTTACTTATCACTGTTACTATCTCTCCATATAGAGGTATTTACCTCTGTACCAACGCCATTGAAACTTAAGACACTGAACTGCTGTTCAATGCCCTGAAACTTCCAATAATAATAGTCTGAGTAGTTTTGGCAACATTTCAAAGGCTTTTGTAAAAATACAATACTGAGGCTAAATCATATTTTCTCAAAATAGAAACTTTACAAGCTGAGATTGTCACTGATTTGAAAGCTCACCTGTGCGACCTGTAACCTTTCTTCAAACGGCATGTGACTGCCGAGGGACAACAGCTTCTGCTTCTGCTCTTTGATCCAGCACTGGATGCTTTCACTTTGGCTTTTGAAAGCATCAAAGTCCCTTTCAGTAGCAGCGTCGGTCTGTGCCTTGTTGAGACCGTCCTCAGCGGCCTGCAACACTTTCCTCCACTGCTCCTCGGTTTGTCTGACTGTGTCCCGAACCTCTCGTCTGCTGCTCTGGTCCAAGCCCTGGCTGTCACACAGACTCTGGCATTGTCGCTTCAGACGCTGGAGCTTTGACTCTCCATTGGGCTTGGAGCTCAGAATAGCCTGAAGAGAAAAAATACCCAATTTAGGAGACCACTTTGCCTCTATCCTCAGGAAACAAGCCTTGACAAGATGTTTTACACATTACATTGTGGTGGAATTTACAGCTTATGAACCCATGTTACGTAAGTTGAGACAATGGTACCCAGGTGTCAATCAGGTCAGTGTCCAACATAACCTCATAACCTTTCCACGCAGAGGAGTTGTTCAACGTTGTGCCTCTATAGATGACGGGAGACGTAGCAGCTGTATGATAAGACAGCGCTGCTCACCCTGCCAAGGTCATTGAGAAAGTAAACACATAACACATTTCTTCTGTGCTGAGATATTTGGGCGCCCGCAATATCTTTGTTTACCTGAAAGGCTCAGCTAAACTAAACACCTCCAGGAAGACAGAAACTTCAGAGAGTTGGGGACGGCAACAACACTGTACTGTGTGAGCCTAAATTCTCCTCAATTAAGTGTTCATTAAATGCTCCTTCTTCTTCTTCACGTATGTGAAATGAATTGTCCTGCTCCTGAGTTTTTCCTTAAAGGAGAATTCCGGTCGATTTCAACACGTAGCTCTGTTGTTTGGAAATTTGGAGTGCTGTCAGTAGCAAGAAAAACTAAAACAATCGGTGCTGCCTAAACCGAGTTACCCCCCTGCTAGCGTTAGCACCCAACAGGCTTAAACAGGGCAAGTTTTAAACTTGTTTTTAGCCTCTAAACATGCTCGAAATGTCATTACAAGTGCCTACCCATGTGCAGTGATTCCTTCCGAGGGAACACAGCAAATTTGACTGGAATATTGGATTGTATGAGTTCGACAATCGACTAGTGTGGACTTGACCGGAAAACAGGAAATAAACAGAGGTATGTGCACTGGCTGGTTTAACACAACTTTTATGCCTTTCTGTCACATCTACTGCAGTCAGATTCGCTGTGTTCCCTCGGAAGGAATCATTGCACATGGGTAGGCACTTGTAATGACATTTCGAGCATGTTTAGAGGCTTAAAACATATTTAAAACTTGCCATGTTTAAGCCTGTTGGGTGCTAACGCTAGCAGGAGGATAACACGGTGTAGGCTACACCGATTGTTTTTTTTTTTTTTGCTACTGCCAGCACTCCAAATTTCCAAACAACAGAGCTACGTGTTGAAATTGACCGGAATTCTCCTTTAACACCCATCACAACCTTAACAAACCGATACACAACCACTTTAAACTTACTTGTGCAATCTCAAGCTTTTCTTCAACTTGCATGCAACCAGCAAGCGACTGTATGCTCTGCTCCTGGTCTCTGATCCAGGACTGAACATTTTCGTTCTGGGTTTTGACAGCGTCTAAGTCCTTGCCCAACAGGGCTTGTGTTTGGGCCTGGCTGAGATTCTCCTCAGCCGTGTGCAGAACCGTGCTCCACTGCTCCTCCGTTTCTCGGAGCGACTGCTGGACCTCTTGTTTCCTGCCGTCCTGCAGGTCCTCCCGCTCACACAGACTTTCACTTTGTCTCCTCAGGGCGTTCATTTTAGAGTCTCCTTCGGCTTTGGAGCTCAGGATGGCCTGATGAAAACATGGCCAGATGATGAAAACATTTGGATATGAAAATACATGTTTGTGATGTAAGCATCCTCAGATAATAAATTCTAATGACTTATGGCGATCCCTGACTTTTAACAGGTGGAAACCAATTCTGAAACTGGTGACCTAATTTCCCTCAGCCTCAATTGATACTTGAATATTAAAAGTAAAAACATAATATAACCGGGTAACCTCTAACTCACCCAGTACAGTGTGCGCCCTCATGTAGGCTGAGTCTTTGGCCTTTCCTGTCTATCCACTATCACTATCGAATAAAGTATGGCCGCTTGAGAGTTCTCTCCGGCTCTAAAAAGACAAAGTAGTAACTTTCTCCAAGCAAACTTGAAAATACCGGTCAGGAATCTATTGTAGAGATGCCTAACAAGCAGAACAACAAAGACTTTTCCGCTTTTTTGACAACCCTGAGTCTCTTGCTGCATTTTTGGACACTCTTAAATAGCTCTTACGTAACGTTTGTTTTCCACCAGTAATGTTGGTTCTCCGGGAACCATCACCTTATCGTGGTGGAGAGGTTTGTGTGTCCCTATGAACCTGAGGGCTGTGTTGTCTGGAGCTTTGTGCTCCTGGTAGGGTCTCCCAAGGCAAAGTGGTCTCAGGTGAGGGGCCAGACAAAGAATGGTTCAAAAATCCTATGAAAAATCGAGGAAGGGATGAAGTGACCCTGCCCAGAGGAAGCCCGGGGCCCCCGTCTGGAGCCAGGCCCAGATGGAGGGCTCGTCAGCGAGCGTCTGGTGGCCGGGTTTGCCACGGAGCCCGGTCGGGCACAGCCCGAAAAAGCTACGTGGCGGACATCCCTCCATCCCATGGGCCCACCACCTGTGGGAGGAACCGCTGGGGTCGGGTGCGCTGCCACATGGGTGGCAGTGAAGGTCAGGGGCCTCGACGGACCAGACCCGGGCAGCAGAGGCTGGCTCTGGGGACGTGGAATGTCACCTCTCTGTGGGGGGAAGGAGCCGGAACTTGTGCGGGAGGTGGAGCGCTACCGGTTAGATCTGGTGGGGCTTACCTCTACGCACAGTCTTGGTTCTGGAACCATACTCCTGGATAGGGGTTGGACTCTTTTCTTCTCCGGAGTTGCCCAGGGTGTGAGGCGCCGGGCGGGTGTGGGGATACTCACAAGCCCCCGGCTGAGCGCCGCTACGTTGGAGTTTAACCCGGTGGACGAGAGGGTCGCCTCCCCTACGCCTGCGGGTTGTGGGGGGGGGGAAAAACTCTGACTGTTGTTTGTGCATATGCACCAAACAAGAGTTCAGAGTATTCGGCCTTCTTGGAGACCTTGAGTGGAGTCCTGCATGGGGCTCCAGTTGGGGACTCCATAGTTCTGCTGGGGGACTTCAACGCGCACGTGGGTAATGATGGAGACACATGGAGAGGCGTGATTGGGAGGAACGGCCTCCCTGATCTAAACCAGAGTGGTTGTTTGTTGTTGGACTTCTGTGCTAGTCATGGATTGTCTATAACGAACACCATGTTCGAAACATAGGGATGCTCATAAGTGTACTTGGTACCAGAGCACCCTAGGCCAAAGGTCAATGATCGATTTTATAATCGCTTTCATCTGATCTGAGGCCATATGTTTTGGACACTCGGGTGAAGAGAGGGGCGGAGCTGTCAACCGATCACCATCTGGTGGTGAGTTGGGTCAGGGGTGGGGGAAGACTCTGGACAGACCTGGTAAGCCCAAACGGGTAGTGCGGGTAAATTGGGAACGTCTGAGGAGGCCCCTGTCCGACAGACTTTCAACTCACACCTCCGGGCGGAGCTTTTCGTGCATCCCTGTGGAGGCTGGGGGCATTGAACCCGAGTGGACAATGTTCAAAGTTTCCATTGCTGAAGCTGCGGTGAGGAGCTGTGGTCTTAGGGTCTTAGGTGCCTCAAGGGGCGGTAACCCACGAACACCGTGGTGGACACCGGTGGTCAGGGAAGCCGTCCGACTGAAGAAGGAGTCTTTCCGGGATATGTTATCCCAGACGACTCCGGAGGCAGTTGCAAGGTACCGAAGGGCTCGAAGGGCTGCAGCCTCTGCCGTGAAAGAGGCAAAGCAGCGTGTGTGGGAGAAGTTCGGAGAAGACATGGAGAAGGACTTTCGGTCGGCACCAAGGTGCTTCTGGAAAACCGCTCGCCACCTCAGGAGGGGGGAAGGGAACCATCCAAGCTGTGTACAGTAAGGATGGGACGCTGTTGACCTCAACTGAGGAGGTAATAGGGCGGTGGAAGGAGCACTTTGAGGAACTCCTAACCGACTAATACGCCCTCTATGGTAGAGGCAGAGCTGGAGGATGAGGGGGGGATTGGCATCAATTTCCCTGGTGGAGGTTGCTGAGGTAGTTAAACAACTCCACAGTGGCAAAGCCCCAGGAATTGATGAGATCCGTCCAGAAATGCTTAAAGCTCTGGGTGTGGAGGGGTTGTCTTGGTTGACACGCCTCTCAACATTGCGTGGAAGTCTGGGACGGTGCCTAAGGAGTGGCAGACCGGGGTGGTGGTTCCCCTTTAAAAAAGGGGGGACCAGAGGGTGTGTGCCAATTACAGGGGTATCACACTTCTCAGCCTCCCGGTAAAGTCTACTCCAAGGTGCTGGAAAGGAGGGTTCGGTCGATAGTCGAATCTCAGGTTGAAGAGGAACAATGCGGATTCCGTCCCTGGTCGTGGGAACAACGGACCAGATCTTTACTCTGCAAGGATCCTGGAGGGAGCCTGGGAGTATGCCCAACCAGTCTACATGTGTTTTGTGGATCTGGAGAAGGCGTATGACCGGGTGCCCCGGGAGATACTGTGGGAGGTGCTGCGGGAGTACGGGGTGAGGGGGTCCCTTCTCAGGGCCATCCAATCTCTGTACGACCAAAGCGAGAGCTGTGTCCGGGTTCTCGGCAGTAAGTCGGACTCGTTTCAGGTGAGAGTTGGCCTCCGCCAGGGCTGCGCTTTGTCACCAATCCTGTTTGTAGTATTTATGGACAGGATATCGAGGCGTAGTCGGGGTGGGAGAGGGGTTGCAGTTCGGTGGGCTGGGGATCTCATCGCTGCTTTTTTGCAGATGATGTGGTCCTGATGGCATCATCGGCCTGTGACCTTCAGCACTCACTGGATCGGTTCGCAGCCGAGTGTGAAGCGGCTGGGATGAGGATCAGCACCTCTAAATCGGAGGCCATGGTTCTCAGCAGGAAACCGATGGAGTGCCTTCTCCAGGTAGGGAATGAGTCCTTACCCCCAAGTGAAGGAGTTCAAGTACCTTGGGGTCTTGTTCGCGAAAGTGAGGGGACAATGGAGCGGAGATTGGTCGGAGAATCGGCACAGCAGGTGCGGTATTACATTCAATTTATCGCACCGTTAGACGAAAAGAGAGCTGAGCCAGAAGGCAAAGCTCTCAATCTACCGGTCAGTTTTTTGTTCCTACCTCACCTATGGTCATGAAGGCTGGGTCATGACCGAAAGAACAAGATCCAGGGTACAAGCGGCCGAAATGGGTTTCCTCAGGAGGGTAGCTGGCGTCTCCCTTAGAGATAGGGTGAGAAGCTCAGTTATCCGTGAGGAGCTCGGAGTAGAGCCGCTGCTCCTTTGCGTCGAAAGGAGCCAGTTGAGGTGGTTCGGGCATCTGGTAAGGATGCCCCCTGGGCGCCTCCCTAGGGAGGTGTTCCAGGCACGTCCAGCTGGGAGGAGGCCTCGGGGGAGACCCAGGACTAGGTGGAGGGATTATATCTCTAACCTGGCCTGGGAACGCCTCGGGATCCCCCAGTCGGAGCTGGTTAATGTGGCCCGGGAAAGGGAAGTTTGGGGTCCCCTGCTGGAGCTGCTACCCCCGCGACCCGACCCCGGATAAGCGGATGAAGATGGATGGATGGATGGATGTTGGAGTAAGATGGACATAACCCCCACCGAGCCCCTATCCAAACATTATTTCTGCTGTTTGGTTGTTATAGACACTGTTGACAGACTGATTAAGCAGCGGAGCTGAATCTACATGCAACATTTCTCCTTGGTAACAGGATACTTTTAGTTGCTTTGCCCGCTTGCTTTGTTTTGTTTAATGTAGTGTACAAATAATTGATATACTTTAATTTCAAATGAGTTTTACACTTCACTACAACCTTCTGTTATGACTACAGCACTTTGAATTATCACCCTTTTTTCTTTTTGGGCATTTCTGCCTTTATTGGATAGGAAAGCTGAGATATGAAAGGGGAGAGGAAGGGGAGAGACATGCAGGAAAACCGTCAAAGGTCGGACTCGAAACCCCTTCTGCGTCGAGGAATAAATCTCTGCATATGTGCGCCTGCTCTACCAACTGAGCTAACCAGCCACATTGTATTTCATATTTAAGAATTGACTGGCATAAAGCCCATGTCCGGGTTCACGTACAATTCAGTAATTTTCATTTTGGGGTGGTGGTGTCATTTATTTAGCCTGGAGTTGTGATATTGTCTCAAGCGTCTCTGAGCTGTTACTGTTGTCTATCTTGTTAAATTAGGATATGTTTAAGCCTAGTGTGCTTGGTGACTTCATTTGGGGTACTTTTACCCTGTCGTTTGGGGACAAGATAGGGGAGGGTAAACGCTGCAATCTTGGTTTTCTCTACTTAAATTCTTCCGCTATGCCATGTGACTGGAGCTCTAGGTTCCTTGCCTGTACTGTAGTCAGCTTCTCCTCATTCAGCTTGTATTACCTATTTACTTTCCAACTTAACAATTCCTATGTCTGGGTCACTTAAACTCGTTACTTGGAATGTCCAGGGGATTGGCCACGTAATAAAGAGGAAGAAGAATTTAACGCATCTGAAAAACAAAAAGCCGACATAGTACTACTTTAAACTAAATTATCTGACACAGAACACTTGAAGCTTAGGAGAGATTTGGTGGATTGAGTCTACTTCTCTTCCCACTCACAAAATAAAAGAGGTACAGGCATTCTCATACAAAAGAACATCCTTTTCATTTTGGAACATGAAGAAAAAGACCCGGAGGGGAGATTCATTCTAATTACAGGCTCAATTCTTAAACAACACATAACTATTCTTAATGTTTATGCTCCGAACTCTGATTCACCTCATTTTATATCTCAAATTGTTTTACTGTTTAATCATTATTGCAAAGGCCTGGGCTTCCTAGCTGGTGATTTTAATTGTATTATGAATGCTTCTCTGGATAAATCCTCCTCCGCAAATGTATCAAATCCAAGGTCATCCACTGCGCTCAATAATTTATGTAAAGTCACTGGGCTGATAGATGTATGGCGACAGATTAATCCTAAAGTGAGAGATTATACATTCTCACATCCACAGAAGTCATACTCCAGACTCAACTACTTTTTTTAATCCCAAACAATTTTTACATGCAGTCCAGGCTTGCCGTATAGACTCTATTGTCCTATCGGATCACGCCCCAGTGCTTTTGCATATTGACCCAGCAGTTAACATTCCCAGAACTCCAACCTGGAGATTCAATACGTTACTTCTGTACCTTCGTCCGGAACGATCTATCTAAATCTAAAAAAAAAACAGGTGTCCTCTGCTATGATCTGGGATGTGGCTAAAACCACTTTACGCGGGCATCTTATCTCCTACACTTCTCATCAAAATAAGGTTCTAGAGAGCAATAGGCACAATCTTGACAAGGAAGTTACTAGGTTAGAACAAATACATAAACAAATGTACGCTTACTTGCCAACCACCTGAAAAATCTGAACAATGATCACTCAATCAACATGATTAGAATCCCTGTGGTGATGCTTCCTGTGACCCATTGGCTATCAATAGTACATTTAGAGATTTTTATAAATCCCTTTACAGTTCAGAGAAGATTGACTCCAACATTACCTCTTACTTAAATTTCATTGCCTGCTGTTGCGGAGGAGGAACACTCCACCTTAAATGCGGCATTTATGCCAGAGGAAGTCTGGTCCGCAATCCAGGCCATGCCGAATGGGAAATGTCCGGGGCCTGATGGGTTTCCACTAGAATATTACAAGAAGATTTGGCCAGAATTCCACCCAATTTTTATGCCTGCTATTAATAATATTCTGAAGGGTGATAGTCCTCCCTCTTGGAGATACGCCTCAATTAGCCCACTCTTAAAAAAAAATCCCTTGGACTGTTCATCATACAGACCTATTAGCCTACTTATTGTACACTACAAAATAGTTGCAAAAGTACTGCCCCGCAGGCTTGAAAATGTTATTCCTAAAATTATTAATGCCGATCAGGCAGGATTTGTGAAATCAATATATGGCACAGACAATGTACATCGAGCACTTAATGTCATTCACGGTCTTAATACCCATAAAAACCCAGCGTTTACAATTTCGTTGGATGCCGAAAAGGCATTCAACCATGTAGAATGGCCTTTTTTGTTCTCAGTCTTAGAAAATTTTGATTTAGGTTCCAGTTTTATCAATGTGATTAAAACTCTTTACTCTGACCCAATAGCAAGTGTTAATACAAATGGACTGATGTCGGAGGGTTTAGCAGAGCACAGAGGTTGTAGACAAGGGTGCCCCTTGTCACCTTTATTGTTTACACTGTTTAATGGGCCCCTGGCCGAGGCATTCAGGACTAATCCGGACATAACCAGTATTACAGCAGGTGAAAAGAACCATGTAATTTCCTTAATTGCTGATGATGTCCTCCTGTATTTAAGTAATCCTGGTGAAATCAGTTCCAGATGATTTGAACAATGTATTTGAGACAAATTATTCCCCTGTGATTCAAAAAATTATAAACGATTTGAAGAAGTGGACCTCCCTGCCGACTTCCCTCTTCTGGAGAATAAACACTATAAAAACAAACATCTTCCCACAGTTAAACTACTTATTTCAAAATCTTCCATGCTTCTTGACCCCAGCGTTTTTTAAGTCGCTAAACTCATATATCTCTCAGTATATTTGCAACAAACATCAGAGGGTTTGTTTTTCCTAAACTTATTAAACCGAAGGAAGTGGGAGGTTTATCCCTTCCCAACCTACAACTTTATTATTGGTCGGCTCAACTCAAAATGATGACGACTTGGTTTATAAAGAGGAGGGATTCTTTATGGATTAGTCTCGAGTCTCTGGCATGTCATCCTAGAAGGCTTGAATCCCTCCCCTTTATTAATGATATGGACCAGATGAACGCTCTCAACAATAATATTATTTACAACACACTACAGGTCTGGAGCGATGTGAGAAAATATTTAAATATTCCCTCTGCTATCTCTGCTTGGTCCTCCCTGGCATTGAAACCTGACCTTCAGGTGCAGATTAGGAGTATTGGTTTGCTGGAGTGGGCTTCCAAGGGCTTATCAGATGTCACAGGCCTATTGATTTCCAACTCTGTAAAGCCGTTTGAGCAAATTAGAAAGGATTTGGACATTCCTCGTAATGACTTTTTTAAATATCTCTAAATTTGCCACTTTGTGGAATCTCTTTTAGGAAGAACAGGATACGCTTAGAGCTATCAGAGTTGGAAAGTGCTATGGTCTCGGCCAAATCTCTTAAGGGGGTGATTTCAAAGATTCATTCTTTACTGCTGTACTCTGACTCTTCAGCCTATGACTCACCAAAGCCGGTATGGGAACGTGATCTGGAGGTCACATTTAGCTCTGCAGATTGGACCAAGTTTTGCAATGGAATCTTCCCAAAATGTACATCGATTTCTATACAGAATTTTAAGTTTTTCCATAGGACTTATTTTATTTTATACTTTTTTTATACCTGTTTGCCTCCAGAAAATGTTTCCCCATAGTTCAAATCTTTATCATAAATGTAAAACACACAAGGGTACATTTATTCACCTGTTCTGGACATTTTGGAAAAAGGTTCATTCTGTGGTCCAGGAGGTTATCGCTAAACATTACATTATCCTCATTTTATCTGTTAAACCATACTTTGGAAAATCTTTTTGACATGGACACCAAATATCTGTTGATAATTCTTTTATTTCTAGCTAAAAAAAATGTATTTTACTGAGGTAGTCTGCCCCACAAGTCCCAACGGTCAGTATGTGGTTGTCACAGATATCGTCTCTTCTCCCTTTGGAGAAACTGACTTATGACCTCAATCATAATTCCGACAGATTCTGGAGACGTTGGAGACCACTGCATTCCTTCCTGCAGAGACTCTGACTTCACTGTTTGTTTAATTTGCATGTACTTAGCTATTTATTTCTTGTACAGTACTAGTTAGTTTATTTTTTTTTATGTGTGTGTGTATATATCTTTATTAGGGCTGTCAAAATAACACGTTAATTTTGATTAATTAATCTGAGAAAAAATAACGCAGATTAATCCATTCCATATTGACGTTTGACCCAGAGCCGTTCTAGCCACCATTGGACTGTAAAATGAAGGAGGGAGACGAGAATGTTCTGCCTGGATTATTAATTGGAACATTTACTTGTAAAAATCTTCTTCCTGCCAACCCTGGCTACCGAAATGTTGTGCCACTGATACGTCTGCACTTCTCTCTGATGCTCTGAAACACAAACACCGCTGCACATGACGCTAGTTAACACTATACTTGACAGCAGTTTACGTTAGCCTACCGCTAGCTAGTAGCTGGATTAAACACTGTTAAAATGCTGACAGCTAACGCTAAACGAAGTAAAGTTTGACTGTGTTTCACTGTAGAGGATTCAACACCGGTATGTAACAATCTGCAGCTGCAGTCAGAAAAACAACACAGATGGTGCGTTCAATGAAACTGGTAAACTACAGACTCGTGGTGCATTTGAAATTATTGTAAATGTCCTTTTCCCATTTGATGGTTCAACAGCAATTTACTACTGAAATTAGTTATTGTTATACATTATTATTAAATCATTTAATTTTGACCATATGGCCTTAGCAATAAACAAGCCGTTCTTGAATGCCACCAACTGTTGTTTAGTACCCTTTTTTTTTCTTTTCTTTTTTTACCTTCTTAAAAAGTATCGGTTCAGGCACCGTTAATTATGTATCCGATTAATTTCAATTAATTACAGAGTATGTAATTAATTAGATTACATTTTTTGATCGACACACACACATACATATATACACACACACACATTTTTCGTGTGTCGGTAAAACTCAAAAATCAATTAAAAAAAATCCAAATTATAATTAATACATACAAAGGAATACAGATTAGAATCATATCTGCTTTATATCAAAAATTGATGACAAATAAACATAAAACTAAATATATAAAAGAAAAATGGGAATCAGAGATTAACACGAAAATTTCGCATGATGATTTGCAAGACGTGGAAAACACATCAGACAACCACGAATTCGCGGATATGGAGGGAGTTCTCTTGGAAAAATCTGATCCGTTTTTTATTATGCCCAAGATAAGTATAAAAGCATAAATTTAACATGTTGGCGAGAGTGTGGAGTAAAGGATGCAGACCACTCACACATATTCTGGAAATGTCACAAAGTACTAAAGTTTTGGAGAATTGTACATGAAACCATACAAAAGATACTAGGGTACGATATTCCTATGAGCTACACGGTACTGTACCCAAACAGAGTGTAAGAATGAGAGACAAATATTTGGTTAAAATACTACTGATAGCTAGTAAGAAAGCTATAACAAGGAAATGGGGTAAGGAGGATCCTCCTTGTAAAGAAGAATGGATAGGTATAGTAGAAGAAATCTATATGATGGAGATATTGACACACCGCCTGAGACTACAACAAGCACAGCTTGAAGAAAAGTGGGAGAAATGGACAATAAAAAGATGGTTCATAACCAAAACCAGCAACGAGGAATATGGACAAAAACAAATGATTTAAATGAAGTCACGAGAAGAAAAATGAACTGCTAGAAATGTAACTCCCAAACAAATATTTTGTTTGTTTTTTGTTTACTGTATTATTTTGATTGTGGATTGTTTGTGTGAGTTTTATAATACAAATCTAAAAAAAAAAAAAATCAATTAAAAAAAAGAAAATGTCACTGAATTTTCAGAACTTAACTGCAATGTTCTATGAATACTTATTTTAATCGGAATCGGTTAAATAAAGCAGTTGACATTTAAAAAAAATAAATAAATAAATAAGTGAAAAGCCCCAAAAACATTGTGATGTAATATGCTAACATATGTATATGAGCCTGAGCAAAGTAACTCTTTTAAAAATAAGTCTTATCAATGCCACCTTCCTACTCCTGGTTCATGCAAACTGGCTTGTGAAACAGTTCATTCAATTCCATAATTAGATCATTTTTGGTTGCAGATTTGTCTTGTTAAGTTTCATTTATGAAATCAAGAATGGTGGAATAAAAATCTAAATTGGAAACAAACCAACTATTCCCCACCAAATTGTCTGCAACTGACCTGTGCTCTGTGCTTCCTCTCCTGTGTCTGGGCGTCTCTGTCAGAGGGGGTGAGGGGCTGCAGAAGCTCGGTGATCCAGGTCCTGGTGCTCTGAGCCTGAGTATTAAAGTTGTCACATTCTGCCTCCAGGGCGCTCTGGGCATCTGCCTGCCTCTGCAGCCTGCTTTCCAGGTTTCTGTAGCATTGTATCAAGTTGTCGCCGTCCTTCAGGAGGCTTTCAGCTCGGACGCCTTGTCTGCGCACTGATGCTAAGAGCTCACTGAGAGACTCCGCTCTACTGCTGTCTCATTGGAGGCAAGGTGAGGCATGGTTATAAACAAAAACAGGCAATCCATTCAGTGCTGTACTTAAGACATAAAAACAAGATACAAAAGAAACACAGGCAATATAAAAAGATACAGAAAGTAAAGGACAGAAGCTTTAGGCTCTAGTTTTTTGGCAGTTATTTTGAATATGTAGTCTGCCAACACCAATAATAAAATGTTTAAAAATTCTAAAAAACACCCATTACAATGGTCAAATTTTGGCTTATCACAGATGTAACAATATCTGGCGTATTTGGATACAGAAATTGAAATTCATTCAAGTTTAATATATTGTTGCATTTGGGGTTTTATTCATAATTATTATATGTAATATTTTAATTTCCAGTGGAGTTACCTATTGAACATGTAGTGTTGTCCTAACTATAAAATATCTTTGTCATACATGTTTAAATCTGACAGTTCAGCGTTTTTCAGTCTGAAAATATCAGCATCAGAATGAATGTTGAAAATCACCTCTCATCCTGAAGGTTTTTGAGTAGAAGTTTGACTTTGTCTACCTCCACAGGCTGTTTTTCTTTGTTTTGCAGCCAGTCACGGAAGCTATTGTGTTGCTTCTGCAGACTAGAGAACAAAAGACACAAGTCAAACAAACATGTTTTCTTAGTTTTTTTTAGTGGTTACAATTACACATCACACATCACAGGGTTTCCCCCAGAAAAGTTGTTTAGCCCGGTGTCTTTTTTTGACGAGAGCCCGGGTGGGGTCAGTCCCAGACTAATGGCAGCATTAATGTAGAGTCTAATAGTTTCTGTGATACCAAATCATGGACGGAATCACGAAATTAAGAATTAGGAGGAATTGGCTTATGCCTGGTGGGCCACCGCGCAATACAATGGCGGAAACCCTTTATCACTTCTGTGCAGTTTGTGAGATTCCTGGTCAAAAAGGGAAGATTTTGACACTTTTTCACTGTTTTCAGAGCACGGCTAACACATTAGCAGAAGCAGAAATGTATTTATCTTCATTTGTGATTACCTGTTCAAGTCCCTGAGGAGAAGCTCCATTTGTTTCTGCCTGTTGAGGCAGTGGGTTCTGAACGTGGCCACCTCCTTCTGCTGCTCCTTCAGCCAGTCGGTGAACTCTGAGAGCTGCTGGAGAGGAACCTGCTGGCTGCCTCTCTCCAGCTGAACCTTTAGCTGCTCGAGACGTCTCTCTGCATCCTTGGATTTTAAAAAAACCTGATGGGCATGAGAGGAATTGTGAGGACCCATCCGTCACCCAACAATCTACAGAATCCCTCTACACATCGAATGATCCATGCACTTACAGTGAGTCTTTGCAGGGATGTTTCCACGTCTGCACTGCTCTCAGGGTGCTCAAAGCACTCATTGACGGACAGCTGCAAGTCCTGGAACCAATCCTCAAACGGCTGCCTTTCATCTAGAGGAAAATGAAAAGTACTTTTAAAAATTACAAATTTACAAAGCCAAAATTACAATCCCTGATTCAGAAATACAATATCAAAAAGTGAGATAAGTACAAATTAAGTGCATCTCTGACAAAGTGCATATATATTTTTTTTATCTGGGAAAAAAGAAAAGAAAATATCTAGCATATTCAACAACTTAATAAGGCAATGGTATATCAGTGCTGTGTTTCTGTAAATGTATTTGGAATTTTTCTGCCACCTAGTCACTCTACTTTTAGTTTTGAACCTTTTTTAAAAATGCCTGTGATTGCTTCTAAAGCTGGCATGAAATTGCACGTCTGATCTCTGTATTTATTTATTTTGCTGTAATCAGGTCTTTCTCGCAAAAGAAATCTGATTATAAACGGATAAAAAAAAAGAGGTTAAATATGTGGCTTTAAAATTACATTTTATTCTGAGATTTTCATGTGCACTTGGTTTTGCTATCCATTTCCAAATGGCAATACCGCCACAGTAAAAATAAACACATACAGTACTTAAGATCACAATTGACAACACATAAATGAAAACACATTCCTGATAGATTCACACTTCATTGTATATGATCATCAAGATACCGTCTACTAAAACAGAAGACACAAAAGCCACACTAACCTTTGATAACGTTGAGCAGGCCTTTGTCCCTCTCCTCTCTCTTCAGCTGGATCATGGCCTGGGTGCGGGAGATGGCCTCCTTCAGCCTGCTGCAGTCTACAGACAGCACCTCCAGCACCTGAGGACTGGCTACACTGGAAACCAAGCCAACCTCCTTCATCGCAGCCTCGGCCTGCTGCTCCTGAGCCCCCAGTTTATCCCATAGATGCTGTAAGGACAAGGGATGAAACAGTGAAAATGCTGGCAGTAACAGTAACAGTCCACTCTAAGAAATAAATTCTTAAGTTCTGGCAGCTCATTACCCGAACTTTGCTCCATATTTAAAAAATGGAAATTATGTGTGTACCTCAGTTAAAATACAGAACATTTGAAGAAAAAACTTGTTGAAAAAAGCAACAAACGCCGAAAAAAGCCACATAAACATCAGAAAAAGCGGCAAAGAGGTCGAAAAAAGTGTCACAAAGGTCAAAAAAGCGACAAGAGATATGATTAACTTTTTTTTTTAAATGTCGTAAAAAGCGACACAAGTCAAAAAAACTGACAATGTAGACGTATAATCTAAAATAGTAATAAAATCTAAATCTAAAATAAATAATCAAAACCAATCACTGTGGCGGACAAAAATTGTGCAATTCCAAATGTAAAAAACTAAAATACAACTATGAATCTCGTTCTATGGACAATTTCTGTTAAAATAAACAGCCATACAGTACAACTGTTAAAGGGGTGATAGAATGCAAAACCGAGTTTACCTTGTCATAGTTGAATAACGACAGTTCGGTGGATGAAATGGGCATACAGAGAACCTCAAAGTCCCATTGACACCTCTTTCCTATGCAAATCTCACAATTTGAAACTGCAGCTGAAAATCCCAACGAAGCTAATAGTTGACGTCAACTCGGTGGCTGTACCTAAATTGGCTCTGGTCTGTACCTTTGTCACTCCCCAAAATGTACATACAGACCACTGGTCTGAGACCAGCTGGTGTTCTAAATGTAGGTCACAGCAGATCTCAGACACTTGTTTAGCTGCGAGCTTTGCACTTCCAGGGGAATTACAAAGAAGAAAGTTTGGAAGTTTTTCAAGGATACTGAAAATGAACCACAGTCGTAAACGCAGTGTTCCAGGCTGTACAGGGAATGCTGACACTTTTCACATTTCATCGCGGGCTGCCGGTCGTGGTGCTCCAGGTAAGCAGTAGTTAGTGGTTCAGTTACCCCAGAAAAGACGACTATGCACTGGGTACAGAGCACCATGCTGCCGGTCGTGGAGCTCTGTCAGGTCGGCGGTAGTTGGTGGTCTAGTCACCGGATAACTGCAAGTGTGGCATGCATGTTCCCTGATATTAATAAATTAAGTTATGTTTTCATTTATATTGCAATGTAAATAATACACTTAACCAGTAGCGGAGTGGCAATCGGGAGAGTCAGGACTTTTCCTGGTGGGCCGGTAGTGTTTCGAGGCCGCGAGGGCCGGTCTGATAATAGTTAATAGATAAAAGTTCTTAGCAACACCATCCGGTAGCCTGGTGTGCAGCCGCTGCCCACTGGTCAAACTGTGCAGCCTCTGCTCAACCCGCATCAGTGGGCATCATTAGACTCACACACTGTCACATACTGTTAACATTACCGATAGACTTCCAAACGTGCGGCTGGGCAGCAGCCGTGAGCAGCAGGCAATGGAGCGGGAGTTGTGGATCTAACGCGGCGGCGCAGGGGACTTGCAATGGGCAGTGTGCTGCCCTCTGTCTATGTGCCTGTGGGCTTCACTCTCCGCTAAATGTCCCCGCGTTGAGACACTGAACTAGCTACAGCGCGAGTTGTGATTCCTTGTCTGGAAGTGGAGGTTTTTTATGTCCCAAGGGTAACGTTACAACAACACTAGCTGTAATGAAAGTGTCGAAACTTTGCATTGGTGTGTGTGTGTGCGTGACACACTGGAGGATGACTAAACTGTAACTAAACTGTGTCTCTGGTGCTTTGTATAGTAACATTAGTTGATGGCGCTGCAGCCATTTGGAAGTCTAGCGGTAACGTTAACAGACAGTGTGTGAGTCTAATGATGGAAAGCCAAAGGAAAAGTTGAAAAGCTGTTCATCCCCCCCCCGTGTGTCTGTCTCTGCAGTTTTGTTGTAAACCAAGTAGGTCTGTCAAAATAACGCGTTAATTTCGATTAATTAATCTGACAAAAAATAACGCGTTAAAAAAATTAACGCAGATTAATCCATTCCATATTGACGTTTGCATACAGATGAAAATCTGGTGCCACTGATATGTCTGCGCTTCTCTCTGATGCTCTGAAACAGACGTTACAGGAAACACAAACACCGCTGCATGTGACGCTAGTTAACACAATACTCAACAGCAGCTAACGTTAGCCTACCGCTAGCTAGTAGCTGGATTAAACACTGTTAAAATGCTGACAGCTAACGCTAAACGGTGTAAAGTTTGACTGTGTTTTACTGTAGAGGATTCAACACCGGTACGTAACAATCTGCAGCTGCCGTCGGAGAAACAACACAGACGGTGCGTTCAATGAAACTGGTAAACTACAGCCTCATGGTGCATTTGAAGTTATTGTAAATGTCCTTTTCC
This sequence comes from Sander vitreus, assembly GCF_031162955.1. NCBI lineage: Eukaryota > Metazoa > Chordata > Actinopteri > Perciformes > Percidae > Sander > Sander vitreus. The sequence goes on along the minus strand of NC_135874.1, from coordinate 2,266,023 downwards.
TATCTGGTTGTTTTGGTTGTCGTTCAATAGCAATTTACTATTGAAATAAGTTATTGTTATACATTATTATTAAATCATTTAATTTTGACCATACAGCCTTAGCAATAAACAAGCCGTTCTTTAATGTCACCAACTGTTGTTTAGTACCCTTTTTTTTTTCTTTTCTTTTTTTACTTTCTTAAAAAGTATCGGTTCAAGCACCGTTAATTATGTATGCGATTAATTTCGATTAATTAATCACAGAGTATGTAATTAATTAGATTAAATTTTTTAATCGATTGACAGCCCTAAAACTAAGCAATCAGTGTGCACCTCATCTAAATATTCATATTCGTTTCATTCTAGGGCTATTTCACAGAGTTGCATTCGGGCGCATAGAACAGCACCCGGGGCATTTTCAGCCCAACCAATGTTACATACCCTATTCGGAGACCTTAAGGAACAGTTAAATACCCTATATAATCATTCTATCACCCCTTTAATACACAGATATTTCTTGGAGTCAAGAATCAAAGGAAAAGAGTCAGGGTCAAACTCACTGATGTGAAACTGATATGATCTGAAAGGTGGAATTAAATAAACTGAAAGATTATTTGAATTCTTTTCCCAATTTACTCTTCTAAATATCATCCTTTATATGTATTTTTATACCACCAAAAAGTATACGAGTTTGACATATTTATTATACTAATTCTGTCATTATTACCACGCAGTATTGTACTTTTCCAGCAGATACTTTAATGTCGTTGTAGATGCTGTTTTAGTAACATACATACAAGTGCAAAAGCACCAAGGACATTTTTGTGAAATTAGGATCTCATCATCATCATTCTTATAGTACATTAAATTAAGGTTGTTTTTTGTTTTTTTAACAAAATCAAATTAAACTGTGAGAAATGAACACGTCACAACAAATTCAAGAAATATATAAATATATTCTGTAGTATGATTGGTTTAAAGAAATGCCAATAAACCAGAGCACGTTTTTCTCCTATCCCGGAATGCTGTGTGGACGAGCCAGACCCTCCTCTGCAGCACTGTGGAGGAGGGTCTGGCAATGCAAGACTAGGGTTTATGTGGCTTCATCCAACAGTATGGTCCATAAATGAGTCGCAACACGTAACAGCCGTGTACCTGTAACTGGTCTTCGACCTTTGATTGTGAAGCGTCAACATTACTGACAGAACCCTGGATCCTCTCCACAGCTGACTGGCACTGCTCTATCTTCTCAGCTAGGTGTTTCTTCACAGCCATCAGTTCCTCGAAGACGTCGGTGCAGTCGGCAAACAGTTCCTTCACCTGCTCCATCCGCTTCCTCAGCTGGGTTTCCATCACCTTATTGAAACATTGTGCAAAGACACAAACAGTGAATCTAGGAGCCAGAATACAGCACTGAGCAGTGAATGTGGATATTAACTTGTAAAAATAACAGCAGAAGGGATAAGATCACTCAATGTTCAAATTCATGCATTTATATTCATTTATACTGTAATTCTTTATATGTTGGATTGGATCAGTCATCTCTTCGTCAGTTAAAGTAGTCCAGAACGCAGCAGCTAGGCTTCTAACTGGGACCGAAAAGTTTTAGCCTGACTCCACTGACTTCCTATCTGCTTCAGGATTGATTGCAATATTTATTAAAGGCAAAATATGTGTCAAATTATTCTGAAATAATATATAATATATTGTGGTGCTGAAAAGATGTCTAAGTTTTTCAATGAAAATGAGAATAATGATACAAAAATGATCAGTTTCCTGATATCATGCAGCCCTACTTGTTAAGCACTTTGGTCAACTATGGTTGTTTTTAAGGGACTGTTTGTTATTTATTTCTGGGGCCACCGGAGGAGTTTTGAGATCTTTAGTGAAAATAGACCCAACCCTCCCTTCACCAGCAATACATTTTGGATGACCCTCCAAAATGATTGGGAAAAAAGGGATGACCCTCCCCAACAATTTATTGATGCCTTCTGTACCGGTTGACGCTTGGCAAAGATGTACACATGCCCATTGCTTTTCTACAGCCATGACTTACGTGACTAAACCTCTGCATTGTCATCTTATGCATCACACTCCTCTGTTATGGTGTGGTGGCCATTTCAGTAGATTTACTCACTAACATTGTTGTGGAAACACAATAAGCATGGAAACTAAATGCACACTTCCTGCATTACTTCAAATACTAAGTTAAAACTTACTCATCTAGTAAACTGGTATTCACATGAAATAAAACAATAAAACATTGAGACCATTCAACAAAGCACACTGGGTAATAAGACACTCAACACTGGTTGCTATGGACTCGTCACTAGGCTTCCTCAGTCATTGTATATTTTAGCATAGGTAAGCTTGCCGAAGCTGAACATTATCCAAAACTTCTCAGACGAGCGTCAATTTGGGAGCTTGCATGCTACCACTCCTTCCTTCTCAAATGCCTTGAAATGGCTGTCGTTTGCACAATTTCACAAATAATCACCGGGACCGAAAGGATATTTGAGTCGGGTATGGCTGCAGTGGATTCAGTTTAAATCAGAGAGCATAGTACCTGATCGTAACGGGCGCTTCGTCATGGTTTCTGGCAGATTATTTCACTTACCTGTTACATTAGTCTGTGTGTACGCCCCTAACTTGATGACGCTGAATTCATGGCTACACTCTTATCCACTATCCCAAATATGGATACACATCATTTAAATTTCGGAGGGGACCTAAATTGTGTAATGAACACTCAGCTGGATCGCTCAAACACCAGAGTGACCAATCTATCAAAAACAGCGACAACACTACAGTCATTTATGGAGGATTATGGAAGCTGTGACCCCTGGAGATTCTTACATAATGACACCAGAGCCTACTCATTCTACTCACATGTACATCATGCCTACTCAAGAATAGATTATTTTTTTATTATTACACTCCATTGAATATTCAGCGATAGTCAAATCAGATCATTCCCCTGTATTAATAGATTTCAAATTTGATTCTCCATCAATGGGAACCCCACAATGGAGAGTCAATACATCACTACTGTCCAATGATGCCTTCTGTTCTACTATAACACAAGCTATTGAAGATGTTTTGTGTTTTAACTACTCAGAAGAAACTACTTCATCATTACTTTGGGAAACCCTAAAAGCTACCATCAGAGGACAAATCATTTCGTACTCCTCTTATTCTAATAAGCAACGCAGAAAGACACAAACCGATAGGCAATATGCAATAAATTCTACTCCAGAGCTGCACCAACAAAAAGTTAATCTCCAAACTGAGTTTGATCTCACCTCTACAGAGAATACAGAAAAAAAGCATACTGAGATCTAGAGGGATGCTGTATGACTATGGCGACAAGGCAAGCCATCTGCTGGCCCTCCAGCTCAAACACCAAGCAACATCACGACACATTAATGATCAGTCAGTGGGTCTTACAACATGTCCCCTGAAGATCAATGCAGCTTTTAAAGCTTACTATTCCAAACTTTATACTTCTGAACCCCCTCCTACAGACTCAAACATGAACGCATATTTGGACAGCATAGACATACCAACTATTGATATTTTAACACAGATATCACTAAATCAACCAATAACCCTATGGGAAATATATGACAGTATTAGAGAAATAAACATTGGCAAAACACCAGGGCCTGATGGGCTGCCGTCTGAGTTTTACAAAAGATTCTCCACTCTTTTAGCCCCTTTATTACTAGATATGTTTAACCATTCCCTGTCTATAGGAACATTGCCAAAAACTTTGACGGACGCGTCAATTTCAGTTATCCTTAAAAAGGTTAAGAATCCTGCTGAATGCAATTCCTATCAACCTATATCACTTCTAAATGTTGATGTAAAAATACTAGCAAAAATACTGGCGAGAAGATTGGAAACATGTCTCCCCTCAATAATCTCTGAGGACCAAACTGGCTTCATTAGAGGTCGTCAGTTATCATCCAATATAAGACGTCTATTAAATATTATCTCCGCATCCAATGCGATAAAGCCTGAAATGGTGCTCTCATTAGATGCGGAAAAAGCCTTCGACAGGGTAGAATACCCCCATTCTACCCTGTCGAAGGCTTTTTCCGCATCTTCAAGATCACTTGTTTGAGGTGCTGGGAAAATTTGGGTTTGGCAAAATAATTCATAGCATGGATACGCCTTCTTTATACATCGCCCCTTGCCCGTATTAACACAAACAGGCAGTACTCAACATACTTTCCTCTGTCTCGTGGAACTCGCCAAGGGTGTCCACTGTCACCTCTGCTGATCGCCCTTGCTATTGAACCGTTAGTCATCCTGCTGAGAACATCAACAGGGTATAAGCAGGGTATCAGACGGGGAAATATTGAGCATCGTGTTTCCCTATATGCAGATGATCTGCTAATTTATATAACAGATCCCATCACCTGTGCTAATAAAATCATACAGCTACTAGAGGAATTTGGTACATTTTCAGGCTACAAAATTAATCTCCAAAAAACAGTGTGTTTCCCAATAAACTCTAAAGCCAAAACACTCACACAGGGACAAATTCTTTTCAATCTTTCACCAAAAAGTGTTCAATATCTAGGGATTAACATTACCGATTCATTTCAGGGGTTACATAAAAATAACATTGACAAACTGATGACTAAAGTGAAAACCGACCTACAGAGATGGTCCAGGTTGCCAATGTCATTAGCGGGCAGAGTACAAATTATAAAAATGAATGTCTTGCCCAGATTTTTGTTCCTTTTTCAATGTCTACCTCTCTTCCTGTCAAAATCATTTTACAAGAAGCTTGACCAAATTATTCTCCCATTCTTGTGGGCAGGCAAGGTTGCCAGGATCAACAAAAACGCTCTACAGGCAGCAAGACAAGAGGGTGGCCTGGGCCTACCTAATTTCATGTTTTACTACTGGGCAGCAAATATACAAAAAATACTCAGCTGGTGGTATGAGAGAAACAACAAGACCTACGGTGAGTTGTTCAAAACCTCTCTTTTTAGTAGTGCTGTCAGTTAAATGCGTTATTAACGGTGTTAACGCAAACCCATTTTAACGCCGTCAATTTTTTTTAACGCGAGATTAACGTTCTTTTTGGCCTAACAAACTTTGTAGTTTTTTTCACATGCTGTTGCAACAACTAGTAACGTTAGAAAAACTACAACACCACACCGGATCTAGCTAGACCGGAAACAAAACAACAGGCACGCCGCATACACTTGTTTGGGCTTGCGAGTCGGCCAATGAGTAGTACATACCTGCAAACTAGTCGCTTTTCGGCGAAAATCGCCGTTTTGAATGCCTTAACGACTGTTATCTACCGGACCGAATAGCAACGTGGATTTCGGTGCCTTATTTAGGTGCCACTTAAATGCCTGCACTTCTCTCTGATGCTCCGAAAACGGACATTAGAGGGAACAGAAACATCGCCACACGGGACGCTAGTCAACACTACACTTAGCAGCAGGTAGCGTTAGCCTACCGTTAGCTAGCAGCTGGAGTAAACACGGTAAAAATGCTGACAGCTAAACGGTGTAAAGTGTGACTGTGTTTCACTGGAGAGGATTCTAACACCAGACTGTAGCTGCCGTTGAAAAACACAGACTCAGCCTCGTGGTGCATTCAAAGTTGTTGTAAAATACCCTTTTCTTATCCAGTGGATGTTTTCGCCGTTTTGTGCTCCTTTTTTTTTAGATCAACTTTTTATTGTTTTATATTTTTGAACATACAGAACAGACAAATACAATTGAACAAGGTGCTCCTTTTTTAAATATTTTATTTATATATATTTCGGTTCAGGCACCATTTTAAAAGTATCGTATCATGTTGTTTAAGAGCATTAAAATGAGAAAAAAAAATAATGGGACAAAAATAAATCAAGGGACATTTAGAATAGATAAAAATGTGCGATTAATTGCGATTAATTGCGGGTTGACTATGACATTGATGCGATTAATCGCAATTAAATATTTTAATCGTTTGACAGCACTACTTTTTAGTAAACTCTGGGTACACAAACAATGTTGTCAATGCTTTCGTTAAGGTGTAGAGCCCCTGGTGATACTTTGAGCAAAGTTTCATGTTGTGTCGAGCCTTCTTAGTGTTTTAAAAATAGCTATTTTGAGGCTAGCATAAAAGTGCCCCTAGCACTCCCATTCAAAAGGCCATTTGACCAAAAATAAGGTAAATCTTAAAAGTGGCGATTCCGTCCTAAATATGCTTTTAAATGAAAGTTTGACTCAGGTACATTCACAAAAAGACCCTAGGTTGCATTTTGGCGAGAGTTACGCTTTAAAGTTCAACAGGAGCGGGAAAACGAGCTAGTCCAATTTCAAGACTCCTGGTGGGACAGTGCGAAATTACATGTGAATTACTCCTCATCCTGCGCCCGTCTTAACTTAATACAATACAAAGTACTACACAGAATGCATTTTAGCAAAGCCAAATTAGCGAACTAGCGTTTTTCCCTGGCACCAGTGAGGCCTGTAATAGATGTGCCTTTGTCCCATCCGACCTAGCCCATACCTTCTGGCTATGCTCAAAGCTAACAGGATTCTGGAAGAACTTTTTCAAGATTATATCTGAGGTTCTAGATACAGGTATCACTCCCTGTCCACATATTGCCATATTTGGAGTTCGCCTGAACCACTCTGAATTTAGTAAACAGAAATTAAATGTGTTAGCATTTGCCTCTCTGATTGCCCGCAGACGAATCCTTCTACACTGGAAGTCACCCAAATCCCCAGCAGATAAGTCTTGGGAGACTGATTTAATGGCATTCCTTAAGCTAGAAAAGATCAAATTCTCACTTAGAGGGTCAACTGAGAAATTCTACACTACATGGCAGCCTCTCCTCTCATATTTTGATAATGTAGCTATGACCCCTGCCACTTGGAGAGAAACAAAACTTTTTTCTTCTAACCAGTTGTACTGTTGCAACAATGTCAAGGTACAGATACAAATTGTTTTATGTGATACATTGATGGAGACAGGTGGACCAACCTGGGGGGGAGATTGGGTGGGTTTTGAGTTTTGTATGTTTTCTGTATCTTATGTGTTATTATTGTTGTTGTTGTTCTCTTCTTTCTTCTCTTTTGTTCTCACTTTCTTTCTTCTCTACCTTTTTCTACATGTATGTTTGTTTATAAAAAAAATTATGGTCACACTTATAAACGTACAAGATTTGTCAATAAACAAATTTATAAAAAAAAAAAAAAAGATGTCTTAGTTACAACACGATGGAGCTAGCAAAGCAGTTTTGTGTTTATATGTGCGAGCGGGATTTGGGAAATCCCACGGTCTGGCTGACTAAACACGGAGGGATCCATCTGCTAGCGATAGGGGCCGAGACTGAGAGAACTACATGGAGGTACATGGATAAATATGCACCAAACAAGCCACTTTGAAATTTTGCTGTTCTCATGAATACAAAAGTTGGGTGACCCTCCCCCTTAGACTAAAAACAAATTGGATGACCATCCCATCAACAAAGAATAAAAAGACATGACCTCCGGTGGTCCATTCCATAAATACCGAACGGTCCCTAAATGTGCTATATAAATAATATTGAACTTGAACTTGAATGTTTCAACTCACCTGCAGCTCCAGTGGTGCTTCCCGACTCTGCAGCATCTCCTGGATCTCTACAGACTTCTTGTGGAAATGCTCAATGTTCTCCTCATTGACATGGATCTCATCCTACAATGCAATGAAACACATAACGGGGTTTAACCTACTATTAAAAGGGTTAGTTGCAGCCACGAGCCGTTTTGGGCACCATCTAAACCGAATGAATCTAACTGAAGGACTTTTCCCAGTTTTTAAAGATTGTCGGTCCATAGTGTACTTCTTCAGCTTGTTGAGTGTGTGAAATTGCCGATTTATTTTATTGAAAAATGTCAAATTTTCTGGAGGGAGGACTAAACCCCCCACCACCCCCACCAAAAACATGCACCTAAGTTTTCAACAACCCTAGGGAAAACACTGTACAAATGACATATATGGGAGAAATGAAAATATCAGGGATGACCTAACACTCTCTTAAAGTGTCACAATAACAGTTGTAGTTCTATGGGAATCTTACCCTCATGGCAAGAACTTGTTGCTTGTTGTGGAAGGGATGGCTCTCTGCAAACAGGGCCAGTTTGGCCCCTGCCCATCTGTCCACCTCCCCCCCCAGCATCAGCTGTTTGTCCCACAGCTCCACCCCTACCCGCAGGTTATCCATGTAGGCATCTGTCTTCTCCGTCACCTGCAACAGCACCAACAAGCAACTCAGTCAAGTTAAGCTGAAAACAGAAGACTTCCATCAGGATTTCCAAACTGGAATGTAGTCCATTTTTTTTGCAGCTTTGAAATTTAATTTTAATATTTCCCACAGAGTTGGATATACTGTAATCTCAGTTGCTGAAGCCAAGCAATATGATTAATGCACTGTAACTTATTTAACGTAGTAACGATATTTTCAATGCCGTAGAATCCAAAGTAAAAACTCCTGCTTTGATCCGTCTTCTTAACCTACAGGTTAAGTAGAATATCTAAAAATCACAAGTACACTATCTAGAGTTGGATCGATCAATTTTGAGTGGGATATACTGCAATTCCTTTTCAGTTGGATTTTATTTGTATAAAAATGCTCTGTGCAGTAACCTGGAGCAGGTTTTTATACTCAGATTGAAAAATGGTCCTGTAACCTCGTACATTTTTGGAGAAAAACAGTATTTAATAGTCAATGTTTTATTATGAACATACAATTGTATTTTCCATTAAAGAAAAGTTAGAAAAATGTTTCTGTATGCTGGTAATTATAGTTCTTAGAAAGAAAGAAAAATCTGAATCAGCTAAAATTGGAACTGGCAGGTCAGACTTTAAAAAAATAAAAAATTGCAATTGGTGAATCTCTATTACTATCCATATGTTCCATAGATGACACATAGACGCTTACATCCAGCCAGTTGTCCATGAGTGTGTCAGCCTCGGCTTCAAAGGGAGTCTCGCGGCAGTCTGGGAACTTCTTGAGTTGGGACTGCAGCTGTCTGCAAACACTTCTCATCTCTTCCATACGCTCCCCAATACCTGCCAGCTCTGCTTTAATATCACACACCTGGACAGGCAGACACATGTCCACATCTAACTGAACACACTGTTCCAACATTTCATTGAAGAAAATGAGGCAGTATGATGCACATACAGAAGTTATTTTCAGTGTTTTCAAGTCATTTCACCTACAGGTTTCCTCAACCGAAACAATAAAATACATAAGAGCAAACAGAGAAGGACAACATTAAACTAAAAATAAGCAAATACATAAGCAAACAAATAAATAGGATTAGAAATGAAAAGAAAAAAAATCGGTCTACCTGAACACACTGTGACTGAGCTTATTTAGAATGTGTCTGCCATTTACTGGTCCATGCTAACACTCTGCTTACGTGTGAACCCGGCCTTTCAACAGCACATGAAGGAATTCTGCAAATAAACGGGGTTGGTTGTGTGGACTAACCGTGGTAATACTTCTCTGCAGGTTGCCCTTGCTCAGGTAGGAGGCCTGATCACTGATGCTCTGCTCTGCTTTCTGCATGGTGTTGCTCAGGTGACTGCGGCAGCTCTGAAACTTCTTCAGAAGCTCCAGCAGGATGCTGCACTGCTTCTTTCTGCAAGAAAAAACAACAACAGAAAGGACTTTAAGTGATGTCTCACCTTCTGTTGGCCATACACACACTGCTTTCTTTGCATCTAAACAGAATTGTAAGAATAGCTAACATATATTACCAAGGTGGCCACAGTCACTTATTCCTTAACTTACTTACCATTTATACAGTTACTTAAGCTCAGTGTGCTTCTCCTGCCTAACCTACCTGTCAAAGAAAGCTGTCTGAGTGTCCATCCACTGACTCTCCAGCTCCTGAAGGAGGTGTTCTCCTCCTCCCTGTTTCTCTTGAAGTTCCAGGAGGTTCTGGAGCTCTGCGTGCTGGGCCTGCAGCTGACCCTCCAAATCGGACAGGGCACGGAGGCTGGAAAATACAGGATAATTATCAAGACATTATTTCTCGGTTATCTGGTTTTTAATTATGCAAGTAAATGTCTTTAAACGTCTTTGAATTATATCCTAAGAAACAACTTGTGTGTGCATGCAGTAAACACACTGTTTCACAGTGCAATCTTTCACACTGTCAGTGGTGGAAGAAGTACTTAGAGGATCACATTGTTATAATACTCTGTTAAAAGTAGAGTCCTGCATTGAAAATTATACTTGAGTAAAAGTATGTAAGTATCATCAGAAAAATGTACTTAAAGTATTAAAAGTAATTAATGCAGAAAAATCCTCACATTTTAGAAACTGCATAAAGATACACAGCACACACCTGTGTTGCACAGCATGCATGGTGGGCTCCTTCACGCCTTGTGTTTCAATTGAGTCCTGTAGCTTCCTCAGCTCCCCGAGCAGTGTCCTCTTCCTCAGGCCCAGCGATTTGCTCTGCGTCTCCTTCTGGAGGCCCTTCTGCTGGCTGACCAGCCTACTGTCCGCCTCCTCCAGCCTCCTCAGCAGGGCAGTCACCATGTCCAGGCAGGAGGCCGGGACTCCATCCCTGGTGACCGTCAACCGGGCCCCCTGCAGGAGCACATCCAGCTGAGGCGCCTTTTCTTTCAGACTGTCGACGCTCTGCCGGATCAGAGCCAGCTTGGAGCGACAGTCCTGCAGTATCACAGTGTCATTGCAGGGGGCGCCCTGGACTCCAGAGATGTCCTCGTCCACAGTACGCAGCGACATGAGGAAGCGGTCGAGGGCACGGGCGGCTGCTTCACTCTTCCGGACCTGCTGTCGAAGCTGATCCAGGCTGGTTCTGTGAGTCTCCACCTCACGGGACAGAGGGAAGCAGTCTCTGGGGTCCAGATCGCTGGAGACAGGGTCTAGACGGGACAGCTGGTCCAGCTCGCTCTGGATGTTGTCATCCAGTTCCTTTCGCAAAAGGAGACAAAGTGTAGCGTAAGATGAGATGGCTGTGTAGGGTTATTACCCTTAGTTTACAAGTTCAATGTTTGCATTTTTATGCCAAAGCTGTTTCAGCTACAAGCACAATGTTAAACCTACATTGTGTAATTTTTTGAGTTGATTCTTAGCAAAAACCCCTTTGTTCTTTCACAAATATGTGCTCATTCATGTGTAATTACTTCCACCAACTAATCAAAGTATTCTCGTACGCGTAGAATCTGCCATTCAGAATCATTCAGGAGCGAGTCGCTCGAATGACGGCCGCCATGTTGCACCTCCATCTTTAAAATACATTAACCAAAGAGGGACATACCACCCCTTTTGCGCTTTTACACTCAGTGGCACCGTGACGAATGCCAAGGAGGGGGAGAAGATTACTTGCAACTGCTGGCAGATTTGAAAGCCTGTTGAAAATGGAGGATCACAACTATTCTCTTAGGACATGTAAAGGAGTCGCCAAGGAAGTTAAAAAGAGAATTAAAACGACAACGCAACAGGCAAAGCAACAAGACCAAAGTTAATATTAGAGTGGCTTTTCCAAGATGGAAAGAGCTCATAAGGAGCAAGGATTTTAAAAGGGATGGCGAAGTTGCGTACTTTCTTCTCGACAGGTAATTCTGCCTATTTGTGTAAATTCAAAGTTTCATAGTTGCTTGGCTAACTATAGCATGGTTGTGTAGACAACTCACGTCATGCAGTTACACAGACAGCAAGAACAGCTGCGTGTAAACGATGGAGATACTAAGAGCTAATTTCGGGTTCGGCCACCGTAGGAGTTAGAATGCGATCGGAATGGGGGGGTGGGGTCTAGAAAGTAATATTCAGTTGGTTGTCATATACAATTACACAATGTAGCTTTAAGGTGCATTCAGACCGAAGCAAAGCATTTTTCCCTGTCTTGATTTGCCCATATTTAACCTGTGTTTAAGGGTTTTGTAGTTTGTAAGTCAATTAACTATCATTCTTCATAGAAAGAAGAAGTTTCTGTCCTTTTTCCTCTGGTGACTTCTGGCTTCCTATAGCTTTGGGATACATATTTTTATTCAAGTTAAAATGCATGGATGTTTGTGAGTTGTGTTCAGTTTGAACAGACCTTTAGTGTTAATCATCCAATTGTAATTTTCAGTCATCAGTTTATCCATATAGGTGGCACTGTTTTCTGCATACACTGCAAGTAAATGTAGGCCTTGGAGAGGAGTCACTATTATTAATACCTATAATTGCTACATGACTTCTGTGTGACAGACTGAATAACGCAAAATAAAAGGTAATCATTGCTGACAGAAGACCTTGATATCTTTGAGGATGTTGGTGTTGGCCAGTGTGAAGGCAGTGATGTCTTTGGGCTGTCTCAGGTAGCGGTCCAGACGGTCGGTGAAGTCCACCATGTGGTTCTCGGTGGAGTCAATCTGTCTGAGGGCGGCGCCCAGCGAGCTGCCCATCCTCTGAAGTTTAGACTGTTGGATGCGCCATTGCTCCTGCAGCTCGGCCTTCCCCTGTTCAAGACCAGTGTTCCCACTCAACTGGGAACACTGGTTTGCATACTCAGACCACAGTGACTCTGTCTCCTGCCTCAAGAACTAGAAAAGGAGTTCAACTCAAAATGATTGGCATGTGATGGGGATTGATTCACTTAGTACTACTATTACTGCTATTATTTCTCATCTCTATTAGTACTATAATTGCTACTGTTCATCATACCAACTGCTATTATTATTATTATGAATCATCTAAATCTGTATCTGATACACACAAACTGATATTGTACCTGGATTTCCTGGAGCCGTGTATGCAGGCCTTTCAGAGAGACGGAATCAGAGGGCACATCCTTGATGCTCTGTTCATTTTTAGCCAGTTGGGTTTGCAGAGACCTCTTACAATTCTCATATCTGGAGAGTTTTTATAAGAAATAACAAACAAAAAAAGAAAACAGGTTACTTCTAACACTTACCTCCAAATAGTTTAGGTCAATACTCTTTATGTTAGCTTATCAAAGCTACACTGAATTTAGTCTACCTTTCTAAAGCCTCCTTTTTGGTGACTTCTTCCTCTACAGATGCCTGCTTTTCAACCTCCCTCCTCTCCATACAGACTGTATTCATTGTCACTTGAAGAACCTGAAAAAATAAGAGTTTTTTTCTGTTATTTCAAACCTCTGCTCAGTGGACATCTATAGAAGAAGTATAATCGGTAACACTTTACTTGAAGGTATCTACATAAGAGTGACATGACACTGTCATGACAGAGTCATGACACGTGAACCCTAACCATAACTTGTCATGACAAAAACCGAATGACACTTACTAAAAGAAGCATTATGTCATAAATGTTTATGATTTGTTTATAATGTTTATGACACGTTCATGACAGACTCTTATGTAAATACCTTCAAGTAAAGTGTAACCGTATAATCTCACAGGTATAAATGCAGATAACACGGAAATGTGAAACAGTTGTGACTGGGTAAGTGTTAGCAGAGTCTGCAAACGTTCCAAAGAAGCTCTAATTGTTGAGTTCAATATAAAGATTACACAGTTTCAATGGGAGTGAGTCATACCTCAGTGGAGACATGAGGTTTGTCACTTGGTCTTGTAGATTCGTTTTGTGTGGTCAGATCGTCGCTGAAGGCAACAGGAATCCTGTGAAACAGACATGAGGATAATCATTTCCCTTGTGTTTCCTTTTACCTTTTTTTTAACTGCTGCACAAGACAGTATCTATCTTTAAACATCAACAAGTGGCTTTGGGACATTTGGCTTTTGAAGATTAAAGGACCATCAAATTATGTAAAATGACAAATTGCACTGCTAAATTTCTTTATCTCCAAACATCACATTTAATAGGTTATCTTAACTTATTCAGATTTGCATATTCAGACTTTTTTAATGAAGACAAGAGAATAAATCTGCCAATAGGTTAAGCTGGTGTAAGGTAGGTAGATTTAGGATAATATTCAGTAAAAGAATAAATTACTTGCTCACTGTCTGCTGTTTAGAAGACTGCATTTCACATTTAATAATATCTCACCTAGAATCAGGGAGTGGTGAGTCTTGGTCCCCGCTGAACTGCCGCTGGATGGCAGCCAGCCTCGTCTCACACTCCCTCAGCTGAGTCTGGGCCAGGCGGTGAGCATCCTCAGGGCTCAGGGTGTCACACAGCTCTTTCAAGGCCTCGAGGTGCTGCCCTGCCTGGGCAAAGCTTTCCTCCGCTGAGAAACAAGCCTGGGGAATGTCAACAGAGTGCAAACACTAAATAAACAAAAGGCATGTTAAAGCTAGATGATTAATACTACCAATTCAAACTTTAACTTAGAAACCTATTTTGTTTTTGTTCAGCGTTTCTGGTGATCTATACACATCTGAACTGACTTAAAAAGAAATTTTTAACTTGCTCGTCCTGCTTAACAGCATCCAACATTACAGAATTTTATTAAGGTCTCAAGCTTGGTTTTGACAGCTTAACAGACATACTGCAACAAACAAGTCAACACCCAGATGAAAGCAGTCCACAGATAAGAAATAAAATAAAACAATGCTGTTAGAATCTTTAACTGAAAATATGATTTATTCTCTACTGTTACTTTGTAGTGTATAACTGCTGAGCATTTCATCTAAATTAGTTAATTTAGTTTTTTATAATGTGTATGATTTCAGTGTTTGTTTCTCTGGCCCAACAAGTTACAATAAAATCCAGATACTAAATAAGGTTATATGGTACTTCAAAAATACCCAACAAACAGCACTCTCTTAAAGAGCAACCAAAATGAAGTATTGCAATCACCAAGTCCCATTGACAGAGTCTCCTTGGAGGCATACAAAAAAGACGGAGGAAAAAAGGTTAGTTAAGCAGAGCAGATAAACTGGTTGCATACCCATCCACCAAAGCACACCTGCCAAGAGTGTAGCTCCAATTTAGCTTAAATTTAGGTACCTGGACCTGGTTTTCTAAGCGGGAGCTTAAGTGCATCTCACACTGCAGGGCAGCTTTGTTAAAGTCTTTCCTTGTTACTTCAAAACGTAAATGTTGCAAAAAGCCTGAGATCGCAGCTCTCACAGCCTGGGAGAAAAAATTAAATTAATGCAAAAAACACATGACATGTTAGAACTTAGTAGTTAATAAAAAAAGTTTATTGTATTAATGCTTTATATACATGCAAATAAACAATTAGCTGACATTCATATCTTAAGTTGACAAAAGCAGAAAATGTAAAACAGTTGTAGTAAATCTTTTGTTGAAATGCACAAGCAATTATCTGAAACATTTTAACCTCAAAGAATACAATCAAGCCTCATTAAAACTAGTAAATGTGAATAATCCTGTGTTAACAGTTATTAAAGTCCCACACATTAAAGGGGTGATAGAAATAGCAAAATCGAGTTTACCTTGTCATAGTGAAATGGGCATACGAGAGAACCTCAAAGTCCCATTGACACCTCTTTCCTATGCAAATCTCACAATTTCAAACTGCAGTTAAAAACGGGCGAATCCCAACGAAGCTAATAGGTGACATCAACTCGGTGGCTGTACAAGAGACCAGCTGGTGTTCTGAATGTAGGTCACGCAGATCTCAGACACTAGTTTAGCTGCGAGCTTTGCACTTCCAGGGGAATTACAAAGAAGTTTTTCAAGGATATTGAAATCGTAAATGCAGTGTTCCAGGCTGACACTTTTCAGATTTAATCGTGGGCTGCCGGTCATGGTGCTCCAGGTAAGCGGTAGTTAGTGGTTCAGTTACCCCAGAAAAGATGACTGTGCGCTGGGTACAGAGCACCATGCTGCCGGTCGTGGAGCTCCGTCAGGTCAGCGGTAGTTGGTGGTCTAGTTACCGCGAGTGTGGCAGGCATGTTCCCTGATATTAATAAATTAAGTTATGTTTTCATTTATATTGCAATGTAAATAACACACTTAACCAGTAGCGGAGTGGCAATCAGGAGAGTCGGGACTTTTCCCGGTGGGCCGGTAGTGTTTCAAGGCCGCGAGGGCCGGTCTGATAATAGTTCTTAGCAACACCATCCGGTGGCCTGGTGTGCGGGTGCTGCCCGCTGGTCAAACTGTGCAGCCTCTGCTCAACCCATACGGCGGGCCGCAGCAGCGGGCATCATTAGACACACTGTCACATACTGTTAACGTTACCAATAGGCTTCTAAACGTGCGGCCGGGGGCAATGGAGCGGGAGTTGTGGATCTAACGCGGCGGAGCAAATGACTTGCAATGGGTGGTGTGCTGCTGGAGCTGCTGCTGCTGCTGCTGTTGTGCTGCTCTCTGTCTGTGTGCCTGTGGGCTTCACTCTCCGCTAAATGTCCCCGCGCTGAGACACTGAACTAGCTACAGCGCGAGTTGTGATTCTTTGTCTGGAAGTGGAGGTTTTTTATGTCCCAAGGTACAACAACACTAGTTATAATTAGAGATGTTCCGATACCGATACCAGTATTGGTATCGGCTCCGATACTGCCTAAAATGCTGGTATCGATATCGGGAAGTACTGGAGTTAATGCACCGATCCGATACCACGTAATAAAGCCCTAAAGAAAATCTACGTTAAAGTAGTTTATTTATGTTCTTTTTCCGTTATAACGGACTGTCAAACTGGAGAATAAAAGAAAGTTCTGGGGCGTTCATCGTTTGTGTTTGTTCATGTTTCACAAAGAGTTTAACCTGAGCCAGACCGACAACAAAGATAGAAATCATATCACATCCATACAGGGATAGTAGTATACAGTTGTTAAAACATAATAAAATATATGACACACTGGTATCGCATCAGTACTCGGTATCAGCCGATACGCAAGTTCAGGTATCGGAATCGGGAAGCAAAAAATGGTATCAGACCATCTCTAGTTGTAATGAAAGTGTCGAAACTTTGCATTGGTGTGTATATGTGTGCGCGCGACACACTGGAGGATGACTAAACTGTAACTAAACTGTGTCTCTGGTGCTTTGTACAGTAACATTAGTTGATGAGTTTATGTGTCGGAGCAGAAGTTTGAAGCCAGCCGGGGATATTTTCTCGGGCCTCGGCTGCTCCAGCCATTCCTGCTCCGGTGGCGCTGCGGCCGTTTGGAAGTCTAGCGGTAACATTAACAGACAGTCTAATGATGGAAAGCCAAAAAGGAAAAGGGAAAGGTGGCGCTGAGAATGTCAGACTCAAAAGGAGAAAAAGGTATCGTGTTGCTGTACTGTGTGTTGTTCACCCCCCCCCCGGTGTGTCTTTGCTCTGCAGCTTCGTTGTAAACCAATCAATCAGCGCGCAGCTCATCTAAATATTCATGAGAATACCATATAAGGGAGAAAACCTCTCGTTTCATTCTAGGGCTATTTCACAGGGTTGCATTGGGGCGCATAGAACAGCGTCATTTTCAGCCCAACCAATGTTACATACCCTATTCGGAGACCTTAAGGAACAGTGTGAAATACCCTATATAATCATAATCACCCCTTTAACACCAATCTCCCACAGTAAGTGAGTGTATCCTACCTCCCACTGTGTCCTGACAGACTGGGTAAATAACTCCATGTCTCTGAGTTGTGAGGGGGTACAAAAGGCCTCCATGCCCTTGGCTGCTCTCAAGAACTCCTCTAGCAACTCTGGTTCCAGGGTCTTCAGAGTCTCCTAAGGGGAAAGACATATATATAATTGCAGACTGGCTCCTTGAAAGTTATTCAAAGGGAATAACATTTATTCTATTATATTTTAACTTATTTCATTTAGAGACTGTAACAGGAAAAAATAATTGCTGTATTTTGGCATATTTTATCTGAAAAGAAAGACCAACCCACCACTGAGTATTTAAATCATCAAATGTAGTTTTCATGGACTGGGTAAACTGTTTTAATTGTAATATTATAAAATATGCTGCAATGTAGAGTACCACGGTTACTCATTGAGTATGATGTTACAATACAGAAGTGATTACATTTACCTCTTTCACTGATGCTTGCTCGGCTGATATAGATTTGTCTTTAAAAACGTTAATGGTTTCAAGGATGTGCTCCTGCAGACAGTGCTTGGCCTCCTCAAAGCCATTTCTGGCCAAAGCCTGGGCCTTGGAGTAAGCCTCAGTGTAGGCCTGGGGAGGCACCTGGGCCAGGGCCAGAGGTTTAATGCACAGGTCTGGTGACTCTGCCAGGGACTGAGGAAGAACATTGACCTGGGAGAGGAGAATAGTTTGGGACTGTTGAGGTTTGGGTTGCGGAGGAGACTGGGTTTGAGGTTTTGACTGTGGAAGTTGAGGTTTGGCCTGTGGGGGTGACTGGGCCTTAGATTCTGGTGCAGTTTGGGCCTTGGGTAGTGTTGGGGACTGAGTCTGAAGTTGGGGCTGTGGTGGCAATTGTGCCTGTGTTTTGGGTTGTGGCAGTGCTTGGGTCTTGGGTTGGGTTGGTGACTGAACTTTGGGTAGGGTTGGTGACTGAACTTTGGGTAGAGTTGGTGATTGAGCCTCAAGTAGTGGTGCTGTTTGGGCCTGTGGTGGTGACTGGGCCTTGGGTTGGGTTGGTGATGGAGCCTTGAGTAGTGGTGCTGGTTGGGCCTGTGGTTTGGGTTGTGGTGGTGACTGGGCCTTGGGTTGGGTTGGTGACTGAACCTTGGGTAGAGTTGGTGATGGAGCCTTGAGTAGTGGTGCGGTTTGGGCCTGTGATTTGGGTTGTGGTGGTAATTCAGCCTTCATTTTTGACTGAGCCATGGATTGAGGTGGAAACTGGGGCTCAGCTAAGGCTTGTGGTAGTGATTCGTCCTTGGGTTGGGTTGGTGACTGAACCTTAGGTTGAGTTGGTGATTGAATCCCTGGTTGTGGTGCCAAATGGGCAACAGGTTTGGATTGTGGATGTGATTCACCTTTTGGTTGAGTTGGTGACTGAATATTTGGTTGTGGTTGGAGCTGGGCCTGATGTTCGGGTTGTGGAGGTGGCTGCTGCAACTTAAGATTGAGCTGAGGCTGCCGAGTCTGGGCCTGGGGCTTTCCCGGTACCCATGACTGGGTCTGGAAGTGTGTTTGGGACTGGTCCTGCAGCTGGGAGTGGAGTTGAAGCTGTGAAGGAAGCTGAGGATGGGCTTGGTGTGGTGGTTGTGATTGGGGAGGTATTTGAGCTTGCATCTGAGGCTGTGGGTGATGCTGAGTTTGATGCTGAACCTGTGAATATTGCTGAGACTGAGGCTGTGCATAAGGCTGGGGCTGAAGTTGAGGCTGAGCTTGAACCCAAGTCTGTTGCTGAACTTGACCTTGTTGTGTCTGGATATGCAACATATTATGAGCTGTCATCTGAGGTTGTTGTTGCATGGAACTCTGAGGTCTCATTTGGGGTTGTGTTTGAGCCCAGGGTTGGGTTTGCATCTGAGGCTGAGGAAAGGATGGCCCCATGTGAGAATACATGGGGGGCCCGACCTGAGGTCCTTGCTGGGGCCCAGCTTGGGGCCACTGTGGTAGAGCCTGAAGTGTTGGATAAGCCTGAGACTGTGGAGCTTGACATATTTGCTGAGGGTATGGTTGGGGAATTGGATGCCTCTGCTGGGCAATGGCTTGGTTTTGTGGCTCTTGTTTGAGTGTCCACTGCTGGGATGAAGACTGACCCTGGGAGTAACCTTGGTGGTAAAGTGGAGGTTGTGCTGCAGCCTGTGGATGTTGGACAGACATTGGGGATGATACTGTAACTTGACTCCAAGCATGGATTTGGCCCTGGGAAATATGGCCTGGGTGCTGGACCTCTGGCTGAGCATGTGTGGCATATTGAGTCATAGGCTGAGAATGACCCTGAGGCTGAACTACAAGTTGAGCTTGGGTTTGATTTTGAGTCGAAGGTTGGGCATGACTTGGTCGGGCCATTGGCTGAGCAAGAATTTGAGCCCGGACCATGGACTGGGTATGAGTTTGAGGATGGGCCTTTGGCTGAGGATGGGTTTGAACCTGGGCCATGGACTGGGCATGGATTTGAGACTGGGTCTTTGGCTGAGGATGGGTTTGAGGATGGGCCTTTGGCTGAGGATGGGTTTGAACCTGGGCCATGGACTGGGCATGGATTTGAGACTGGGTCTTTGGCTGAGGATGGGTTTGAATATGGGCATGTGTTGGTGGCTTAGGGGAAGGCGGCCTGACAGGGGCCCATGACTGTGGATGACTACGAAGCTGAATGTGGGATGGCACAGGAGGCTGAATTTGGCCCTGCAGTGGAGCCTGAATAAGAGACAAAGGTCTGACTTGAGCCCATGTCTGCACTTGAACTACAGCTGGGCTAAGGGCTAGACCCTGTGGCTGCATAGACGGCTGAGGTCCAGCTGGGACACATGTTTGGGTCTGAACCTGGGGCTGGAGCTGTAGTTGTGTCTGTGGCTGGGTCAATGACTGTGTCTTACTGGGGCCATGGGGCTGTGGCAAAACTTTTGTCTGTGACTGACTATGGCTCACTCTGTTTTGGGACATGGTCTTCAGTAGTCGCTGACCGTCACTTGTGGGCTGCACTTGCACTTGAAAGGCTGCATGAGATTTAGACTGAAGAGTTTGGGGTTGTGTCTGATTTTGGGCCTTTGTTTGTGGGTGAGGCTGAGCCATAGTTACGGTCTGGGATTTAGCCTTGGTGTCTGTATCTGGTTGAGCCGGTCTTACAATAGGCTGTGGTTGTTTTTCCTGTTGTTGCTGCAGCAATTGTTCCTGTTGCTTTTGCTTTTTTTCCAGTCGCTGTGGTTGTTGTTGCTGATGCGTCTCTTTTTGTTGTTGCTGCTGATGTTGTAGATGTTCTTGCTGCTGCTGCAGCTTTAGAGTTTGAGGTTGCTGTGTTTCTTTTTGTTGATCTTTTTGCTGTTTTTGTGGCTGCTTAGTACCTTTTGCATGTGCCTCAGGCTGTGGCCTGGCACTTGCTGTATGCTGTGGAACAACCTGAACTGATGCCGCTGTTTCTCTATCTGACTGTGGCTGAGTCTGTCTAGTCTGAATTGGTTCCTGAGTGGAATCCTGTTCTGGATCTGAAGTTTTATGCTTCTGAAGCCAGGGCCGGTTTTTCATGGCCTGAGTCTTTCTGCTTTGAAGCTCCTGGGAGCTGAGATGCGGTTTCTTTACAGGTGGTTGTTGAAGTGAAGTCTGCTTGTGGGGCTCTGATGTTTGTCTGTCTGATACCACCTGCTGGTGAACTTGATATTGATGCATTTCTACATGCTGCTCCACCTGTTGGTTCTGCTTCTGCTGCAGTTGCTGTGGTTGTGTTTGCATCGCCCCCTGCTGTTGCACATCTTGTGGCTGCTGTTGCTTGAGTTCTTGCTGTTGTAGCTCTTTTTCCGGCTGTCTTTTAAGTTGTTCTTGCTGCAGTAGCTGTTGCTGCTGTATCAAACCTTGTTTCTGAGTCTGCTGTTTTTGTGCAATGCTCTCTGGCCATGCCTGAGTCTGACCTTCTGGTGGCGACTTTGTCCTGGTCTGCATCACAGCTTGTGCATAGGTATATGGCAGTGGAGGAGAAGTCACCTTTTCTTCTCTGTATTCCTGCACAACTATCTTTGGCACAAAGGTTTCATGATGATAAACTAACTTTGTCTTGGGCTGCTGAGTTAGCCATCTGAGTGTGTCTGACTGTCTCAGATGTTGAGGCTTTTCTTCAGCCTGTTTGTAGACTTTTGATGGAGGAGACCCTTCTGGAGGGCTTCTGCTTCTGTCTCTTCTGGCTCCCAGGCTGCTCAGCATACCTACAGCTTCCTGGAATTGAAATCACACACATATAATAATATTCTTTGCTGTGCTCTTCCCGTTTCCTACTTTCTCAAGTAAAGATCGTGCAAAACTCACTGGCTTGGTCATTCAATTTACGAAAAGAAAAGTGACCTGTGACTGTGCAACAGCGGCTTGCACGCGGTCCTGCATGGCGGAGACGTGGAGGTACTGGATAGGAGAGTTCTTCTGAGTCGTCATCACCATCACCTGCAGGTCCTGCTCCTCTGTGACCACCTGGCCCTCCAGCTGTAGACCACGGGAAATCAGGACCTGGGGGGATAAATGGTGAACAACCATCAGCGTTCCTCAATTCCAGATAAGGGGTTCTTTATGAAAGAACAATTAGCTTGTCACTGGACCTTTGACTATTTCAGAGTAAATGCATTTACATAGACAATCACAGCAGAACAGCCTTTGTAATCTATGTATCTTACCCTGGTTCGTGGGTCCTGGCCCCGCTGTTTTTGTCGCTCTGCGGCCCTCAGCAGCTGGTAGAGCTCCCGGGCCTCAGTCTCCCAGTGCAGGAGTTCAGCCAGGCGGTTGTCCAGACCCGATACACTGTGCTGCAGCTCTATACACACATGTTCTGCCTCAAACAAGGTCTGTATCACCTGGTGACATTAAGGGAATGGATGGTAATGAACGGATAAACTTAGAGTACATACTGTATATTCACAAATGGTAGCTGTCAGTGGCTATTTAGTGACAAAATGTGATATACAGGGGAACAAAACAAAGACTTGAATGCTTTAAACACAGGGAGTATTTAAAGAAAAGCAATCATTCTTACTTCAGGTATAGCAAGCTTCAGTTTCTGTAACTGATCCGCTGGGCATTCTTGGGAGGGAGCCAGAGCCTCAAGATCAACTTCTTTTATTTTCCTCATTAAGAGCTGAAGAAAAAAAAGCAAACAGTCAATTCTAGAGACGTATCTGGTCATTCAAAGTTCTATTCTCATAAGTGTATAAAATGAATACTTTGTTCTGCTAATGGCTGCATCCTAAGATCGGTTATTTCTGAATCTGACCAGACTGCTGTTTCACATGTAATCATTAAACTCTGTTATCAAAAAGTCTCATTGATAATGCTGATTTCGTAGATATAATGATGTAGTAATTTTCTGAACAGCTCTGTTGTTCGCAAGAGGTTGTCACTGACTTAATCTAGTAATAAAATAATTTTGAACAAATATGAGTCGTATAAAACATTTCAGAGGTACATGGCTATGTGGCAAGCGAGACACCAGACTTTGTCCAAATGCTCTAAAATTGTCCATATGATATTTATCTGCTCAGGGCTGAGTGACAGTCAGACATTAAGACAGTTAATAGTTAAGAACAGCTATGACTCTACTCCACCCTGTCAAGGTGTTATTTATTCAACCATTAATCCTACCTGTATTCTTTTTCTGTAGGTGCGTAAGGGGCCTGCCATGGTCTCCAGAGGCTCTTTGAGAATGAGAGTGGCCTCTCTGATCAGAGCTTGGATGTCCTGGGGTCTGGTCTGGATGTCAGCACTTGGCTCAGCTGTGCTGTCCTGAAAAAGGCACAAATAAAGATGCATCCTGTACGTTAATATAACAGTGGACATAATACAATAGTCTGATTTTCACTGTCCAATATGCAAATTAAGAAATAAAAAAGCCGTATGATAATACACTGTATAATCGCAGACTTTAAAAGCCTTGCAATTATAATTGCCTCCACACAAAAAGTAAAAGGTGGAGTACAACTTTCAAACTCAAAGCCACTCCTTAATATCACAGCGTGGGAATAATTATAACAATGAGACAAGCATAGCTTTAATTCCAAAGGTCTGAGACATTAAGTCACCAAACTCCCTACAGTCACCTGACAGTAAATAAACAAGAAAAAACTAGGCCGTCATTTAACAACAAAGCCACTCGCCCTGATAAGGAATTAGCCCGGCAGGAAGTTAAACATATAGCGGACGATATGGTACATGCTTTATTAAACATATGATCTGCATTATTTTTATGTTCCAGAAATATACTGGTTAATTCACTGACAGTAAATTAATTGACAACAAATCATCTGATTTCTCATTAACCAGGATTTTTTTGTTCTGTAACTTACAAATGTGTTTCTCTTGTTGAACTCGGCCCAGTGCATGTTGAGTCTGCGCAGCTCCTCTGCCAGGCTCCTGCTGGTCTGAGGGTCTGCTGCCTCCATCAGGATGTTACCCACCTCGTTCAGGTGGGCCTGTCTGGAGCCCCACTCAGCCAGAGACTCAGACGTCACCTTAACAAAACCATGAACATAGCAATGATAATCAACAGGGAGGAGGCAAATAAATGTGTGTATAAAGATGCATGTCTGTAAGGGTAGGCAATTTTAAAATTTTGATGGTGACATATTTGCAGACTTCTTAGTAGACGCTTGGGGGGCTGATTACAGTGATTAAATATTCAGCTGTGATAAGGTTGTGTGTAAAGCTCCTTTAGTATGAAAACATGCAACCGATTAACACAGACATAAAAAGACTATCTTGTTATTATATAAGTGTTGCAGGGTTGTAGAAGATTAATTGAAAGAGGTTTGGAGCGGTCACTCGTGTGTCACTCAAAGCAGTCAGCAGCTGACACGCAACCCCTGTAACTAGAAGAGGAGTGCACAGAGCACACAAAGTCTGTCCTGCAGCGCACAAATGCAAGTGTTGCCTCGTTGCATATATTGCCGCGAATTTGGTTATGATTGGGGCAGACGGATCATGCCGTGGGCTGCGCACTGGATCACGGCTGTGCTTCTGTATCGGGCGGTGGCTTACAACTTGCATCTTACTTTGGATCATCTTTAACTATTTCAAAGTCGCGGTATAGTCTTGGGTTTTCTCCAGCCAAATTTTTGGCAATCCAATCAGCGAACAGAGGGGGTGGCTGAGAACGTTGAGGCCGTGCGCTAGAGTAGGGCTGGCAAACTCAATTCCTTTTAAGGATTTGGGTTATTCTGAGTCACTCACTAAACTGATCCGGGTTGTGCGAGTCACTTGAGTCACTTGAGTCAGTATTGTATGCTACATCCGAGGCGAGCTTTTGATTTGGATAAAATGCTATGTTTTCATTTAGAATCTTTTATTTTTATTTGGAAAATGTTATATCCAGGAATGGTTACACATAATAAGTACATACATCATGTATGTATGCATTAATGTGTATGTGTATCTGTACTTGAATAATAACGTTTTTTGAAGACAAAAAGCAAGGCGAGCTTACAATGTTTCGGACTGTCTGCTCGACCTAATGCATTTTAATATACTACATGACAACGTAACCGGCTGATTCGGCTGATTCGCAAGAACTCACAAGTCATCAACAACTCATGAGTCATCGAGGACTCGTGAGTTGTCGACAACTCATGAGTTGTCTGCGAGCCGAGCCAGCCAAGCCGAAACGAGCTTGTAATGTTTCGGATTGTCTGCTCGACCTAATTGCATTTAACATACTACATTTATACACCAAACCTACAGTAGGCCTAGCTAGGCTACGTGCAGAACATTTTATGTTATTTCAGAAGTGAAAGAATGGCTTTTGTTGTGGATTTGCTTTACTCTGAGCTCTAGGAGAGACTTCACTCGCTCATCTGAATCAGATTCACTCATGACAACGTAGCCGGCTGATTCGCGCAATTGACTGACTCACGCAAGAACTCATGAATCACCCGACAACCCACGAGTCATCGAGGGCTCGTGAGTTCTCAAGTGAATCCCATGGTCTGCGAGCTTCCGGCTCTGAGTCTGTGGGTCGGGACTGTCTCTCTGCTCACTCAGTCGCTTGAGTTGACTTGTGGAGTTGTCGTTGCCTACGAAATTGTAAGTTATAAAGCTTTTTGCAGCTAAGATGGCTAGGAATAGTAGTAGCTAATGTTGCAAGAGGTTTGTGTGTGGCGCTGTTATCATTTTAGACTGAATTGAATTGTTGTTTGATTTTCCAGCTCGCTCCATTAGTGGTGACGGAGTTGGCTAAGGCTAACGCTAGCGGTGCTAATGCTAAATATAAGCATTGTCGGTCTCCCCTCTTGTTGCACATGCGCATGACATACGTCATGACCAAACGTTAGCGATTGGTTATGGCAGATCCAGAGTGGCTCTGGGCAGATCCAATAGTTTTAAACTTCAACAGAGTACCCGCCTTCAAGGAAGTTAACACTTGTCAATGGAGAGTCTGGTAGGACCAGGCTAAAGATGCTCCTCCATGGGTCACGGATCATGTAAAGTGAAACTTAAATCTGTCATGGGGCAGTTGGATTTATTCACGCACTTTAAAAAATATTTATTAAAAGCTTCTTTTTTTGCATTTTTATTAACAGCATTATATAATTTGATATCATAATAGGCTGTATATTAACTTATTGGGAGAAAACAGGTAGTTCTATGTAAAGTCAGACATATAGCCAAAATGGCATGATCCTCATTTCATAACACATTTGCTGAAGATTTGACTGCGAGATTAGCAGTCAAATCAGGCTCCTTCGATCAAAGCATTGAATATTCGACTATTAGGGGTCACCCCTAGTCCACATGCAGAACTGCTCTGGAGGAATTAGCCCAGGGAAAAAAGGCAAAAGCAACTAGCTACTTTATAAAGCGTGGTTCTCCTTCCACAAACTCAACAAAATATCCTTTCTTATAATTGTGTGTTAATAATACCTGAGGTCTGTTGCCATGGCTGTGTGTTGAAGACCCCTGCTCCAGCCAAGCCTGCAGGGAGCTGAGGCCATCGCTGTAGGAGTCCCAGGCCGAGAGCACCCTTCCCATGGTGCTCTTGGCTGTGGTCACCTCTTCCAAAACCTGAGCGGTGTCCTCCTCCAGCTGCTTCACCTGCTGACTGACTTGGTGGTAGTCTGCAGCTGAGGAGCAAAGAAACAAAGCCGTCAATTGGTCAATCCAAAAATGAATCCATGAACTCGCCTGATCACCAAGGCTTTCAAACAACAGTAGAACACTTACCGAGGGCAGATTTTCTTGAATATTTCTCAGAAACCTGCTTTAGCTTATGAAGAGCTGCTTCCAGTAAAGACGGTAGCTCCTGTGTGTTAACCACGTCCTGTGTATAAAAAAAAAAACAGGACAAATAAAAAGTAGATAGCAGCCATAATTGCTCATAACACAGTAGAAACAACAGCTTTGGATGGCGAGGTGAAAAGTGAGAAGAGTTATTCTTGGACCTTAACCACTAGTAGGGCTAAGATTTGTTGGCTGTCAGCCTGTCTAGAGAGTGGCACCAGAGGAAAGGCCATGCTGTACAGTGGCAAGTTCATAGCATAACAGACTCAGCTGCCAGTCTCAACTGTATATTGTACAGTAGTTGTACAGTATATTTGCAATCTAAATGCATCATTTACTAATGCTAATGTTAGCTATATCATGTTTAGTATTAACTTAGCATTAGAATCCTCTTACATAAAATGTAATATATATAATGTGTAAAGCACCCTCGTAACACTTCTTTTAAACCACTCACAGTAAATGAAATGATTTTCCAAAGATGCAAATCTACTCACATGCCATTCTTGCAGCAACACCCTGACAGCCTCCGGGGAGATGTAGGGTCTCTTCCAGAGCCGCAGCTTGGTCCTGATCTGCCCCAACAGATCCAAAACTGTGTGTTTGTGCTCCCGGTACTCCAGTTTGATCCCGTGGTATTTAACAGTCACTCTTACACTGGTGAACCTGGTGAAGACGTCCACAATTAAGGTTGTGAACGTCATTAAAATGAGAAACAAACACAAAAAAACTCCCTGTTGGACAACTTGAAACCTGAAATCATATGTATGATGTTGTAAATGTCACTAGAAAATCTCACATTTCCATAGCCAACATTCCTGAAATACACCGACATAATCCACAATCTTTTTTTTTCTTTTTTTTTTAACTTATTTTTTATTTATCGTAAACAGTCAGCTTAGACATACATAGTAACATAAAGGGGTATCTGATCAGACTAGAATTTAGAAATGAATAAGTAAATAAATAGAATAAAATAAAGTGAAAACATAAAAAATGAAGTTTAAAAAAAAAAAAAATATATATATATATAATTAAAGAAAAAAGGGGGGTGGGCGCTCTCCTCTTCAAAACATTTTAAGCACAACAGGGGTCCATCTCTTCAAAAATGTGTCTCTCTGGAGCCTCAGATTGTGAGTTATTTCTTCCATTCTGTAAAGCTACCACACCTGCTCGTTCCACCATTGAAAAGTTGGTACAGTGGGCTTAAGCCAATTTACAGTAATACCCTTAATGGCTGCAGCAAGAAGGATTTGCAGAAGGTATATATCACCCCTTCGATCAAAACCATAAGGGGTGGCTCCCAGCAAAGCAACCAACGGGTCTCTATTGACTTCTATGTTAAAAATATTGGCCAATGCCTAATAGATATCATCCCAATATTTCTTAAGTTTCCCGCAAGACCAAAAGGTGTGGACGACGTTTGAGTCGGTTTCTCCACAGTTCCTCCAGCAGCAACTTGTTGTTGAAGAACTATACTTTCCTGTTATGTGCGGCGTTCTAAAGTATCTCACTACCATTTTCCATTTGAATTCTCTCCAGCTATTGGAAGAAGTTACTCTGTGCGCCTCGGAACAGATTTTAACCCAGGATTCCAAGGAGATATCTTGCCTAAACTCTGCCTCCCATTTTGCTTTGATATACAAAGTATTGTGTGCTTCCATATTCTGGAGGCAGTTATAAAGACAAGAAATAATTTTCCTCCCACTTTCACCTAATTGAACCCTGATGAGATACTGCTCTAACGCAGATGGTGAGCGAATTTTCTCAAACTCCTCCTGCTTATTAAGGAACTGTCGGATTTGAAGGAACCTGAAGAAATCCGTGTTTGGAAGCCCAAACTCCTCTGCAATCTGGGAAAAGGACTTTACGTTATTTGACTGAACTAGCTGGTGGATATAAATAAGTCCATATCTAGCCCAGTGTTTGAAGCCTGCATCCAATCGTAGTGGCATAAAATTAGGAGTGAATTTTATTGTAGATAAAGAGGATATGGAGCTTGGTAGCTTATATGTTTTCTGTATTTCTCTCCAGATTAGGACCGTGTTTTTTGTCCACGTATTTATCCTACAAGATTTCAGTGATATGTTGGAGAAAGATATCTGTTGAAGTGTATACTCACATTGTGATGTTTCTATATTTAACCACCTGGTTGAGATATCTTTAATGATCCAAGCGACCATGGGCTTTAGTTGCCCAGCCCAAAAATATAATTGTAGGCAGTCAGCCCTCACCTCCTCTTTAGTTCCTCCATCTTGTCAGTAGGAACCATCATGTTTCCATACTCATCTAAGTTCTGGAAGGACTGGAAGGTCTTCACATGATGCGGCATCTCCTCCGGGCAGGCCTACAACAACATTGAGCAGTGAGCATATTCACATGCATATTGATGTTTAAATAAACTACAGAATCATCAATAGAGGTAAGTGCATCCACATTATCCCCAAAACAAACTTAGATAACAGCTTGTATGAATTTTTGTATTCTGTTTGCAAACGCTCCTGAACAGTGAGTTAACAAATGAACACTCAGAATAAAGGGGCTATTCTGCAGATGTTATTTATATCTTAAAAGTGGAAAACCCTGCCGGATTTACTAAGTCAGTATTATTGTTTATTTCACTTTCTAAATAAAGTGGTATAGTTCAGAGGTTGGATGCAGTAAATATTCACCCTGAGGAGCTCTTGTTTCTCCCTGGCGTCATCAGCGGCTCGGCCGTGATCCTGGGGCTCGCCCTCCTCCTCGGCCAGAGCCTTCTCTGTTTTCAGCAGCCAGCGAGCCACCGCGTCCAAGGGCGCCGGGAGACTCATGTCTAATAACACTTTGTATTCACGTAACTAAATGAAGAAACAGAAAGGCACATTTCATTACAAGTGAACTAAATGTCTTTTAATATAGAAACAAGTGAATAGAAGAATATAACGAGTAGAGAGGTACATAAACACTACGTCTGTATAGTTGCATGCATACAGAACATGCTGCAATAGGGATTAAGCCAGGCTCATATTATTTTATATTAATTTTTTAAAGGATTAGACCGTATAGTGTTGCATACAGTATATTGCAGGGTTCAACAATAAGGGTTGCCTGATGGCCTGGGGCAAGTAAAACGCACCATCTGGCAAATTAATTTAAACAACCCAATTGCCCGTTTCCAAAGTTTCAATCTTTTAAAAAAAATGCATGCGGTCAAACAAAGCACAGATAGAAGTCACTGTCTCTCCAGTAAGTTAATTATTGCAGTTAGATTTGAGAAATTGTTTTTATAATAGCCTCCACTTATATCAACTATAACAATTTACTCTTTGTCGTTATATGATACCACTAATAAAACTAATTTAACTAACCAGTAAAAATTTACTTCGGGCAAGTAGAATTTTTTTACTTGCCCGACAAGGCATGCAGACTCTCTAACCGAACTAAACCACATTAAACACGGTTAAACTGTACCAATATCAAACAGGCTTTAGAGTTTTTTTAAAGGCTGGGATGGGGCAGTGGAACTGACCTTGTCAGTGAGGGTGTCCCACGCCTCTCTGAGGGACTGCTGCTCCTCGCTCAGTTTCGAGGTTCGTCTCATCGCTGTCAACAATGGCATGATGGGACGTCGCTGCTCATTAAAGGACACCAGGAAGGTCTGAAATACCTAAAGGATGGAAAATGTCATCTTTAGTGCCACTCTTGTAAGGTTAACGCAAAGGCAAAAAGGATAGATTGCCTAATTTTCAAGGATCCACTTTACTTTGTAGGAAAAATCCAGCAGGATATTGTTCGGATTAGATTGGAAAACTGGTACATATGGCATTGTGGTACAAAACATAATGAGAATGCTGCTAAGTGAAGAAGCAGCAGTAAGCTCTTAATAACTGAAAGCAACAGGCATTTTGAAAAATATCAGCATTTGCAATACAACTGCTGTGAGAATTGGAAGGTAAGTAGGCTGATGTAGTGACAGAGGCTGTCAATTGTTGCTGAGAATGTATCTTTGGCCTGTTGTAACAATATAATATGAATTAGTTACTAATCCAATTATGCAGTGATACTTAAAACTGCAGTAATGTTTCAGCGTAATGGGTCCTGATAGAAACTAGTTGGAAACCTACGTGGTATCTCTCGGAGTAGCTCTCTCCCTCTGTGGAGTCCCATCCCTCTAGCAGCTCGTCGTAGGCCTGAATCAGCCAGCAGGTCACTTCCTGTGCCTTTTGATTAGGTGTCGCCTGGCAACGAGGACAAAAAAACAAAACAGTTATAGGCTGAGGCCAAATGAACAATTTCAGGCTAAATTTAGTTGTTGATTTCATGATCGTCGCTATTTAGTTTGATTTAGATATGTATCTGGATAGCTTTATGTTTTATCTGCATACTGAGGTCAAAATACAGAAGAAAGACAGAAGCTGAACATTGTCCAATTGCACAGGTCAAATAAAGGAAAAGCGAGGCACTAACAGTGGCCTTAGTTATTTTATCATCTATGGCAGCCAAGACAAACTAGATTGCAAATGAATACCCAAACATGGCTTCACATAGAAAACTGCAGCTTTGTTTGTTTATTTGATCCCATACATACTGTACCAGTTGGATGAACTGTAACCAAGGAAGCCAGAACAGGTAGCAACCAAAGGTTAAAGGACAAAACAAATGTCAACAGGTAAAATATCTGCCCTACTCCATCTAGCGCTCAAAACAAGTGTTATAATTTCGTAAACATGTTTCTATTTAAGTCTCACTGACTCCCTGTCCCGTCAAATAATTAATTTAGATTGCTCTTTAATGTTTTATGTAAAGCACATTGAATTGCCTTGTTGCTAAAAATGTCCTATATACAATAAACATGCCTATTAGTCAATAAACCAAAAGAGCAAAGCAAAAAGCTTTCCAACAAGGCACCAACACAAGTCATGAGATACTTGACACAACACATAATGGCAGCTGGTGTGCCAAAATGTGCTTCAAGCAAGCCTGTGCACAGCAGAGTACCAAGCCCATACAGAGGTTGGATTTGGCAACAACGTTGTTGTTTTTACTCATAAGAATATGAAACATGGACAACAGCCATCTTCTCTTCTGCTGTAAATGGGGATGTTTGAGGCCAAATTGCTAGTAAAGTAGATATTATTTAATGCAATGTCTATGGTATGTATATAATGTGTAAATAATTCCCTGAATAGTGACAATGTTGTAGTACTCGACCGCATTTTTACTTGGTCTTGTCTCGTCTCAGAAAAAGGGCACTCTGGATTTTATTTTAAGACCCGTCAAGACCACAACTGCCTTTGATTATTTTATCAAGGCATTTCTCGTGAGACACTTATGGCAATAAAAGAGGTAAACGAAGAAGAATCTTTATTTGTTTTCTGTGGGTTTATGGCACCCACCGCTAGCCTAGTTTAGCACAGATCCTGGAGGTAACCGGCTCCAACTAGTCTACTGCTCCCAGTAAGTTACAAAATAACCCCAACATTTTCCTATTTACATGTTATGATTTGTATAGTCACAGCGTGTACAAATAACAAGGTCACATGAGACACAGCCATCTTCTAACCGTATACAAACTGGGAACTATGTTCTCAGAAGGCGAAGCACTGCAACTTCTGCTACTTGGGCGGAGTGTG
Organism: Sander vitreus; assembly: GCF_031162955.1. Taxonomy (NCBI): domain Eukaryota; kingdom Metazoa; phylum Chordata; class Actinopteri; order Perciformes; family Percidae; genus Sander; species Sander vitreus. The sequence continues at coordinate 2,233,729 of NC_135874.1, read as the reverse complement.
CCACGAGAAGCCCTGTGGTGAGGAGCAGAGAGTAACAACGGTGCTTTTCAGGTGTTGCGCTAATCACTCCACCCAAAGTAGCAGTGCTTTGCCTTCTGAGAATATAGTTCCCAGTTTGTATACAGTTAGAAGATGGCTGTGTTTCATGTGACCTTGTTATGTGTACACGCTGTGACTATACAAAGCACAACATGTAAATAGGAAGGTTAGACTTATCTAACTCTGGGGGATACGGTGAATAAGCTTAAGTCCCAATAAGTCGGCGTGTTCCTTTAAGGTTTATTAGTTTCAGTTTTGTACATTATATACATCAATCTATCCTATTGTTAAACCAGCTACATTAAATCCAGTGCAATATTTATCTCCAAGTCTCCCAAGACCTTGTCTGTGTGTGTGTTCAAGTAATTTTCTGTTGTTATACATGTATGCTTTGTTTCCTTACTTAGGTGTTTATGTCATTTGTGATAATGTTTCATTTATGTCCTTTGGTGTTATTCATCTTATTTATGTCTGTATGTAGGTCTATGTCCTCTTTTTATATGAGCTACCCAGGGATGCAAAAAGAATTTCAGCCCTGGCTGACAATAAAAGTTGTATCCTATCGTAAGAGCCACTATGTTTAGATGTATTTTCAGAAGCGTTTCTCAAATTTAAACTCCTCATTTTGCAGAACGTTTAGACTAGACTCTCTCCCTAGACTCTAATTCCTGAGCCCTCCACCCTGCAATGTATCTTGCACAATCATTGCTGAATTATTCCAAAGTTCTAAAATTAACACCTTTTTGGGAGTAAAGTAACAACACACAAAGTAAGGATTAAAAAACTGTTGTCTGCAGCAGCCACATCTATCATGCTGATATCTGGTCAGAAACCAGAGCAGACAGGTGTTTTGTCCACTGTGACTGATCTGTCCTAAGTTGTGTACCAGGCCATACCAGCAGGGAGGAAAAGCAGCTCTGCAGAGTTGCCCTGCGAGTGCTTTATTCATCTCATGGGAGGCAGAGAAACACACCCTTGCTGTGTCTTGGGATTCCTTCCCAGAGAACAGGGCAAACTAGTTTGATTCTGCATGATCCGTCTTGCTTTCAACCACCTTATGATTGAAAGGTAATCTTGGCTCATCAGTGACTGACGATTAAATTTGAGTAGCTGCAGTGCCGTCCCGATAAACAACTTTCCTGGCGTGTCTTTACATGACAATCATCAGCAATAAAACTAAAGTTATTTGCGGGTGCTATGAGGGTTTGGTGCGGCTGATTTACGCCATCTGAAGCGTGTTTTACAGTAAACGCAGCCCAGCTGGCGCGCGCATATGTGCCGTCATGAAATCGCCGTAACTATTTATACCCGCGCTGGTGGTCGCGACACTAGTTGCAGTCTTCTCCTGAACAGAGGTGGCGCTAAAGAGGAAAGGCTACCGACTTTGCTCTTTCTACAGACTAGAGGAAGAAGAAAAAGATAAACAACGGCAGAACTGGCAGCAGAATTGAAGTCAATGCTTCGATTTGATTCGATGACCTACTTGGTCGGATCAAGCCTTTCATTCACCATAAAAGAACTCATCTTGACCCTGTAAGTTTACAAGAGAGAGTCACTCTGAGAATCCTGGCATGCGGTTGCCCAGGAGCTCGTTCATGCTTTCTGTTTCCCCTTTGTCGTGCGCAGCTGGAAAAAAAAAAGAGTGGTGCACGACCTTGGCTTGCGCGCTATAAATCCGGCCAGTATAATCCAGGTTGGGAACGGCCAGTATAATTCACCTCTGACACGGCAGTATTGAGGCTGACAATTACAAACCAGCAAGCCAGGGTTTCCAAACATTAAAGCATAAAGCAGTGACAGGGGAGTGTGGCACTGACAGAGATACAGTAGATTCAGCCAGGTTTTTATATATCACTCTAGCTGTCAAGGCTGGTTGTATTTTTGTTTATTCATTAATTTATACATTTCTTTATCTATTTTTTACAGTTAATGTACAGTTATCTACTGATCATTTTTTTTAATTGAAAATTGTATTATCTAACCACCCAAAAAGGATGCTCACATCTCTAAAAATACATTATGATTTCATGGGGAGATTTAAACAGATATTAACTATGACTTAGCCTAAGGTGTCAATAAATTACAAGGTAGTGTAATTGGAAGGTAAGTAGGCTGATGAAAAATGAGAAATGAAACAGAGGTGGATCGTGACTGTCAGGTCTACCTGTCGCAGAGGTGAAGCAGAAATAGCAGGAGTGTAGTGAACAGGCAGGTTGATAGGAGAAGGACTTTTAGGAAGAGTCAGGTACGGTGTCTAGAAGGAAAAAGGGAAGAGGAGAGGAGGAAACAAAAGGATGCAGAGAAAATAGAGAAATCCCAAACAAAAGGTTATAGTGAAAATGCACGTGGCAGAGATAATTGAAGGGCAATGTACAAACACTAACAAAAACCGTAACAGCATTTCATGCTTATGATAACCAAACTTGGATACAGCTAAAATACTAATTTACAAACAGTTTTATCAAATGTACTCTGCAAGCTGTGATTCATTTCAATGCAACTTCCAAAAAACATTTAAGTCAAGACTGATTTCTTGGAGGCTGATATCAATTTCTCACACGTATATCTCTGTCTGCATATATTCTGGCTGACTTGCAAAAAAGAAATGACAGAAAGAGTGCACCCGAGGTAACAAGCAGACTTCAGTGTTTAAAAGACTGTTTGCAGCACTCGAGTTGACAGAAACTGAGCATAAGGAGGTGTGGAGTCCGTGATGAACAATGCGTTTATTGTTCCACTGTTAAATGCCCCACCTCTGGTTTATATCTTTAGAACAAGTCTTTAATGACCAGATTTAAAGGTTTTCTGCTAAACGTGTGTGATTATATACATATGCTGCATATATCCATCTTTATACTCAAATATTGATTTTGGCAAGACTTCAAAATTATCAGTCAGTCTTGCACTTCAAAGAAAAAGAACACACTAAGCATTGATTTAGTGATTTGCAGGCCAAAAATGGGCAAAATCTGGTTGAAATAAAAGTTTTGTTTAGATATCTAGGTTGCCTAATACTGTTGCTGTTAATATATGCCTGATGCCCTAGACTTCTTTTGACCTGCAAATCACCAAATCAAGCAAACCAAGCAGGACTGGATTAGACAGAGCTTAGCTGCACCCTTATTTTTGACAATCAACTGCAGTTGGTGCGTAGCAGTTAAACAGTTGAAAACATCAAGAGCAGAATCCTAAACCCTACCTGAGCTGGTTGCAAGAACTAGAAGCTCCACTGACTTTAAAAAGTATGTGCAAACATTTCTGCAGTGTAAAATGGTGCCCTGTGTTGCTTGATGTTTGTCTAGAAAAACAAAATACAGTGATACAGACCTGCGTTTCTTCCTCTGGCACTGGCAGGTCTTTAGAGTACTGCAGGAACTGGGCCACATAGGTCATGATGGACTTCTCATCAGGGTCCCGAACGTCCACATCTGCATCCACATCAAAATCCTCCATGATCATTCTCACACTACTGTCAAAGGTCTACACTAACACATGAGCAAGCTCCTGAAGCAGGTGGAGTTGGAGAACGGAGGTCTAGCTTCTCTGTCTATAAAACATCCGGCTGATAAAAGTCTGCCCATATACTCACATGCAAAGTGAAACAAGTCAGGGTTTTTATATAAGAGCAGAGCAAACAAACAGCAAGTGAGTCAGCAGACTGTCAGATCGCCATCCCACTTACCCTCAGGCAGGCTGAGCATGGCTCTGTCACAATACTCAGCTACACTCACACACATTCACCCAGATTCACATGGCACGACATCAAGGACTGCTACACAAGTACAGTATGTCAGAGACAAATCCTGTGAATCATATTTGCAGTGCTTGAAAGCAATACTTGATTAAAAGTACAAGTATAAGTTAAAGTCTCCTTTTAGAATATTACTTGAGTAAAAGTATTAAAGTATCTGATATTTACTGTACCTAAGTAATATATATAAGTAAAGAAAAACTTTGATTATAAACTTTATTGTGGCTTCCTTATAGTTAAGCATAATATTCAGGGTTTCCATACCTTCTAAAACATCAAATTTAAAGTCTAACATCAACAAAGACAAAAACAGAAACAGAATATCCATTTTTTGTGAGGTTAGAATCTTTCACTCTGGGCGCCTGGGTAGCTCACCTGGTAGAGCGTAGAGCTGTAATTGGGCCTTAAAAGTTAGGCCCGACAAGGCCCGAGCCCGACAGAATTCGGCCTGAGCCAGTACATTGTGATTGACAGCTTTTTAAAAGCCCGAACCCGTTTACAGCCCGACATTATTCAAATGTGCGCACACACACAGCTCTTTTGCCTTTTGTCAAGAATAAGTTATTTATACATATTTTAACATCATTTATTCATGACTAACGTAGGCTATAGGTCACTTGGAAGTGGGAACAAAGAAATAAAATAAGCCAGCCTCCGTTTCACCTCCTCAGCATCCATTTTCGCACTAATCGAAACGCATCACCTGACCGCTCAATTTACCGTACAACCCGGAGCGCAAGCCCGAGCCCATGTAAAATGATAAAAATTAAGACCGAACCCGACCGAACCCACCGGGTTTGAGCAAAGCTCTTCAGCTCTAATAGAGCGCGTACCCATTTACAGAAGCTCAGTCCTCGACGCAGCGGCCACAGGTTCGACTCCAACCTGCTGCCCTTTGCTGCATGTCATTCCCTTCTCTCTCCCCTTTCATGTCTAAAGGCCCAGACACACCGGCAGCTGATTGGATGAACGTGTCACGTGGGTCTTGTTTTTCCAGAAATTCAAAGACAAACTGTCATGGCGGCTTGTTCAGAATATGATTTCATATTGTACTAAAATAGTTCACCGAAACGTGTTTCTGAAAACATTTTAAGCGAGAAATAGGCCATGCAGTTGCTGAATCTGTCTTCATTTCAGATCAACAAAGATCAATTTAAAAGATTTTGGTCAGATTTTGAGAGACTCTAGTCACGCTCATTCCGCTCCCCGTTTCCGGGTTAGCACTCTACCAATCAGACGGGTCATTTGAGTCCGACTGTCGGCAGTCGGCAATTGGCACATTTGACATGTGATTATACATGTCAAATCGGCCAAAATGAAGGACGACGGCCCCTCGGACGGACGACGGCACGGAACACACCGAACAGACTTGAGTCACTGACCACGCCAGACTGTCCAACAGCCGATTATCGGCTCTGTGTGTCCACACCTTAAGCTGTCCTGTCATAATAAAGGCCTAAAAATGCCCCACACACACAAAAAAAGACTTCTTTCACTCCTATGTACGAAAACATTTCTTGCATGTAACGAGTAACGAAGACGCTTAGGGGAGATGTAGTAATGTAGAAGTATACATTTTGTTTTGGAAAAGTAGTGGAGTAAAAGTAAAAGTTTCCAGAAATATAAATAATGAAGTAAAGTACAGATTCATGAAAATTCCACTTAAGTACAGTAACAAAGTCTTTGTACTTTGTTACATTACAACACCGCATAATTGAAAAAGAGTGTTTGTAGCAGACCAGAAGGTGTGGATGGATGAGCTATGCAAGCAAAAGACTGAAACAGAGCTACTGCTACTAAGTGCAACTGTAGTAAACTGACTGTGTAAGACTGGCGGATAATTCTTACTCTCTTATTTTTAATACATTCTGTGTGTGTGTGTGTGTGTATGTGTGTATATATATATATATTAGGGCTGTCAGCATTAACGCGTTAATCGCGATGCGATTAAGGGCCGAGCATAAAGCATTAATTTGTTTTAATCGCATTAATTGCATGCCGGCATTTATTAATTTATTTTACACTTCACTCGGCTTCGCGTTGTGCCTAACAGGTGAATTAAAATATCGCCGAAGCACGTCAAGCTTGAGCTACCACCTACAAGCTAATTAACGTGACTCAGGTTGATGCTAGCGGGCTCAGGCAAAGCACTATTTTGGAGAGTGCTACTTGCCGACCTGTGGATGAAACCAAATCCCAAAAAATTACTACAGCTCTTGCGAAATGGGTGGCAACTAACTGCAGACCTGTCAGCATCGTAGAGGACTCGGCTCTCAAGACGTACTACGGTTGGCGTGTTCTGACCGTCTCATTGCCGTCGAGGGGGACAGTAGTTTTCACGCATACACAGCTTGTATGACACGGAGAAAGCAGCCCTGCTGCAAGGTGCTGCAAACGCTGTCTCATTAACCGGTGATCACTGGACGTCAGTGAGTAATCCAAATGATTTAGAAGTTACTGCACACTATATTGACTCTGGTAAGAATAGGGATTTTTAGTTTTTTAGTTAGGTACTTGGAGGAATTGTGCAATAATGACAGATTCACACATTTTTCTATTGTTTACAGTAAATAAATAAACAAATACAAATCTTAAAGTAAAGTTCATAAAGTAATTCTCTTTGCATTTATTTGATTCCCAATCAAGATGGACTGGTAAGAATTGCTTTCCATTGTTAATATGTACTTAAAAACATTTCTGAAATGCAAAATAATAGAAATGTAATCGTGATAAAACATGCGATTAATCACGATTAACTATAGACATTCAGCGATTAATCACGATTAGAAAAAATGCATCAGTTGACAGCCCTAATATATATATATATATATATATATATATATATATATATATATATATATATATATACTTATATTGTTTGTTCTGTTTAACCTGTTTGTTTAACTTATTTTAGAGAATGTGTGACATGCACCTACAACACCAAAACAAATTCCTTGTATGTGTAAAAAAATGTACTTGGCAATAAAGCTTTTCTGATTCTGATTCTGAAGTGAAAACACTGTGTTGTGAAACTCATAATTCTGCAGTGGCATCAACTTAATGAATTGCAAAGAAATTAAATAAATTCCAAAAAATGCTCCTGCTCTTGCAGTGCTGGAAGTGGGAAACTTAGCAAAAGTTCCATCCAGAAGACACCCTTTACTCACTCATTTATTGTCATATCTCTCCGGATGATCTATCTTAGCCAATCATATTGTTGCCGTCAAACTTTAAATCCGCTCTCCTCTCTGCTGCTGTCAGTTGTCATTTCAGTAGTCTCACATTGCCACCCCTTCCTCCACAGCACTGCGGAAGAAGGTCTGTATCCGTAAGAAGGTAAATATACAATGCCACGATGGGGTCTAATCCCCAAAGACTTTTCCCAAATTCTTTTTTTATCATGCAATTGTTCAATCTAAATGATTGAAATGGACTGAGTCTTTTTCTCAAAAAAAATAAATAAAAAAAGACCAATGATGATAAAATGGAGCTGTGTTTTACAAATGTTGGCAAGTTTGATAAAGTGTGCATATAATGTGTATAAAATGTATTTAACCTTGAAATACACTACTTAGCATTTTGTTTTCAGTTTCGGCTTATCATTTTTATTAAAATCATTATAAAGACTTTGTCCTCTAGTCTCACGCCGATATGGGCTGGCCGAAAGACCAGTGGCAGTATGTGCAAATACATCATCACCGTTTGACATCAGCCTCCTCACAAACAAATGAGATTTACTGTAGTTGCAGTTATCGAAGGAGAAAATTGTGTTATACAAGCTGTAATAAAAGGTTTATCTAAGTCATTTAATTTCCATCCATCCATCCATCCATCCACGTCCGCTTATCCGGGGTCGGGTCGCGGGGGCAGCAGCTCCAGCAGGGGACCCCAAACTTCCCTTTCCCAAGCCACATTAACCAGCTCCGACTGGGGAATCCCGAGGCGTTCCCAGGCCAGGTTGGAGATATAATCCCTCCACCTAGTCCTGGGTCTTCCCCGAGTCCTCCTCCCAGCTGGAAGTGCCTGGAACACCTCCCTAGGGAGGCGCCCAGGGGGCATCCTTACCAGATGCCCGAACCACCTCAACTGGCTTCTTTCGACGCAAAGGAGTAGCGGCTCTACTCCGAGCTCCTCACGGATGACTGAAGTTCTCACCCTATCTCTAAGGGAGACACCAGCCACCCTCCTGAGGAAACCCATTTCGGCTGCTTGTACCCTGGATCTCGTTCTTTCGGTCATGACATTTAATTTCCATGTACATACAAAATAAAAAGCCTAAATGTAAAGCTATGTTAAGTTAAATGTAAGGTTATTGATCACTATTGTAGTTATACTTATTGTGCTATTAACAAGTAGCAAATTCTTTAAAAACAAAAAAACACAAAAAAGGAGCACTACATATACACACATAGCTTACGATCTCAAGCCCTGTATAATATCTCTCTTATATCTGGCAGGTCCAGTAACAGTGAGCTCAACTTGACATCCTTGAATGTGCATATAATACCTTATGATATTTGCTGAATAACTCACCATCAGGGTCCAGCAGTCGGGGGATCCTCAGCTCCTTCTCTGCAATGTGGAAGGCCTCCTCCAGGTTCTGCTTGTTGCTTCTGGTTCTGGCTTTGGACAGATCCACCAGGTCAGGGCGCAGAGCGTACTGGATGGCCAGGAAGACCACTCCACTCCTCCAGCTGGCTTTGAAGTCTTTCACATTTATGGAACAGCCAGCTCTGAGGGGAAACGGATCATTTGATTTTTCTGTTAAATCCTTAAACAGGCTAGCTGAAATGGAAAGTAATACAATTCTGAACACAGAATAAATGTGTAAAATAATGTAAAAACGAGATACTGATAAATAAGGTATGCATGTATCAACATTTCCATATAATTATTATAGAGCTCCATGGCCACTGAAAAGGATATTTTCAAAACTACAGAAGAAAAACACAAGAAGAAATGGCAAAAAAAGAAAGCACAGGGATTTTATAATATTTCAAACATTTATTTATAAATATACTGTATACTGGAATGAGATGTTAACAAAAAAATGCTATTAAAGCCCCGTATATAAGAAAGTATTTGAACAGCTTTTGGCAGGCAGCATGAGAATGCCTACAGCCCTGATCAGGTTTTGGTCTTTAGCCCAGACCTGGAGACGACAATAGAGGTCCTGTGTGAGAATCCATCACTCCTTACATCCCACACTTGGCCCACAACAGAAGAGTGGCATCTATTAGAGGTTTCTTCAGGGTCGATATATCAATGTGACCCTAACTAAACTCTACACAGCACATTTAAATTAATCATTAATAGCACTCATTTGAGCAGGTGCTTACTTGTGGCACTGTTCCCGAACCCACAGCAGCAGAGCCTTCCTGGCAGAAACCCTGAAACGGTTATGTAGTGGTGAGCCTCTGGGAGGAACAGGACTGCTGCTGGCCGAGCGGCTTGACAGGGTGGAGCGCGAATCCAGACTGGCCAAGGACTCCATGGAGGACTGGCGGGAACTGAATGAGAGGCTGCTGGCCAACTCCTCAATCTAAGAAAACCACCAACACACAGTTTCTGTTTAACATCTTATTCAAAAAGTTAAACGGGAAAAGTATTAAGGGACATTTCACAGTTCAAGATGATTTCTTTAACAGTTTCACTGTTTGTTAAGTTCAATAAATGCAACATCTTTCCAAAAGTCAGTTAGGAATTGTGTTAAATAATCATGATTTAGATATTGACCAAGATAACTGGGATTTCGATTTTTTTCCATAATCAAGCAGCCCTATTGGAAACTGAGTAAAAGTTAAAAAGGTATGCAAAATGACAGAAAGAAAAAAATGTGGACAAAACAACAAGCATGATGAGGGAAGGTAAACCATTTCTAACGCAGAAAATTAAAAAATTAACATCACACCAGAATCCTGTGGGACATCTCCTGCTTACACAAACATATGTTTTAGTTGTTATGCTTCAATAAATGTGCTTCAGCATCATAATTAGTTTCGCTGCTCCAATATTTTGGTCTGATTATTGGATAAATCCACCCCCAGGAAATCTACTTAAACCTAATAATGGTATCCATAGAAATATCATTTATAGAAGTACAAAAAAAAAGAGAAAACTGTTCTCCATTCCCACAGGGTTTCTTTTTTTAACCTTTATTTATTCAGGGAAGGGTCACTGAGAGGAAGCCTCTCTTTTGCAGGAAGACCCTGATCCTTTTCATTCAGTACATGAGGTTTTATTTTGGTCAGTTGAGATAACAGAAAGATCAAAGTGGGAAACCAACAAGAAAATATGAAACACAACAGAAAACACGAATAGAAAAGTAAACAGATTAAACTCACATGATACTGTAGAATGATTGTCCATATGAGGCCAAGAATGATCGACGGTTTACCATCAATAATGTCAGGAATGTGTATGTTGACTAGTTTGATCTGGGGGAGAAAACAGGATATGTTTCAAACTTGCAAAGTCTGTCTTGATACATTACGAAGGGAAAAAAACAAACAGACGATGGCGCAGCAGGTATCACATTTTGTAGTTTGAAATTTTGACCTGTAAATATAACAATTTCTGTCATGTTAAATGACTAAATCTGATGCCAAAATGCATCATCCCTGTGGTTTTGCCAATACCAGCAGTAAAGTTGTCACTATATGGCTGGTGATTACTGTAATTAGAGGGCCGCTTTAGTGTGTCATTTACCGATTTCTGCTTTAGAAAGGAAAGGGCCTTCTCAATGTTGCTCCTGTGCTGAAACATTCCCCTGCCTCTCTCCCGACTCTGCAAAAGCCAACCAGAGAGTCAGTCAGTTGCAAGCAAGTTGAAAGCATGTGAAGTGCTGAACATAGAGAGCGGACTCACAAGGCGCTGGCCGCTCATCACCTCCAGCAGGTCCAGCAGTTTGGAGCCATCACGGAAATCATTGAACAGATCCAGAACCATACATGGTGGCCTCCGCTGTCACAACACACACATTTAGGTTTACATTTGCAGATATAAAACACTCAAAGAGCTTTGCCAAGGCTGCAACATCTACTCTGTTAATGGAAGGATAGCATGTAGACATGTACATCATCTACACTTGCTTAAGTTTTTGTAAAATAAGCCATGTTTACAAGAACTTGGTGATTTTACTCGCTTACATGAACTTTTCACACTCAGTAGAATATGTACCAAAATTGATGAACAAAGAAATTCTGTGAATGCACTTATCCTTCAGGTTATATTATTATCATTATTATTAGTTTAACTTGTTTAGTTTAACAAAAACATTCAATAATCTCACTTTCAGTCTTCTTACGTTGGGATATTCAGAGTAACAGCTACATTTTTCCATATAAAACTATCCATAACAGCGCACACCTCTTATTTCTCCTACCTAATTAATAGAGCTTTTTAGCTGCAAATCATCTTTAATGGGAGCCTCGTAGACCATGACCTTTATTAACCTCCACAAGCGACATATAGGAGAAACATACGGATATGAAAACAACACCTTGAAAGTCCCTTAGTAGCCTATAAATGACATGAACAATAGAGTAATTTACTCAGTAGAGAAGAATAAACAACTTTCTCATGAACAATTGATCATGAGGTTTCTGATTCCATGCATGTTTTAAATTATGAATACCAACTTTTGCCTTCTAACAGGCAATCTAGAGTCTCTTTGTTTAAATACAACAGGCTTAAGAACTCTTTTATACATTAGTCTATCCTGTTGCTAAACCAAAATCAGTTTGATACCAATTAAGATCTAGATCTGAGAGTATCATAAAACATCTTTCTTTTTCATGGCTGTTGATACGTCTTCATCTTTGTACAATACTGTGTGTGTCATTGTTTTCTAACTCTGTGTATTTTTTAATATATTTTCCTTTTTTTCTTCTTTTTGCTTGGGAACGCAAAATGAATTTCAGTGTAAACTGACAATAAAGTCGCATCCTATTGTTTCCTGCACCCCAGAATAACCTGTGCTTACTAACACTGCCTGCTGAATGTCAGCGACCTAGGACCTTCCAAAGTGGACTCAGACAATTATGGAAAGAAAAGTATTCACATGTGACACAAGGTACTGTTCCAATGTGAGCTCGTATGTGAACAACCGCCAAAGGCTTAACAATTATCTCCAGCATTCACCCACTGAGTGTCCCAACGCGCCCAGAGCTGGGTGCATGAAGGGGGTGTGGCTGGTGGGCAGTGGTGGAGGTGAGGGGAGGGTGGTGGCCGTCTGTTGCTGTCTGTCTGTGTGCTGTGAACCTTGCCCTTCAATGCTATATTTATGTTCACAGCCCCCCCCATCCCACTGTCCTCCATTGTCACACTCAGAGCTGACCTGCTGCTGCTGACTCATGTTAGGAGCTAGTCAGAGAAAAATACCCAAGAGTGAAAGAGAGTGAGAAAAAGACAGTGGCCTGCGCTGTCTCAAATATCCAAATTCAGGCATGTTGGATTTCCTGTAAACACAACTGGGAAAATCCCTCTAATGGTGATAACAAGAAGGATGTGGTGGTGTTTTATAAGGTTTAAGGGGGGATTAACTTAGATGACAAATAAATCTATCAAAATGGCTTCCTTTAATATAAATGGCATACTCAATACGATTAAGAGGTGGACAATTTTATCGAAACCTGGGATCAGATGGCTTCACACCCTAATGGTACAAAATAAGGAAAGAGCAATTAGTTTCGACACTGCTGAATACTTTTAACTGGGTGCTGGGAAATAAAACAATCCCACCATCATGGAGAGAAGCAATAATCTCTATTATTCCGAAGGAGGGAAAGGATTGATTGGACTGTGGGAGTTATCGCCCAGTCAGTATTTTAAATATTGACTACAAACTGTTCACCTCCATACTATCTAAAAGAATGGAACAGATATTACCAGAACTAATACACAAGGACCAGACGGGATTCATCAAACAGAGACAGATCCCAAGACAACATCAGGAGGACACTTCATATAATGAGGCAAATCACACACAAAAAATTGCTTAGACGCAGAGAAAGCGTTGGACTCTGCAAGGTGGACTTTCTTGTATAAAGTACTGGCAAAATTCGGCTTCCACATAACCAACAACCATCCACAACCATAATTAAGACGTTTGCCGCACCGTACAACAGCCCCACAGCTAGAATAAAAATTAATGGTGACCTCACCAACCCATTTACTTTGGAAAAAGGCACGAGACAAGGGTGCTGTGCATCGCCACTCCTCTTTGCCCTGTTCATAGAACCCCTGAGCCAATGGATACGGGAGAGGCCAGATATTAAAGGGGTAACGATGTCCACAGGGGAACAGAAATTGGCTTTATTTGCGGACGATATATTGATAACTCTAACGCAGCCTACAAACACTCCCAAAATAAATGAATATGTTAAATGAATTTGGCCTACTTTCGGGCTACAAAATTAACATTAACAAAACCCAGGTATTAGCCTTTAACTATGACCCTCCAATAGAGATAAAGACCCTTTACAAATTGAACTGGGATGCAGAATACATCAAATATCTGGGAGTAACACTGCCTAAAAATCTTTCCAAGATATTTGATCTCAATTATGGACCTCTAAATTCCAAAATAAAAGCAGACATGCAAAGATGGAACGTTATCCCTTTCCTGAGTTTAAGTTCCAGGATCAAGTCAATTAGGATGAACATCCTTCCACGATTGCTTTTTTTCAATGCCTGCCTGTGGAGATACCACCAAAACAATTTTTAATTTGGGACAGGTCAATATCAAGATACATATGGCAAGGGAAAAGGGCCAGAGTAAAATATAAAACCTTGCAATTAAGAAAAGAAAAAGGAGGATTGGGCCTTCCTTGTCTCCAGGAATACTACTATGCAGCTCAGCTGAGACCATTGGCGTGTCTATGCTCACCAACACACTCAGCAGGATGGAAAGACATAGAAGGCACGATGGTAGAAGATATTCCAATAACAGCCCTATTGGCAGATAAAAAACTACAGGGTGAACTGATGGTCTCAGACTATCCTATGCTTGCTGTTCTTTTGAAGTCCTGGCAGGAAACAGCCAAACTCTGGGCGATTCATCTAAACTCCTAAGGTGGTGTGCCTATGACTCAGATTTCGCACCCAATAAAAGTGATGGTAGATTTAAGACCTGGACCTCTAAGGGGTTAACTACTTATTATTCATTTACCCTCAAGGGGGCATTTCAGAAGTTTGAAGACCTACAGAAAAAACATGGTCTGGGAAAAGATGATTTTTATAGATACTTGCAAGTTCGGCATTATTTTAACCAAAACCTGAAAGAGGCTTCTTCTATGAAAAGTGGACCCGAATTCCTGCAGGTGTTCTTATCATTCTTTGAGACAAGAACTTGCACCAAAATAATATCTAGACTATACAATAGCATCCAACAGTCCAAACGAGAGAACACAGAATACATAAAGAATAAGTGGGAAAAAGATGCAAATGTAACGATTCCTTGGGAGAAAACATGCCAGCTACAGTGGATCTCAACAGGGTCAAATACGTGGCGAGAGTTTGGTGGAGGGTTCGGTCGATAGTCGAACCTCAGGTTGAAGAGGAACAATGCGGATTCCGTCCTGGTCGTGGAACAACGGACCAGATCTTTACTCTCGCAAGGATCCTGGAGGGAGCCTGGGAGTATGCCCAACCAGTCTACATGTGTTTTGTGGATCTGGAGAAGGCATATGACCGGGTGCCCCGGGAGATACTGTGGGAGGTGCTGCGGGAGTACGGGGTGAGGGGGTCCCTTCTCAGGGCCATCCAATCTCTGTACGACCAAAGCGAGAGCTGTGTCCGGGTTCTCGGCAGTAAGTCGGACTCGTTTCAGGTGAGAGTTGGCTTCCGCTAGGGCTGCGCTTTGTCACCAATCCTGTTTGTAGTATTTATGGACAGGATATCAAGGCGTAGTCGGGGTGGAGAGGGGTTGCAGTTCGGTGGGCTGGGGATCTCATCGCTGCTTTTGCAGATGATGTGGTCCTGATGGCATCATCGGCCTGTGACCTTCAGCACTCACTGGATCGGTTCGCAGCCGAGTGTGAAGCGGCTGGGATGAGGATCAGCACCTCTAAATCAGAGGCCATGGTTCTCAGCAGGAAACCGATGGAGTGCCTTCTCCAGTTAGGGAATGAGTCCTTACCCCAAGTGAAGGAGTTCAAGTACCTTGGGGTCTTGTTCGCAGTGAGGGGACAATGGAGCGGGAGATTGGTCGGAGAATCGGCACAGCAGGTGCGGTATTACATTCAATTTATCGCACCGTTGTGACGAAAAGAGAGCTGAGCCAGAAGGCAAAGCTCTCAATCTACCGGTCAGTTTTTGTTCCTACCCTCACCTATGGTCATGAAGGCTGGGTCATGACCGAAAGAACAAGATCCAGGGTACAAGCGGCCAAAATGGGTTTCCTCAGGAGGGTAGCTGGCGTCTCCCTTAGAGATAGGGTGAGAAGCTCAGTTATCCGTGAGGAGCTCGGAGTAGAGCCGCTGCTCCTTTGCGTCGAAAGGAGCCAGTTGAGGTGGTTCGGGCATCTGGTAAGGATGCCCCCTGGGCGCCTCCATAGGGAGGTGTTCCAGGCACGTCCAGCTGGGAGGAGGCCTCGGGGGAGACCCAGGACTAGGTGGAGGGATTATATCTCTAACCTGGCCTGGGAACGCCTCGGGATCCGCCAGTCGGAGCTGGTTAATGTGGCCCGGGAAAGGGAAGTTTGGGGTCCCCTGCTGGAGCTGCTACCCCCGCGACCCGACCCGGATAAGCGGATGAAGATGGATGGATGGAATATCAATTTTGCAAAAGGAGCTGCAGTTTGCCTTCAGGGAGGATGTTCTTCATGTTTTGCGCACAAAATGCCTGTATGTCTTTGCAATGTGATATCTTTATGACCTGATTTCCCTACAGGAATTATTACATTGCATCCTATATTAACTATTACATACTATATACAAAAGCATTTTGAATTAAAAGGATTATTTTACAAACAAAGATAATATTATTGACAGCAAACATTCTGTTCTGGTTTTACTGAGAGAGGTTTCTATATTGATGCTCAATCATTTTAATGAACTATTTTTATTTTTTAGGGAATATGTGTGCACATGAGTATAACTGATGATCCCTCAACGCATGCCCTCACATGTTCCTGCTCACCTGCACTTTGTTATTTAGCTGCATCAGCTCAGTTTAGGGAGTGGAAATTACTGTGTATTAATCACAATACTATGACTATATAATAGGCTTTCATAACACTTTCAACCACTAGTTAGTTTCAAAAACCGGAACCGGAACCAGAAGGTAACGCAGTGTGAGAGTGTAGAGGGAGAGAAGACAGACGGAGGAAAACAGTATTATTTCGAGAAAAATGTTGTACTAGTTGCTTAGTTTTTTGGTTCTTATTAGCCCCCTGGTAGCCTTTAGTCTCTAGAAAGAGCCAGCATCTACGCAAATCTATGTACCTGTGCGTGGAGGACCGCACATTTTCTACGAGTAGTAAACATTAGCTTCAGGCTAACGCCAGCTCCATGGCTACCTCCACACCTGGCGAGTCCCCATTTCCCCACAGGATTTCCTCGTTGCTTGAAAATGCAAACAAAGAAATTTCTGACCTTAGGGAAGAAGTTTGTCGGCTCTCAGAGGACTTAAAAACCAAAGATGCCTTGTTAACAGCCTACCTGGATGTTGCTCAAAATCAATCGCTCCAAATCACAACTCTCTCTGCGGCTTTCCAGGATACTGTGCTTTGGGACCCATCCACCTGCCCACATCCATCCTCTTGCTCGACACCGACCATCAGGCCATCCTGGACTAAAGTGTTTTGCGGCCAAAAGAGAGCCTCGGGTAGGGCTCCATCGCCTCCTGCCCTCAGCCTCTCCAGTCGCTTCGATGCCCTGTCGAAGCCGAATGTTCCCCCGGTAACAGCCGATGTGGTTACCCAGGCTCGCCCCACTTCAAAGCCAACTGACCAGCTGTCGCCACGGGAGAGGACAGCTGCCTCGCGGCAACAACTTCTAAGGGATGCGGTAGTCAGATGGTCCGATGGCATGAACCGGCCAAATGACAACGTTCCTCAAAAACAATCTCCCCCACCGAATGGTAAGCAATATTCCTCTTCTTTTCCTTGTCCATCTGAAACCGATACTGCCTGTTTTGTTCCTGCCACTGGCCATTCACGTCCCCGCACTCCTCGTCCGCTCTTCCCCCCAACCACAATAATTATTGGTGACTCCATCACCCGGGATATACATTTTTTTAATGCTGTCACACACTGCTTTCCTGGAGCCAAAGTTGCAGACATCCTGGCTAAAGCTGTGGACCTGATACCCTCACTCCCGACCTCTATTAAACGCGTCGTGGTCCATTGTGGACGTAACGACATGTCCTATCAGCAGAGTGAGCGCACAAAGAAAGACTTTGGTACTCTCATTGAAGCTTTAAAAAGCACTGGGAAGAAGATTTTTATTTCGGGCCCACTTCCATCTCGAGGTCGCGGAGTATGCCTTTTTAGCAGACTACTCACTCTCAACACCTGGCACCAGCATACATGCAATATCCACAAGATAGGTTTTATTGACAATTTTAATCTGTTTTGGGAACGTGGCTCCCTGTTCAGCAGGGACGGGATTCATCCCAATAGACGCGGCAGCCAGATGCTATGTGAGAATCTGCGGCACGCCATGCAGACCAAGACCTGGGTGCAGACCCAGACCTTAGATTGATTGTCTGCACCCCGTAAACACACGCACATACGCACTTCCCAGTCTCACTCTCCCATAAGCTCTCACTCCTTTACACATAACTCTGCTAACCCACAGACCAGCTATATCATTCCAGTAAGAATCAGTAATATCAGTAATCACAGGTACAGCGCTACACGCTCCTCTGTGCTTCCTTTGGAGCAGCCACCCATTCATAATCCCCTAACTACAGTGTCTGTCCCCCGACTGAGATCGGTAAAATCAAACGTAAACCAACGAGGTGCTATACTTAACAACCTAATTGGAATTAAAACAACCACTGCAACAATAGAACAGAATAGGAGAATCAAATGTGGACTATTAAATAGTAGATCTCTGTCTTCTAAAGCAATATTGGTAAACGATTTGATATCAGATAATCAAATTGATCTATTCTGTCTTATGGCTGGGACATGAAGAATATGTTAGTCTAAATGAAGCCACTCCTCCCAGTCATATTAATACTCAAATTCCTCAAGGCTCAGGCCAAGGAGGGGGAGTTGCAGCCATATTTGACTCAAACCTGTTAATCAATCCTAAACCTAAACTTAATTATAACTCGTTTGAAAGTCTTGTTCTTAATCTTCAACATCCGATATGGAAAACATTACAGCCAATTATATTTGTTGTTGTTTACCGAGCGCCAGGCCCGTATTCTGAATTTTTATCTGAATTCTCAGAGTTTTTGTCATGTGTAGTCCTAAAATCAGATAAAATAATTATTGTAAGTGATTTTAATATTCATGTGGATGTTGACTACAATAGCCTTAGTACTGCCTTCAATTCACTACTAGATTCAATTGGTTTCAGTCAGAGTGTGCATAAGGCCACGCACTGTTTTAACCACACACTCGACCTTGTGCTGTCATATGGCATCAAAATTGAAGATTTGATAGTATTTCCACAGAATTCCTTATTATCAGACCATTTTTTAATAACTTTCGAATTCTTACTACCCGACTATACGAAATTAAATAAAACCTTCTACACTAGATGCCTATCTGACAGTGCTATAGCTAAATTTAAGGAAAATATTCCAACAGCATTTAACTCAATGTCGTGCTTTAATATAACAGAGGAGCTTTATGTTAACTTTAGTAATTTTGTAGACGGTGCTACGGCCTGTCTATGGACGACTTTAGACTCTGTTGCTCCCCTCAAAATGAAGATGATGAAGCAAAGGAAACTAGAAACCTTGGTATAACTCCCAAACTCGCAAATTAAAACAAATCTCACGAAAACTTGAAAGTAAATGGTGTTCCTCCAAACTGGAAGAATCTCATTTAGTTTGGCAAAACAGTATGAAAACATATAGGAAGGCCCTCAGAAATGCCAGATCAGACTATTACTCATCATTGATAGAAGAAAATAAGAACAACCCAAGGTTTCTTTTCAGCACTGTAGCCAGGCTAGATAGATAGACTAGATATGATCAATATGTCTTTATTAACAGGTTATGTACCGCAGTCATTTAAAGTAGCTGTGAAAAAACCTCTTCTGAAAAAACCCAACCTCGATCCTGAGGTCCAACTATAGACCTATATCTAACCTTCCCTTTCTCTCCAAGATCCTTGAGAAAGTAGTCGCTAATCAGTTATGTGACTTTTTACATAGGAATAGTCTATCTGAGGACTTTCAGTCAGGATTTAGAAAGCATCATAGCACAGAGACGGCACTGGTGAAAATTACTAACGACCTTCTAATTGCTGCTGACAAAGGACTTGTCTCCATACTTTTACTATTAGATCTTAGTGCTGCATTCGACACTTTTGACCATACCATCCTTTTACAGAGACTGGAACATTTAGTTTTAAAGGAATCACACTAAGCTGGTTTAAGTCCTATTTCTCTGATCGATCTCAATTTGTTAATATCAATGATAAATCCTCCAAGTACGCTAAAGTTAACCATGGCGTTCCTCACGGCTCGGTGCTTGGACCAATTCTTTTCTCCTTGTATATGCTTCCTCTAGGCAATATTATTAGGAAACACTCAATTAACTTTCACTGTTATGCGGATGACACCCAATTATACTTATCAATCAAGCCAGACGAAACCAGTCAGTTAGTCAAACTTCAAGTATGCATTAGAGATATCAAATCATGGATGACCTACAATTTCCTGATGTTAAACTCAAACAAAACTGAAGTTATTGTGCTGGGCCCTAAACACCTCCGAACATCATTATCCCAAGATATAATTACTCTAGATGGCATTGCCATGGCCTCCAGCACTACTGTCAGAAATCTAGGAGTTATTTTTGATCAGGATATATCCTTTAACGCCCACTTAAAACAAACCTCTAGAACAGCCTTTTTTTAGGAACATCCTGTCTCAAAACGATGCTGAAAAACTAGTCCATGCATTTGTTACTTCCAGGCTGGACTATTGTAATTCCCTATTATCAGGATGCCCAAATAAAACTCTTAGGACTCTCCAGCTGATCCAGAATGCTGCAGCACGTGTTCTGACCAGAACTAAGAGGGGAGATCATATTTCTCCTGTGTTGGCTTCTCTGCATTGGCTTCCTGCAAAATCCAGGATTGAATTTAAAATCCTTCTCCTGACCTACAAAGCTCTAAATGGTCAAGCACCATCATATCTTGAAGAGCTCATAGTACCTTATTGTCCCACTAGAGCACTGCGCTCCCAGAATGCAGAGTTACTTGTGGTGCCTAGAGTCTCTAAAAGTAGAATGGGACCCAGAGCATTTAGCTATCAGGCTCCTCTCCTGTGGAACCAGCTCCCAGTCTGGGTTCGGGAGGCAGACACCGTCACCACCTTTAAGAGTAAACTTAAAACTCTCCTCTTCGATAAAGCTTATAGTTAGGGAGTGAGGAGTTGCAGCGTTCGCCTAGACCGGCGAGGGAAGGTGTGTAGCCACAGTCATGATGCACTGCCTCCCTATCTCGGCTTCTCTTCATAGAAAGCTTACTATATTTAGGGTATGAGGAGTTGCAGCGTTCGCCTTGACCGGCGGGACTGGGTGTGTAGCCACAGTCACGGTGCACCCCCACCCACCTCTGCTTCTCCCCATAGAAAGCTTACATATACTTAGGGAGTAATGAGTCGTAGCGTTAGCCTAGACTGGCGGGGGAAGGTGTGTAGCCACAATCATGGAACACAGCCTCCCTATCTCCCCTTCTCTGTAGTTCTTAGTTATGTGGTTATAGTTCTAGACCTCACCGGGGTAGACCCAGGGGTACCTCCTTGGACACACTGAGCTTCTCTCTCCTCTCTCTTTCCATCTGTGTGTATTCGTGTCACAGAAATGCTTGTTACTAACATAGCTCCGGGTAGCTTATTCCCCGGAGTCCTTATGTTCTTTTTCCGCCCAGCATCATCATCTTGGATCATGATGGCACCTACATCATGGTGGCAGCTGTCGCCGTGGTCATGCCCTATGCCCTGCTGTGCCCTATTACACCCTGCTACGCACTGCAATGCCCAGCTTCGACTTGCTATGTCCGGCCAACGCCCTGCCACGCCCTGTTACGCCCTGCTGTGCTCTATGACACCATGAACTATTATAACTATTACAATATCTTTATTGTGACTATTATTGCCATTGTTCATCATACCCCCAACCGGCACCGTCAGACACCGCCTACCAAGAGCCTGGGTCTGTCCGAGGTTTCTTCCTAAAAGGGAGTTTTTCCTTGCCACTGTCGCACTTACGCATTCATGCATGCTCTTGGGGAATCACTGGAATTGTTGGGTCCTTGTAAATTATAGAGTGTGGTCTAGACCTACTATCTGTAAAGTGTCCTGAGATAATTCCTGTTGTGATTTGACACTATAAATAAAATTGAATTGAATTTAATATAAGTGCTAATAATAAGGTGATAAAATGTTGAGGAATAAAGCTTTGAGGCAGGAAGTGATGCATGTTTGTATTCTCACTATAATAATGTAGACTGATCCCTCAACACATTATAGGTCTTTCGTAGATGTTTTCTTAA
Source organism: Sander vitreus (assembly GCF_031162955.1). Classification (NCBI taxonomy): domain Eukaryota; kingdom Metazoa; phylum Chordata; class Actinopteri; order Perciformes; family Percidae; genus Sander; species Sander vitreus. The sequence continues at coordinate 2,212,253 of NC_135874.1, read as the reverse complement.
TGCTTTTTTTGCAGCGCAGAACACAAGGACATATCTGCTTAAAGTCGGCTCACCTTTGCCAGCTGAGCGTTGACCCAGTTGGTGAAGGTCTTCTTCTGGATCTGTTCTTGTTCCACTGTTAAAGAACAAGAAACACACAATGTAAAGTATTATTTATGTATATCATGACATCAAAACAGTCAATCACTCAGGTAGTGCAAATTTAAATGTAGGAATTTAGGGCACAATGCTATACATTAACTATTTATATTGAGTACAACTGTACAGCAGTCTTAATTTCCTCGATTGCTAATATTATTAGCAACAGTGTGTGTGCTGTATATCTCACTAGCTAATACCTCTTTCACACCAATAACCAGGGTCGTACTCGTACCCTTGTTCAACCCTTCTTTTGTCAATTCTAAACAGGCCAGGCCAAATTCAAATATGACCTGGGTCACTAAAAAGGGGTATTAAAGCAGGGGGATGAAATATGATTAATTGCCCCCCCACCTAATCCATTGGGCTAGAATGCTGTCAATCTGACAATTGTGATTTCCATTGGATCAGAGTACTGTCACTTGGCTGCCTGTTCTGCCAATTTTCCCAGCCCTTGTCACATCACCAACTAATGTTTCCATGATGACTATCCAAAATTCTGATACCATGGAACCAGCATTGCATTGTTTGTTTTACAAAGTCAAAGGCAGACTGAGTTTATAGAAAATGTGCTGCGGAGGAAGTTCTGGCTAGTCCACACAACATTCCAAGATAGGGGAAAAACGTGCTCTGGTTTGGTGGCTCCTAGCGCCAGACAAAATAAAGATGCCTCTGTAAAAATGTCTCAGGAAGGAACTTGTTTTGGTGGAACATGTGCTCATTCAAAAGTAGCTAGCTGTCAGGATTTACCGTGCAGAGATCTGAGGAGCCATCCAGCCCCGGCCGAAATGAGGGACATCCGGTAGATTGTCATCGATATAGACGATATTCAGATATACAATTTGTTTAAAATTAAAACAAGCGAAATTAATAATGAATGTGATGTTTTATTTAGCAGAATTACATTGTGTTGTTCTATCCTATGCAATATTTCCTATATTTCTAAGCAGATTTTCTATGCTGTATTCAGATAAAATACCCCCAAACCAGAACTCAATCTCTGTCATTTTCAAATATGTATGAACTTACTTATTTCTCATTTAAAGGTTTGAGACACTGTCAACTTTAACCAGAAACACATTGCATTGTTCTACAACATCAACGTGCATTCATGGGTCTTTGTGGTGGTAAAACATGGCTCCTCTGGAGGGTAAAACAGACGAGACAAACTGAGTTTCCAGGATAGTTATGGAAGACCGAATGGAAGCACAAATCAAAGCACACAGCATCAACCTATGTTTCTTTACTTGAGTAAGCTGAAGGACTGAAAATAGTTGACATTTGTTCAGTAAAAATTACATCGCTCTAACTTTTTCATTGTGCAATTCATTTCAACAGTAGGCAGTAGGTGCACACCTATTGTAAAATTAGCCAGGTGTTTACGACTATAGGTGCTTTCCGAACGGATAGCACTTGTACTTTTTAGAGGAAAAGTACACTTCTAAGCAGTTCTAAGAACTACTCTCCCCCAAAATCTTTTTTTCCGTTTGTATTCCCACTGGCCAAGTGGCCATAGGGACTGGTAGGAGAGGTAAGGGAGTGACGCAAGCACGGCAACGGTCTTTATTGCATCGTCACTAGACCTTAGCGCCACATACAACAACAACAAATTATGCTAATACTTGTGCACTTTTCCTATATTAAATGCACGTCCATTCTCGTAGTAATTCACGTAATGTTTTGCTCAACACAGATGGTGCTTTATTATACTCGGAACAGACCCCACCTCTGCCTGCTGCGCTGTGGACGTGTGTGTGTGATGGCCGGCGAGCCGCAGGACACGCTTGTGGAGTTTAACTCCGAAAAGACAGTTAACCACAAGTTCCCGTTAATCTTATGATGGACATGTGTTGTGATATTTAAACAAACGAACCGTCAATGGCGAAATAAAAGCCTCTTATTTACGCGAGCGGTCTGAGAGACCTCCAGCTCACAGCGAGGTGTCTGAGCAAGACTGGCCGAGCGACAAGCTAGAAGCCGGGACAGGCGCTTGCTGGCTGTCGCCTCACTTGATGGAGCTTCTGAACTCCGAAAACTTTGAAGCAAATTGTCAATTCGGCATCAATTTTCGTTAGACTGCCTATATTCCAAATCTAAACAGTTAATTTCTCGCCTAAAACATCGTCAGAAGTGAATTTAATGATGAATAAGATGGTGAAAATTGTTAAAAATGTCCCGTTGTTGCTTTGTCTGCAAGTTTCCGAGTTGGCAGTGGGCGTGACTTATAAGTTCGACCAATCAAGTACACCTAGGAAAAGGGAAAAGGGAAAAGACCCTGCTCTGAAGTAGGAGGTAAAAAAGTACTCTACTGAGGTCAGAGGAACTTAAAAATCCCCAAATTTTTCCTGTCGGAACACAACGAAAAAAGTGTTCTAGGAACGTTTAGTTCTAAGAACTGCAAAAATCCCTCCGGTCGGAAAGCCCCTTATAATAACTGTGCCTTTTAAAGACAGGTTATTATTGTAGCTAACAGGGTTGGCTAATCCGTTTGGAAAACCTTTGGGCACGGTAATCAAACAGAGGTATGTGGTCTGTGTTACCTAAACAAGCAGAGAGCATCAGTGCAATAATAAAGGCCACAGAAAATAATTCAGCACACACAGAGCTGCAAGCAAGTAAACTTCAGATTAAACACATAAAGAATTGAAAGAAAGGGTTTTAAAATGATTTTAAATAGGATGTCAGTTTGCAATACTTTTCAGACCTACATCTATACATCTGGAATACATTTTAAAGCAAATTTAAACTTAAAGTAGATTCGAAATATAATTGAAGCTGCACACACATTGACTTCAACTTCTCTGCAAGTACATGTATTGGAATAAGACATTCCACACATGTACTTCTACCAACATATTGATGAGCATTTAAGTATATTGTTGATACATTTATAGGGCTGGCCGTTTGTACTCAATACCTTTAAGGTATTAACCGAAATAACCCAGTACCAGTTCCAGTCAAATGATACCTGCATTCGATCCTATTTGTACACAGATCTAGAAAAAAAGACTGTTTGTATGGTGTTGCTCGCAACCAATCACTGCAAGCGTTCTTCGATTCAATGAGACATGTGATTGGCACACTAGCTCCAACCCATAGAGACACTGGTGGGGTCAAGTCGCGCCCGATGTATTTGACGGAGTTGGCAGTTCATCAAATGAATTAGAAGAGAAAAAGGTATCAAATTAAGTATTCAATTGGTATCTGTATCACTTTAAGGGTTCTGGTATTGCTAACGTTATTTTTTAAACAATACCCAGCCCTATACATTTACATATTTAAAATGTGTTTATCAAAACATGCAAAGAGGGTTCTTCTTCCATGTTGAATGCATTCTGAAATATACTCTGTACTGGTTGTACATTTGTATAATTGTACGAATGTAAAGAGGGTTGTTACTGATAAAGAGCATGCGTAAACAGTGAGGTAGTTTCAATCATTTGCATTTAAGATTGAATTTGGTTTTTACCCTTAAAGCTTTAGTGCGTAACTTTTTAATATTAATGAACGTCCGTTATATTCAAGCCATTGCATAATGAGTTGCTACAAAGCTAATTAAGACAGATCAGCTCCACACAACTCTCTCTGTATTTCTCAGTGGCTGAATCTCATCCCCCTTATTTGATAGCTCCTCGACTCCTGGGTCAAACCGGATGTTGTTCTGTCCGTCCTCGATGAAGGCTGTCTCAAAGCTCTATTTCGTCCCTGAGGACTGAACATCGAGGAGGGATCATCAAGGAGCTATAGCCGAGGATACACAAGAGCAGCCTTCCTGGAAGCCGTGCAGCCGAAGGAGTTGCTAACTCCACCCAAACAGCTGACATATTCATGTGACGCTTCAGAGGAAAGGACGTCTCATCCCTCTAAACATACACATGCTCGCTGCCTCTCTCCCGGGCCTCCTCGTGGGAGGGACTAAGGAAGGGAGGCAAGTTTTGATCCTCTGTGTCCTTGGCTACTAGCAACTGTGTGGAGGAGGTGTTGGGGCGGTGCATGATCACAGAAGGCTTGTATCATGTGGACGCGCAGACAGTTTTGTTGTCATTACTTAGAATTCCTCATGGAGGCGACAGAAACTACGCACTATAGCTTTAAGGGCAACTGTTATGCATGCAGTGCAGTTATCTTTAACAATTATCTGAAGCAGGTTATAGAAAGGTTACAGCATTCAGATAATATAAATACCACTGGAAGTAAAAACAGATTTGGTGAGTTAACTGTCCACCACTCACCATTGTACAGCTCAATGAAGTCATTCAAGTCACTGACAGTATGAAGGGTCTCACAGATAATCCAGTCCTCATTCTCCATTGTCCTCATGAAATCAATTTACTGACTCAAACATCTCAGTCAGAGCTTTTCAAAACTTCAACTTCAACTTCAAAACCGCATACAGTATCTTCAAAAAACAATCTATACTCATTGAGATTCCTCTTGCAATTTTAATTACATTTAGTGGCTTTAAATTAACCTGTTGCACCACTCTGATTGTTCTAACTGTGGCTCAGTATAAAAATAGTTGTAAAACATCAAGCAAAAACCAACACCAGTTACGAGGTATGAGCTATGAAAAGGTTTTACCATCAACAATGATATATTCCAATTCTTCCTACCACTAATCATTTCTAAATTGCCTCATCATTTTGATCTTGAACACTAATATATAATATTAACTAAGGTCCTGTTGAATCCTGTATTATCGACCAGTTTCTCAGTTCACTTTGTTTGCTAAAAGCTAAAGGCTAGTGGTCCATTCTCTAGCTCTCCTTCCCTCTGTCTGGTCCTATGAGATGTATTAACAGACAGTTTACAGACTATTTCTGATTTAATATGTTTAACAGCAGGCCAATTTTGGCTTCAGTTCACTTGCAGTCTAATCTTAATCATAGGGAGCCCCCATGATGACTCAGACATCTTAATATAATTAATCTGGTATTATTGGACAAAGATAAGGGTGAAGGGGAAGGGGCCGGTTATCTTTGGTAACATGACCCTGTGAGTTATTTAACATCTGAAGAGAAGCACTGCTGATCACTAATCTGCAAACACACAAAAAAATAATGGGCAACCTGAAGTTTCCTAAAGTTCCTGGCTGGCAAGTCAATAGGATGAAGAAACCGGAGAGCTGTGACACTCTGACGCTAATGCTATTATTTTGAATTCTGCATCCGGAAGTAAATGTACGGCCACAAAACGAGAAGGAAAAAGCGGTCAAACGAAGGCATTCAGTAATATTGTTTAGCACCTGGCTGTTAGAGGCACAAGGTATGTTAGTTTTACATTTCATTTACTTTACAACTGGTTCTAACTTGGGTTACTTTGTGGTGTGCCGTTTTATAGTTTTGCCGAGATTGGAGAGTACAAGCGAGAAAGTTAAGCTAACATTAGCATATTGCCATATTTGCCTGTAGTTGGCATTGCCTGGCTATGTGCCTGTTGTGTAACGTTACATGAAACGGTGTTAATTGAGTGAAGTGGATGTAAAGGAATGTTTTATTTTAACTTATGTTGATGTCTGCTAATAAGTTAATAAATACTGGAAGTTAAATACATACAGCATAAAAACACTCAAGTGGAGATTGTCAATAAGTTAAGGGGGAAAGGGTTAAAATGAGACACTTCATGATGTACTGTATGTAAAGTAAAGGTGTTGTGTTCTTTGTTTTTCTCAGCTCTTACGGTGATTCAAGATATTCAAGCTGTAATAAGGAATGTTGCAAAGGGACAATAAAGCTTTCAGAATCATCAGTCAATAAAGAGCCAGAACATTATTCAGCCAGGGACGCTACACCTGCTATTTCAATAACAGAATTCATCAGAAACACAAATAATGGCAATTTATATAACTCTCAACAGAGATGAAACGTCATGTTCTGGATGTAAAATTATAATTTATGGTACATACTAACCGTACATGTTACACTTAATATAAATAAAATATTTAGATTATGGAATTCTGTTATTTGTTTATTTTTAAGAAACAATTGAATCCTAAATTCATGGCAGATACAACACAATCCACAGCTTAATTGGTACAAACCTGTGTGAGTAGCAGACAGAACAGTGCAAAAAAATACAAATCTACCAATCAAACGTACTACATACTAATTACAAAACAATACTTAAGAGGAAAATTTAATTTATTCGAAACAGGTGACTAAAACCAATTAAAAGAGTGGGGAAAGGGACTCGGTGACAATCACAATGTTCATTGTATCAGTAGTTCAAAGACATCAAAGACTTACAGAGTCTAGTACCTGTGATGTTGCTTTCTGTTCATCAAATGTATCTTTCTGCACTACATCCATTTACAATACCATCACAGTTCATCTCATTGGTGGTTTGCTTGGTTTAAGAAGACTTTCAGAAATGTCAAGCGAGACCGGAACATTTCACAACTCTGCTCGATAGCTTTCAGCTGATGTTGTGTATAGTGTAATATAGTGTGGCAGAGGCGCGGGAAGTAGGGGTGCTGGAGGTGCTGCAGCACCCCCTGTTGGCAAACTGCGATGACAATAAAATGATCGCTTATAAATATCTCTGGTTGTTGTTTCTGTTCCACAACATTTTGTATGTCATGTTTGGGGTGTGGGATGAAGAGAGGGATAATTTTAGTAACAAGAGGGCTTTTCACCGAGGTGGAACAGCTGATCCACTTGTGCCTCTGTTTACCAGTGTCTACTGCTGGCTCCAAAATGGTCTTTCTCAGCTCTTCGCCGCCTGAAAACCTGGCTCCATAGCACTATCACTCAGAGTAGACTTTCACATATCGCACTACTTCACGTCCACAAAGATATTTTGGATGATCTGGATATTCAGGGTCTCATGGCAGAGTTTATCAGCCAAACTCCAGAGCGCAAATCTAAGTTCGGTGTACCAAAATCATCATAAAAGGTAGACACGGTGTCTTACATCTCTGCGTCTTTTTCCTGCCGCCGTGCAGGCCCAGATGGTAACCAATATTTAGTCTAGTATGATTGTGATTTATGTATGCCTATTAAGAAACAAATAGTCTGTAACTTTTTAGAATTTGTCACATACTTCGCTGTTCGTTGTTCTGAGTTCGCTGTGCAGTACACACCGTCAGCTCAGCTGTACTTCATGGAGGGGAGGGAAGAGACAGAGGTAGAGTGGTCTGCAACACACACACCCGTTCTCGGTTCCATTTACAAGTCAGATTTTCATTGTTTTCATTAGCTCTAGCCAGGTTAGCCATTGTTAGCAATGCCAGTTTATAACAATGCATCGCGCAGTTTTTTGTGCATACAAACAGCGTAACAACATGTCCACAGATAGAAGATGGACAGGACTGTGTGTACGGCTGATTTAGTGAGACACAAATGAGACAGAAGGGCTTATAACTATGTTACTACACAACTGTTGCACAGAGCAGCCATGTTGCATGTAGCAAGCTTGGTTACATTTTTCAAAACCAATCTAGTTGTAGTCTTGCAATGTGTGACCTTGCAAGATCCCCAGTCTTTACATATTATGACAGTACTTTAACGTTAGATGTAAGATGATTGTCTTTAGTTGTGAGATGGTGTAAGACTGTAGTCTTTTCAAAGTCTGTTCAAAGTCTTTTAGTGTTTGGTAGGCATTAGTAAGACAAATATTTTCTTCCTATCAGGTCCAAACCTACCGTAAAAACAAAGTTTACTTCAAAAGAGTAAGAAGCCTGTATTTGACTTTTGATTTATTTGCTGATGGTTCTGAGCAGAACTTATGTTCAGGTATACAAGCGTATGATGAGCTAAAAGCTTTTCCATTCTAGATTGATATCTTATATTTGAAAAATATTGTTCTGTACCATGTACAATAAGTCACTACCATAGAGACAACTAAAAAAACTCACCCATGATGGGATCACTCATACTGAGTCAGCAGGGAATGTTTCCAGGTCAGCAAACTCTGGGGCATATCAATATAAAGCAAACTTCTCTATGTAGTAAAAATATACTTTACCACACTGCCTCTAAACACTGCAGATCCATGATTCCAGGAGAAAAGATGTGAAGGAAAAACACATGAAATTATTCTGAGTGTAATTCCTGTCTAACCAGCTAACAGTCTACATTTGCAGCCTGCAGGGAAGCAGGTGAGATCAGCTGGGCTCCGCCTCTTTTGAATCTGACTCACAGAGGATTCAGGCCTGCTGAAACAAGACCTGCAACAAGCTAGTGCTCCTGCAGCCTCCTGGCTTATTTATGCTACATACACTGGGAAATGTGGGTCAAAATCAAATGTCAATGACATGAACATTTGGATATTTTACCTAACCTAACCCCTGCACATAAGTGTGTATGAATGGAAGTGTGAAATGTGCAAGTAGGACTTGGAAAATGAGCGATGCTGAATTACCAAGATGTGATGTTGAGTAGGAGTGTGTGGAAACTGTGTCAACAACTGCTGTTGCTAAATTAGATTTTCTGTTTCAACTATTAGTATTGTGATATGTTTCTATTTTCACCTGCTGTTTAACTCCTGCTAAACTGTATTGCATTCTTATAAAGATTCATGAAACAGTACATTGCATCACACGTAGTATAAGGATTAAGATTTGTTAAATAATGATTCTCAGAGCAATCTGCTGTTTTACCTTACTCTGTGTTCTGTAAAAAAAACTTTCATTTTGAATAGCAATGATTAAGTTACAAACACAGATTTGCACACTCCTATGAATCTTACATTCATACATGATAAAGATTAAGGGATACCATAGCTAATACTAAAACCATTAAGATATACAGGTAAGAAACAACAAGTCATAAGACAGCACAGAGCACAGTTCAAGTTAAGGAGATAACTGTTGCAGAGCTTTCAATAGTTTTGCTTTCCTGGCCCCTAAACTTTAGAAAAACCTGCCTGAGGATAAACTGTGACTCTGTGTACCTTTTGTATCCACTTCTTAAAAATCACTTTATATTTTTAATCACAATAATTATTTTGTTGTTTTCATGTGAGCATTGTCTCACATTTCCTCATGTTCTATTTGATCTTTTTGTTGTCTTAAAAAGTGATAAATGATAACAAGCTGTCAATACTTTTACAAAAAAAGTAAGTAAAAGATTTAAGATTTCTCAGGTGCTTTTAAATATTTAATTTTAATGTATTTTATGTTATATTTATTGATTGCATGTTTTATTGGTGTTTCTGTTATGTGTTCTTTTACTAATGCATGCTATTAGTGCTGGACGGTATACCGGTTTATACCGTATACCGGTATTAATTTCCCGTATGATATGAATTTTTCATATACCATAAGAGACCGCAGAGAGCGCTACGGCCAAAGTAATCTGCGAGTGAATTGAGAACGGGAGCCCTGTTAACTGCATACCCTTCTCACTCATGGTAGTCACTTTATAACACAACAATTAATAACCCACAACAACTAACTTCATCCCATGGGCCCACCACCTGTGGGAGGAACCGCTGGGGTTGGGTGCGCTGCCATATGGGTGGCAGTGAAGGTCAGGGGCCTCGACGGACCAGACCTGGGCAGCAGACGCTGGTTCTGGGGATGTGGAATGTCACCTCTCTGTGGGGGAAGGAGCCGGAACTTGTGCGGGAGGTGGAGCGCTACCGGTTAGATCTGGTGGGGCTTACCTCTACGCACAGTCTCGGTTCTGGAACCATACTCCTGGATAGGGGTTGGACTCTTTTCTTCTCTGGAGTTGCACAGGGTGTGAGGCGCCGGGCGGGTGTAGGGATACTCACAAGCCCCCGGCTGAGCGCCGCTACGTTGGACGAGAGGGTCGCCTCCCTACGCCTGCGGGTTGTGGGGAGGAAAACTCTGACTGTTGTTTGTGCATATGCACCAAACAAGAGTTCGGAGTATTCGGCCTTCTTGGAGACCTTGAGTGGAGTCCTGCATGGGGGCTCAACGCGCACGTGGGCAATGATGGAGACACATGGAGAGGCGTGATTGGGAGGAACGGCCTCCCTGATCTAAACCAGGGTGGTTGTTTGTTGTTTGACTTCTGTGCTAGTCATGGATTGTCTATAACGAACACCATGTTTGAAAATAGGGATGCTCATAAGTGTACTTGGTACCAGAGCACCCTAGGCCAAAGGTCAATGATCGATTTTTATAATTGTTTCATCTGATCTGAGGCCGTATGTTTTGGACACTCGGGTGAAGAGAGGGGCGGAGCTGTCAACCGATCACCATCTGGTGGTGAGTTGGGTCAAGGGGTGGGGGAAGACTCTGGACAGACCTGGTAAGCCCAAACGGGTAGTGCGGGTAAATTGGGAACGTCTGGAGGAGGCCCCTGTCCGACAGACTTTCAACTCACACCTCCGGCGGAGCTTTTCGTGCATCCCTGTGGAGGCTTGGGACATTGAACCTGAGTGGACAATGTTCAAAGTTTCCATTGCTGAAGCTGCGGTGAGGAGCTGTGGTCTTAGGGTCTTAGGTGCCTCAAGGGGCGGTAACCCACGAACACCGTGGTGGACACCGGTGGTCAGGGAAGCCGTCCGACTGAAGAAGGAGTCTTTGCGGGATATGTTAGCCCAGAGGACTCCGGAGGCAGTTGCAATGTACCGAAGGGCCCAAAGGGCTGCAGCCTCTACCGTGAAAGAGGCAAAGCAGCGTGGTGTGGGAGAAGTTCGGAGAAGACATGGAGAAGGACTTTCGGTCGGCACCAAGGTGCTTCTGGAAAACCGTTCGCCACCTCAGGAGGGGGGAGCGGGGAAGGAGCACTTTGAGGAACTCCTAAATCTGACTAATACGCCCTCTATGGTAGAGGCAGAGCTGGAGGATGATGGGGGGTTGTCGTCAATTTCCCTGGTGGAGGTTGCTGAGGTAGTTAAACAACTCCACAGTGGCAAAGCCCCAGGAATTGATGAGACCCGTCCAGAAATGCTTAAGGCTCTGGGTGTGGAGGGGTTGTCTTGGTTGACACGCCTCTTCAACATTGCGTGTAAGTCTGGGACGGTGCCTAAGGAGTGGCAGACCGGGGTGGTGGTTCCCCTTTTTAAAAAGGGGGACCAGAGGTTGTGTGCCAATTACAGGGGTATCACACTTCTCAGCCTCCCCGGTAAAGTCTACTCCAAGGTGCTGGAAAGGAGGGTTCGGTCGATAGTCGAACCTCAGGTTGAAGAGGAACAATGCGGATTCCGTCCTGGTCATGGAACAACGGACCAGATCTTTACTCTCGCAAGGATCCTGGAGGGAGCCTGGGAATATGCCCAACCAGTCTACATGTGTTTTGTGGATCTGGAGAAGGCGTATGACCGGGTGCCCCGGGAGATACTGTGGGAGGTGCTGCGGGAGTACGGGGTGAGGGGGTCCCTTCTCAGGGCCATCCAATCTCTGTACGACCAAAGCGAGAGCTGTGTCCGTGTTCTTGGCAGTAAATCGGACTCGTTTCAGGTGAGAGTTGGCCTCCGCCAGGGCTGCGCTTTGTCACCAATCCTGTTTGTAGTATTTATGGACAGGATATCGAGGCGTAGTCGGGGTGGAGAGGGGTTGCAGTTCGGTGGGCTGGGGATCTCATCGCTGCTTTTTGAAGATGATGTGGTCCTGATGGCATCATCGGCCTGTGACCTTCAGCACTCACTGGATCGATTCGCAGCCGAGTGTGAAGCGGCTGGGATGAGGATCAGCACCTCTAAATCGTAGGGCCATGGTTCTCAGCAGGAAACCGATGGAGTGCCTTCTCCAGGTGGGGAATGAGTCATTACCCCAAGTGAAGGAGTTCAAGTACCTTGGGGTCTTGTTCGCGAGCGAGGGGACAATGGAGCGGGAGATTGGTCGGAGAATCGGCACAGCGGGTGCGGTATTACATTCAATTTACCGCACCGTTGTGACGAAAAGAGAGCTGAGCCAGAAGGCAAAGCTCTCAATCTACCGGTCAGTTTTTGTTCCTACCCTCACCTATGGTCATGAAGGCTGGATCATGACCGAAAAACAAGATCCAGGGTACAAGCGGCCAAAATGGGTTTCCTCAGGAGGGTAGCTGGCGTCTCCCTTAGAGATAGGGTGAGAAGCTCAGTTATCCGTGAGGAGCTCGGAGTAGAGCCGCTGCTCCTTCGCGTCGAAAGGAGCCAGTTGAGGTGGTTCGGGCATCTGGTAAGGATGCCCCCTGGGCGCCTCCCTAGGGAGGTGTTCCAGGCACGTCCAGCTGGGAGGAGGCCCCGGGGAAGACCCAGGACTAGGTGGAGGGATTATATCTCCAACCTGGCCTGGAAATGCCTCGGGATCCCCCAGTCGGAGCTGGTTAATGTGGCTCGGGAAAGGGAAGTTTGGGGTCCCCTGCTGGAGCTGCTACCCCCGCGACCCGACCCCGGATAAGCGGACGAAGATGGATGGATGGACAACAACTAACTTTCTTTAACAGGATAAAACACAACACAACAATTTGTGACTTAAACAATTGCTAACACTAATAATTTTACATTTACAAATTTACACCGCCGGACGGCATGCTGGGTAACATTATAGCTGCTAGCTAGCCAGATAGCATAACAGTCTGTTAAGCTGGGAGAGGCTCCGGTTGCTACTGCACATTCAAGAACAGAGAAGAAAGTTAGAGGAGGAAGAAAGACCGGAGATACACCAGAACAACGTATGCCCAAGAGAGGACCCGTCTGTTGTTACAAAGTTTTTTGTTTCTAAAAAATCAGACATAATTTAGCCACAGTTGTTGCCCGTCGCTCTAACATTACTTGGTTGCGCTAATGTTACTCGGCCATGCTAACGTTACTCGGCCGTGCTAACATTAAAGACATGTCACTTCAAGCATGTAGCGGAGCAACATTATGAACGCAATAACAATCCACCTACGGTCCCGCTACAGACCGTTGACAAAGGCGGGAGAAAGATGGGTTCAGAGCAATGATTAAAACACTGGATTTAAAGGGTTGATAGAATGCAAAACCGATTTTACCTTGTCATAGCTGAATAACGACAGTTTGGTGGGTTAATAGGACATACATAGAACCTCAAAATCCCATTGACACCTCTTTCCTCTGCAAATCTCACAATTTGAAACTGCCTCTGAAAGCGGACAAATCTCAACGAACCACAACTTGGTGGTTCATTGAGATTTGCCTGTTGCTCCTCCTTATTTGGCTCTAGTCTCTACCTTTGTCACGCCCCAACATTTACATGATCTGAGATCTGAGGTCTTCTGAATAGGTCACGCAGATCTCAGAAATTGTATACATTGTTCGTCTGCTATTTCGTCACTTTTTTAATGCGAGAAATCAACTATGTAGAGGTCAAATATGGGCCGTTTTACAAAAATTGATAGCTGATTACAAATTTTGTCTGTGTGTCGGAGTTCAGCGGCCGGTGCTGACTGGGTTGCTGCCTCGCTGCCCAGCCTGTCCTCCTTCACAGACCCCGGCCCGCTGTGAGCTAGATGAAGCTCCGTCACGGCCGGCAGCCCCATACCCGCGCAAAGTCACCGTTTCTGGGTTACTGGACTACCAAACACCGGCCGCTTTCTCGTCAGACTCTGTGGAGCTCCTGAAGTCCGACACGTCTTACCAAATTTGTAATTAGCCATCAATTTCGTAAAACAGCCCATATTTGAGCTTTATATAGTTGATTTATCACGTAAAAAAGTCTCAGGAGTGAATTTAATAACGAAATAGCAGACAAACGTATAACAATGTACAACAATGTATATCATTGCAGTGTCTGAAATATGAGACCTGCTGTCTCGTCTCCAATGTATGTGTATGTGGTTCGCTCAACCAATCAGGGCGCAGCTCATCTAAATATTTACGAGCATACCATATTTGGAAGAAAAGCTCTTGTTCCAAATAGGGCCATATTCACAGGGTAGTTTAGGGGGGTCCCAGAGGATAGCACTCGGGCCATTTTCAGCCCAACCAATGTGACATACCCTATATAATCATTCTATCACCCTTTTAACACTAAACTCGACAAAGTGTGACTGTATTTTACTGTATAGGATCCGACAGTGGGACGTTAAGCAGTGTGCAGCTGCCTTTGTTGGAAAAACAACACAGTTTACTTGAAACTGGAAAATTATTGTAAAATACCCTTTTCCCATCGGGTGGTTGTTTTTGTCGTTCAACAGCAATTTACTAGTGAAATACGTTATTGTTATAAGTTATAGTTATTACTATATTATTAAATCATGTAATTTTCAACATATGGCCTTAGCAATAAAAAGCCGTTCTTTAATGTCGCTGACCGTTGTTTAGTACCCTTTTTTTTTTCTTTTTTTTTTTTACTTAAAAAGTATCAGTTCAGGCACCGGCACCGTTTTAAAAGTATCGCTTTAGCACCGGTATCCGGAAGAAAAAAAAACGATACCCAACCCTAGTCACTAGATAATCAACACTGCATGAAAAGTGGGACTTTCGTCAGTAAGCCGCACTGTAGATTGTCGTGGAAGTTCAGGTTTACGACTGTAAATGGCAATTTACAGGCAACACCGAAAACTGCCGTGAATTGTCAGAAATTGACGTGGGCCTTGCTTGGCAGTTGTCCCCCCATGATCCCCCCTCCCCCTAATTCTAGGGGAGGCTTTAACATGTAAATGAAAATGCTGTGAGCTATACAAATGCAAATCAGGGTAGCAACAGGGGGAGTTTTACCCCAGGTGACATTTTTCTAAAAGGTATTAACTTAATTTTAAGAAAATCTCTGGTGTAAATAGATCAGGCTAAGTATAGCCCAATTGTAGACTCTTAAATTTGAGCTTGAACTGATTTATTTAATGAAAGTATGCTAGATTAATTACTGTGTATGTCATTAGCAATGGCCAATGTTATGTAAAAAAAGATACACAAAACAATTTATTTCAACAATTAGCTTTTATCAGGCTTAGCCATAAAGGTAAAATGTGCATTCCATGCAAACATCACAGTCTCCTAGAGCTCATCCGCTGTGCATAGTGGCATGACTACAGTGACCTTTATTTGGTCTTGCTCATCCAAGATTGTCTGGTGGAATGGAGACAGAGGCACCACTGTACAGTTTTCTAAGATAAGTCTTTCTGCTGACACCAAAACACTGATGCTTCACATAAAGCATATCAGCTTTGTCATTGCATGACAAAGTCCCAACCATTTGGCTTCTTAAAATGCTGGCAAATTTAGCACCATATTCACATGTCCATGGCATATGAAGCTGTGGCTCTGCTGAAATGGCCTCATAATCTGGACTTCAATTGTCCTATTGTTATTAAACTTTCCCAGTATTCCATTAAAACTCACTGTAATTCACCTCCACGCCAGTCTGTGCGCTGTTCGCACCCTGCTGGTTAATCTGCCTCCTCTTCGTCTTTCTCTATCGCTCTGCCCCTACCCCTACTTCACTGCTTTGATTTGAAAAACAGCGGAGGGAGACGAGTCCTCCGAGAGTTAGAGCAAAAGCTCCCAAAGTATGGGAGTATTTCAGGCCAACTGGTAAAAGAGTTGTCACACAAACTTCACTAGCTTATCACAGGAGTACAACCATGCACCTAAAAAGGAAACACACAGGAGTTGTTTAAGATGTACGGAGCGTTTGTTTGTTCTTCCCTCCACGTCACCTCCGGGGCTCCGTAAAGATGCGCCCACAGAAAAGGAAAAAACAACATAAGTATATGATTATTAATGAAACGGCGAGCTAGTCTGTACTGTTTTTTAACTCTTGACAATACAATGACTGTCTTTTGATGTTAAACAGGCTACATAGACTTTGGCAGTAATGTTTTAAACCCCACCATGCACGCAAGTTTAAACGTGAGCAGTACAGAGCTGTGTGCGTCTGCTTTCAGCGCAAGTCATTATTAGGCAGAGCTAATAAGCGGGACCAGTGTAAGTTGCTTTATAAAAGTGTATTTTTTTGGTCTTGTAATTTACAGGAAGCAGTACGCCGACTTCACAACTCGGAGACAAATTGTAGGCGCTACGAACCAGAGCAAGGGTAAGATTTAAAGAATATGCTTTCATTCTGCTGTATAAGGAAATAGATACGTTAATAGACCAATCTTCACCGTACATTTTGTTTTCACAGACTAACCTCGCCTCATAACGAGGCCGTGACCCATTTGCTCGGAGCTATGTCTGCAAATCCAGATTTACATGATGCTGACAATGACGGCATTGTGTGTAAGTAACTTTTCCTGTTTTCTCATTCCTTGTTTAATTTTACTCTGACTTATGTTTTTTCTTTTTTATTCATACCACTCTCATTTAATTGTTTTCCAGCTGCCTGTAATTACGAGACAGTAAGCAGGAGCTTCAGGTAGAAACAACCAGATCTTGCATCGCAGGCGGAAGCTTTTAAGAGTCCAGCGAGAGGAAAAAGGGTAAGATTAGATCCGTTTTGGTCAATGTGACTATTTTTAATTAATTAATAGATGTGTTGTGTCCATACACTGTGCATCGCGCAGTACTGATCGTCTTTATTGATTGTTTTTACAGCTGCTGGAAGCGAGACAGAGTGTGCTGGATGGATTGTACGTCCTTTTTGCAGCCAGCAGAAGTACAGGGCAACGCACCACAGACGTCTCATAAAGGAATAAAGGAGAATTCCGGCCAATTTTTACATTAATCTTGATCGCTATAGCTACGCGAGTACTTTCGAAAAACCCCGACCCGAATCAGTGCAGGTAACACGGAGAAGCTGCAGCTACGTACTACAAGCGTCCCCTGAGCTAAAACGGCAGTGGTCCGGGAAAGTTTAAAAGTGCCTTTGTGCCTCTTAACAGACACAAAATGCAATTAATATGTCTGTGCCACATGAACAGGGCCCTTACGTGTCAACAAGATGCATTTTCAACTCAGACATTGTTTAAATTCACCTACCCTGGTCCCTATCTCGATCCTGCCGGTAGCTAGCTTGCCCTGCTAGCTGATAGCCGTTAGCTGCTGTCCGGTGAGTGTATTCAGACAGGCTTCTGTGATAATCATCCCAATGACAATCCATGGAGCGGCGGTGGTGTGGCTATGTCCTCCAGAGGACAGGTCATGTCACATCTTGAAGTGTATTCCCCCCTAAAAAAAACAGTAGTGCGGTAGTAGCTTTTAGCTGCTAGCTGCCCTCCGGTGAGTGTGGACAGCCAGATAGCCGTTAGCTGCTATCTGCCGTCCGGTGAGTGTATTCAGACAGGCTTCTGTGATAATAGATTATATATATATATATATATATATATATATATATATATATATATATATATATTTATATTATATATTTATTTATTTATTTATATATATTTATATTTGTTGGCAGTGATCTGCCAACCAATTTTCCTGTTTAAAAGTAGTGGCTTCAGCCAATACTGAGTGAGGAAATTCAAGCCAGGCCAGACATTCTCTGGACAGGCTCGGTGTCGCTGGTATTCATATGCTTATTAGAGCCATTAGCACCTCCGCAGGAGTCCTCCACATATGTCATGGTTCATTTCTGACAATATGTGGCACAGACGAACGCGACGTTCACAGCCTGTAAATTGACGTTAACTGCCGAAAATTAGGGAGATTTACAGGCGTTTACAGGGACAAAAATCCCACTTTTCATGCAGTGCAGCTTTAGCAATTAACCAGGTCTCACTAACATAACAGACCACTTTACCAAAAGAGTTGAGAACTACACCACACTAGAGATTAAGCAGAAATCTAAACCTTCCTGCAAATGTCCAACATACTGTAAACACTGAGTTTGAGAGCTAATGTCATGTATGTAATAAGAACAATCCAGATGCATAATACCATCTAAGGTCAACATCAGGAAGACCCTACTGGGGACTTTTTCTCTAGACAACACAACCTTGCAGGGTTACCCAGTTTTGCAGGTATTTGGTCATAGTCATTGTTTTGTTTATTAAATGTAAAAAATAAATAAATTGAGAAACAATGAGTACATCAACATTTCCCAGAGCCTCAGCTGATATCCTAAAATAGCTTGTTATGTTTGACCAACAGTCCATAACCCAAAAGGTATTCACTTTAAAATGATACAAAACAGAGAAAAGCAAAACATTTTAACATTTTTAGTGCATTAAACAATAAATAAATTATCAAATCTTTCTGTCAATAAACAGAAATTGAAAAAAATTATTATGTAGTTTCAGTATTAATCATTTAGTAACAACAGATATTAGTGGATGAATCATTTTGAAATTAAAAGTTTCATAAAACCAGAGGTCAAACGCCAAATCTTACAGATTAAGTAACAGGCCAGTTGACAACCAGCTTGTATTATTGAGAACTGATTACATAAGTCACACAGGCACTGAGAACAGGATCAAAGGACGACCGCGGCGCATCACAGTTTTGCTTCAAATGTTCAAAAACACCCTGGGAGACAGCGACTTAATGAGCGAGAAGCGTTTATTACATCCTCCTGCTCTCTCCCTGCGGATGGCTCTTTGCAATATGATTCATGTCTCTGAGAGCAGGGCTTCAGTTTTAGCACAATAAACTAAACATGACCTCAAAACAAAAGTGACAAAAGGGAAACAGGACAGAGCCAGCAGTAGACATTAAACTGCTCTGCTGAGTGAGAAACATAACTGAGGCCTAATAATGGTTATTATGTTGCCACAGTAACCGAGATCAAACACTGAAATCAAGACACAGGGCTTTTTCTTTTTCCAGTTGCATGACCTCAGACTTCTCTCAGGGCAAGCAGAGACCAGAAACACTGAGCCTTCACTCAGTTCACATTGAATGCTTGTTGAAGTTATTCACAAATCTATAAAAGCATCACTATTGCTATGATAGCCTAAAACCTAGACCGAAGCACAAAAAATAGCTGCTCTGGTCTTTAAAATACCTGCAAAAGGAATATAGTAATTAGAAAACAAATGTTAGTCAATCCACCCCAGCCACGATAAAACCCAGTCAGAAACATGCTACAGTAATCTTATTAGAAGTGGAGAGAGACTGACCCTGCAGCAGCATGTGGACGTTGTCGATGTCCAGGGGGATGGACCCCCTCTCCACCAGATCATCTCTGGAGTCAAAGTCTGATGACATACTTTCTCATTCACAGCCTCCCAGCAGCATGGCAACGCTCTGAAAGAAAAAGAAAAAAAGTCAGTGTTAGTGCAGTCCAGTGTAGCTTGAAAAGTGAAGCATAATCTCTGCTGGGGTAAAGGCTCAATGACACTGTGTTGAAAGATATGGTTCTTAAGATGACCAAATTATATCCTACCCATCAATTCAATTAGTTGACAGTCAACACAAATAAAAATGATATATTTTTAGTATTTATTTCAGAAGTATGAATCACTTTGTTTGCCGAACGTGTGATTCAATCATGGTGGCATTGTTGCCATAATTACAAATGCAGATATTGATAACATATTCTCTGGAATAGTTAAAACATGACTATATGAGTGATGACGTGACCAGCAACCGCGATGGACGCAGAAAGCAAGAGCTCCCTACCCACCTCCGCATTTCATTGAAAAACCAGGTCTATTCCTTTTTCTTCGACGCCAAATCATTTATGTTATCACAATGACTCAGTGAAATGCCTGCAGGCGCGGAAAAGCAGATCTTGTTGTCGTCTAAACTATCTACTTGGACAGAGAAAGTTGCTAACATGGCAGCAGCTAGCAGAGCGGTGGCTAACATAGCAATTGATGCTAGCGCAGTCTCGAACATGGAGGACTTTATCGCTCAGGTCTTGGAAAAGCAACGAAGTGTGCTTGAATCAGTGACCTACAACGCAGTGAAGAGAGTGCTAACGGAAATGAATACCTCGCCGCAACACATCGGGGCAGAGCCTGAGATGCAGGAAATTACAGTACGTGATCCGATGCAACCGCAACTTTCACAATCCAACGGCCTCGGGAGCTTGAAGAGACACAACACGAGCTACATGCTAAAGGCACCTCAAACTCGCTTATCTACCCGGCCACCCTGAGAACGACCCACGGAGGGAGAGAGTTCACCTCCACTACAGCCACAGATGTGGGCATCTTCTATCGGGAGGTAGATATGGAGGATGACGCGACATCCACATGAGCTGCTCCGCACCGCGGCCTGTTGCCAACAACGGAACCAGAGGCTGGCGGACCCAGCGGCTGTGGACTAGTGGTATCTGGTAGGCCTGCACAATTCGGGGAAAAATATGAATCATGATTTTTTAGCTTAAAAATGATATCACGATTCTCTCCAGAGAGGAGGCAGAAGAACTTGGTCAACCTATAACATTAGAGGAACTTAAATCAGCATTAAAAACAGTTAAAAAAGGGAAAACATCAGGGTTGGATGGAATTCCATCAGAACTTCTTCTACAGTATTTTGACATATTAGGACCTACCATTTTACAAGCTTTAACTTCAGCCATAGAGAAGGGTACTTTTCACCAACAAACCAACACTGCACTAATTTCTGTTATACCCAAAAAGGGCAAAGATCTTACAGAGTGCTCAAATTACAGACCCATCTGATATTAAGCTTTATTCCAAAGTCTTGGCACTCCGCTTAGAACGTTTTATTGAGAAGCTAGTCCACCCCGACCAATCAGGTTTTATACCAAAGCGTTATGCTGCAGACAATGTACGCAGACTATTTCATGTAATAGAAGAAGCCAAAAACCTTCCAACAACGGCAGCAGTTTTATCAGTGGACACGGAAAAGGCTTTTGACCGCCTAGAGTGGAACTACTTGTGGCATGTAATGGAGAGGCTTGGTTTGGGGGCCAAATTCATTGAAATGGTGCGTACTTTATATGCGAATCCCAGGGCCATAGTCTCAACCAATGGATTGCATTCTCTGCCATTTCCCATCAAGCGGGGCTTGCAGCAGGGATGCCCGCTTTCCCCAATGCTGTTTGCAATCTCTCTTGAACAGTTAGCCCAAGCCATAAGGCAAAATAAAATCTGTAATGTCCAGATTAAATCCAATAGTAGCTAGGGCTTGCATTGGTGTGTGCATCGAGCCGGCGTGTGTGTGTGTGTGTGTGTGTGTGTGTGTGTGTGTGGGGAGTGTGTGTTGTGAGAGAGTGACAGTGATTACCGGTAGCTTCAGAGTGAGTAGCGACTCTAGAGTCATAGTGAGAGAAACAAATCGTCTCCCATGTTCTTTCTGAAAAAGGTGGGAAATCTGGAGCAGGAGAAGTTAACCCTCTCCTTGATTTTACGTTGTTTATGGAGAAAGAGAACCAGAAAATGAGTCAGGGGAAATGCGCTACCAAGCCGCGGCCGAGTGACGTGCGTCGCCGCGACGTGTACTTACATTTTGAAATGTGTGAAAAAGCCTCGGAATCTGAATTGAAAACAAGGTTTACATGCAAACACATTTACAAAAAATAATGCCCATAACAGGTTCGAAATTTGAATATTAAGGGCTGCCTAATATTCGTTCGAATATAATTTTTTTTTAAATATTCAAATTATATTCGAATAATGAAGTTCGGAGTCAAAGCCCTAATAGTAGCTCAATATCATTATTTGCAGATGATATTTTGTTGTACATTGCTGATCTTGAGGACTCTATTCCAAAAATTCTTAAGATCTTCTACGAATTTAGCTCAATCTCCGGCTATAAAATTAACTTGAATAAATCTAATCTTCTTTTAATGAACAACAGGCATGTGGCATCAGCCATTAGTGTTACAATACCAACTCAAAGCAAAATTACATATTTGGGCATTACCATACACACATCGCTACAGCGAGTTGTCCAGGACAACTATGAAACTATATTAAGTAGTGTTCAAAGGGATCTGGCCAATTGGTCTGCGCTGCCAGCATCACTACAGTCCAGGATTGCTGTTGTTAAAATGAACATAGTTCCTCATGTGAATTTCTTAAGTACAATGATCCCCTTACCCCCAACAATACATTTCTGGAAGAAACTTGATACCTTAATTCGGCAGTATATTTGGAACAATAAACAACTAAACTAAAATACTCTACCCTGCAACTTCCGGCCCTCCCCAACCTTAAAGTATATCACAGAGCCTTTTAGCTACGGGCCCTCAGAGTATGGATCTACAGTTCCATGGAGAGAGCGCAAAACCTCACTGGAAGTCTAAGACTACAAGACCTTACCTTTGCAGGTGTCCAAAAAAGTGCATGCTAGCCTATAGCCCTATTATCACCAACACATTGACCAACTTTAAACAGGTGAAGGAGCAACTACGCTACACTAATAAGTGGCATTTGAATACCCCAATATGGCACAATGCACACTTAATGTCTGGTAACAAACCCTTTGTTTGTAAGCAGTGGAGTGACAGAGGTATTTATACTTTAGACCAGTTATTCAATGAGAAAGGTATATTGAGTTTTGAAGACCTGAGAGCTAGTTTTGAGGTCCCCAGGACATCTTTCTACCTTTATCGTAAGATCAGCCCTAAAATGTTATGGAGTGCCATGGGGAAACAGTCATTAAATGGTTTGTTGATTTCCCTGTGAGAGGATTAGAATCCAAGATTTATGTTAAACTGATGCAAGTATCCATAGGAGAACTCCCAATAGTAAAGAAATGGGAGTGAGAGCTGAGCCCTGAGGGGAACGCAATTAATTGGGAGACAGTTTCCACTGTTCCAAGAACCCAAACCACCAGTATATCCACTTAAACATATGTCATAGGACATATTGGACTCCCCAGAAGAGATACGTCTTTAAAGTCATTCCAACTCCCTATTGCACGTTCTGTCAACCTGAACAAACTGGAACTTTTCTGCATATGGTCTGGGAGTGTGAACAGGTGCATGAGTTCTGGAATAAAACAACATCAATAATATCTGATGTGATAGGATGTCGAATTCCTACTGACCCAATTGTTTTGTTACTTAAAGACGGCTCTAAATTACACCTGCTTGGGAGACAGAGGAAAATTTGGCTAGCCGCCTCAACTGCAACCAAGAAAATGATAGCTCAATGCTGGCTCCCCCCTCACTCGCTTTGTATAAAACAGTGGTTAGCGTATTTTCTAGACATAGTTATGCCTGAGCTCTCTACAGCAAGGATTAACAAAGCTAAATCATCAACTATCAACCTATGGAAAAGCGCAGCTGCACAAATATCAGACCTAATGACCTCAGCACCACAAGAACTAGAGGAGAGTGACTAGGCAAGGTGTGATTTCTGTTTGTTTGTTTGTTTTATTTTCCTCGAGACTGCAGAGGGTGGGGTTTTTTATTCTTGTTCAGTTTGTATTTCTCTGTATGTCTGCATATAAAAAAAACAATAAAAAGTTGATCTTAAGATCTTAAAAAAAAAAAGAAACATGACTATATAGATACACCACGATAATAACTTAAGAGCTGTGTTTGAACAACACTTTCAGACCAATTCAGATTAAAAGTATCACGCAAAATCATATTTTGATGTATAGTAATGACCTCTGCACTATTTGACGTATTGAATTAAAAAGCATGGAACGAGTAAACGGTAAAAGTGTCACCCTCCGTGATCAGTATGAATTTGAAAAATGTTACAATGGACCAAAGAAAGACATAATTCCCTAACATATTGTGAATAAGCAACCTGTCTCATCTAGGCCTGTCACGATAGTCAATAAATCAATTAATCGCACGATCAAAAAAATTTGCTCGATAATTTTTCCGGCCCCGATGCATTTCCATTTGCATGCTTGTTTTCCTTGTCTCTCTCTCTCTCTATACCAAATAGACTGGAGGACCACTCTCGGTTGCTTAGCGTAACGAGGAGTGAGCCCTCTTGTCAGTCGCATGGTCTTTGTGTGTGGGTGGGAGAGAGAGAGAGACAGAAAACGCTAGTTGAGAGTTGGAGCAGGGTTTCCCACAGCTCTTTGCAGTTAAGGCACCGTCAAAATATCCGCCGTGTTACTCGGCGTCCCGTTTTCTCCCTTTCATTCCAAAGCACACAGTTGACAACCTGCAGGTGGAGACAGGCTCGGACACACACGCTGCTGTGGACTTGTCAGTCTCGCAAGCGGTTTCAGGAAAGTGGCTGCATGTGTCCGACAATGCACAGAACATTAACGGTACAAGCCTACAGCTGTCCGCGGACACGGAGTGCGGAAAGTGTGTCAGAGTTGCGCCAGTGTGTGTGTGTGTGTGTGTGTGTGTGTGTGTGTGTGTGCGTGCGTGTGTGCGTGCGTGCGTGCGTGCGTGCGTGCGTGCGTGTGTGTGTGTGTGTGTCGGCCCGCCCCCACGAAGCTGCACCTTCGCCAAAATGAAGACTGAAAAACAGAACTATTTTGGTACAAACATTTACTCGCCATGTGGCAGATAGCCATATAGATAGATTTAATTTATTAATTATACATTATTTAAAGTTAATATTTAGTGTTAAATAATTGTTAAATGTAGTACAGAGTCTGTAGTCTATCACAAACACTCGAGGAATGCTGCAAACGTTTGACAGCCAGTAGGCTATGAATTGCCTGGAAGAACATACATGTCACAAATGGCAATTCCACAACTGTACAACAGCGTGAAAGACGACATACTAAAGGAGATCAAAGACATGTTGTGGATATTTAAAATGTCTTCCAGTTCCAGTGTTAAATATTCTTTAGAAATAAAAGTGTATTGATCTTTGAAAATGTGTACCTGCATTATTATGCCATTATCATTATATTAGATGAAAATGGTCTCGGAACGACAATATTATCGTTTATCGCAATAATTTCTGGGACAATTTATCGTCCAGCAAAATTTGTTATCGTGACAGGCCTAGTCTCATCCCAGATTATTGTGAATATTTTACAAACAAATATTAACACAGCCATGTAACTGTAGTGTCTGCCTCAGATCAATCAGTGTCATTTTAAAAACACAGAGCAATGACAACTATAATTTCATTAACCTTCTTCAAAATCAGTCAGATCTCAAATATTATGAGTGACTGATTGATGAACAGACTAGACTGATCTCGATCTGTGTTCCCTGGGCAGAGCTCATCATCACTGCTATCAAGGAAAATCTCCTGGCATAGCAGCTTTTAATCTTCTGTACCTACACTGTTGAAATCAGGCCAAACAAAATGCAGCACACATGCAGGTGCAAGAGGTATGTATACTGCTTTTGTTGAGAAAGCTTTGTCTAAAAGTGCTTAACAAAGCAAGAAAATAGTCAAGACCATCATTCAAAGACACAGAAAGCAATGTTCTTGCACAAAGACCTTTTCAACAAACCAGCAGAAAACACTTCTAAAATACAGTTTGAGGGAGTTTATCATCTTTTATGGAGAAATGACACACTGCTCTGTCAGTTTACATTAAGTGCTGGTTGAAGCGTGCTGGGTGTTGGGCTGTGTTTTGTCTTATTCTGTCTTGCCCTGGGGTATGAATAAGTGAACTGAGAAAAGTGAGTGACATTTCCAAATTTGCCTGCCGAAACAAATCACACTGTGAAAAAATGAAGGCGCCTTTGATTTGACCAGAACGTCTTTTCCTGCTGATCACAAACCTGACTGACAGTTAGGAGAACAGACAGGTGAGTGAGGCTAAAATAAAAGTGTGAAATAGCACTAGGCCTCACCAATGTGTCAGAGCAAATGTCAGACCAGGTCAGGTAGTAGCTGTTTGTTTTGGTAAGAACTTCGTAATGCCTTACACTCTGTAGCATTGAACAAGAACAAAGATGTATATTACTAGTACAGTTCTCTTTCTAGAGGCTAACAGATATGAAACCATTAAAGGCCAAAGCCATTTATTTTCTCATCAGGCTAAAGGGGTAACATTCAGACACCAAAGTGTTTTACAAGTAAATAACAATATAACAAAAATAACACGAGATTTGTCTAAATCTGGTATACTGTAATTCTAATCATGCATTGATCTGCATCTGGATTCAGATGTGCATTGAAATACAGATGTGACAGACAGTGATTGAATGTGGAAGATTATTCAATACACTGCAGAAGTAAAAATGTTGAAAAATGTTCTGTGTGCCAATTAGGGCTGAGCGATATGGATAAAATCATTATCATTCAAAATGTCAAGATAAATATACTATAGTATATTTATCTTGACATTTTCTGATATAGATGCGATATAATCAAACCTTCAAACTAACTTCACTGAAATCTGTGAACAAGTATCAGGAGATCCTGCTAATCATAACCTTCTTAGCAGAATTAATGACACTAGAACAACATCAATGGTACAGCCTGTCTGCACAATTTACAGGACCCATTAGGGCTGTCCTCATCTAAAGAAATTCTTAGTCAACTAACACTCATACGATTTGGTCGACTAATCGATTAGTTGATTAGATCTGAGTTTCAAAGTATCATGCAAACAGACCTTTAAGTCTTGTGTTTAACAGATGTGCAGATGTCAAGAAATCTAAGTTGACTAAGAAGCAAACCGATTAATAAGTCGACTAATCGACTAAGAGGCGGCACCCCGAGATTCCATATTGTGATAAGTGAGATTTCCATGTCTTTTTCTATTATAAAGCAGGTGGAGGTGCTGTATAAATACTGTGAAAGTATCAAAGCACTCAATCCACAGAGAAATCCACACAGCCCGTATTCAGAAACTGTGCCTTTGGACAATCCGTCAGGACTTCTGTACGGTTGTGATGTCACAACTATACTACCATATATAGGTAGAAGAGAGGGCAGATCCAGAAGACCTGGAAACACTGACCAATCAGAGCAGACTGGGCTTTTTCAGGAGGTGGGCTTAAAGAGACAGGCACTAAAACGGAGCGTTTCAGACAGATATACAGGTATATTCAAACAGACGGTATACAAAAAAATGATGTGTTTTTTTAGCATTAAAGCATGTAAACATGTTCCAGTAGAAACCCAAAATACAACTTTGAACCAGAAAATAAGCATGATATGGGACCTTTAAGGTTTAAGACAATGCAGGTGCAATTTCAATTTCAGACTTAGTCCACATTGCTGACACACTGTGTAAAGAGAGGCTGCTTCAGAACCCGGGGCCACATACACAAAAGCTCAGTCACTCTTAGTCTTCAGCATTGACTGAAGAACTTTACAGTAAGTAACACACTATTGTGCCAAGGGTTCATAAGTATAAGTTTGATCTTTATTGTGGAGAACCTGATGAGTGATCAGCAAGACCTTGAATTTGATTTGAAGTAGTAAAGGTTTTTGCTAACTTACAACAGGAAACAAGATCCTACAAGCTCACCAAACAGGCTGTTGCAACACCTACAGCTAATTATTCTAGCTGATTTACCTATAACTGACTGTCTAAAGAATTAGAAATAAAATATGTCAAGCGCATTAAAACACAACCATGAAGTGGTAGAGTATTTCCAAACACTGAGGTTTGTCTGCGGTTAGCCTTTTGCTGCAGGTCAACCTCTACACAAGTGTGCTGCAGCAAATAACACATGCAAGAAGTGGCCCACTGCCCTCTCACATTAATGTGTATGTGGGCGTTAAACCACTATAGTACGGCATTTGAGCTATCCAAAGGCTTCGTGTCAGCTGCAAACGGAGTGACCGGGGGGAGGTGAGATGAGAGGGGACAGGAGTGAGAGAAAGATGGGGGGAGGTAGGGAGAGAGAGGAAGTAAGTCCAAGTAAGACTCTTAGAGAGTAACTAATGACAAACTGTAATGGGCCTCAAACACAGATACCATATGTAGGAAAGGACTTCAGAATTATTGTCTGTAGTAAAAACAAACTGTATAGGTTGTTATACACTCCTGGATGAGTCATGTCACAATTAGTAAGGAACAGGCAGTCAACTTGAGTTGTTGCCATCAGGTCAAAAGGTATGTGGTAAAGAGTTACCACCTTTTTGGACTACCTATAACCGAACATATTTTATACCTAGCAGTTTAGTTCAATGTGATATGGGACTTCCAGTTATGGCAGCGTAGTGAGCAGATGTGGCTCCTCATGCTCTGTTGCTCATCCTAAAATAAATACTACTTAGAGTACAATTAGAGTAAAAGCATCACAACTTGAAACAATAGTTGTAATACAGGTGAATACACCGAAAAAAGTAACCAAGGACCAATATAAAACCACTGGAAGACTCGCTATTGAAGAAAACGAGCCAGTGGCACCGGATTCCGACAAAGATAGAGATGTAGGCCTACTCGTTGCAGAGTCAGGTACCGTCAGCATTGAAATCTTGGTCAACCTCTCCACAATGGACATTGTGACAGCTATACAGTCATTCAAATAAGATTTTTATTCTTAAATGGATGGTGTACTGAGAGCAATTAAAAATGTTTAAACCGACATTAAAGAATGCAGCGGCCACATTGCTGAGCCTGAATAAAGCATATCCACAACAGAAGACGAGATCAAGGTGATATGATTGTTCATATGAGTGTGTGAGAGATTGTATTTGATTGATTGTTAGTGTTATCATTCCATAAGCCTTTTGCAATGTATTTTCATTTTTTTGTAATGTTTTGTTGTATTTGTCTGATAAAAAAAACTAGAAGAGAGTTAAGGAAGGAGAAATGCAGTGGAATAGAGGGGAAGACAATAAAGTGTGCCAAGGAGAGATGAAGCTAAAGGGGAAAAAATAAGAATAATAGTAAGAAATAGACAGAGAGTACCAAAAAGATTATGAGAAAGACAGGAGAGAATAAATACAGAAGGGCAGGAGACAGAAACAGAGAGCGAGCCCGTGACAGAGTTTCCCTGAGCCAAAGTCACAAATCTCTCCGGTCAGCTCTAATTGTAGCAACAAGGCAAAGGGCAGTGAAACACATAGCATACTGTTGTGGAAAAAGCACAGGGAGGGGGGACAAGGCTGCAACACCAGCATTAAATGTGTTTTAAATATACGTATGCATGTATATATCAAGTTGAGGTGCACACATTATCATTATTATATACAGCACTAGCCTGTAAGGAGGTTCAGTGTTTCCCACACATAGACTAATGTGTGGCGGTGCGCCTCACTATCAACACCCGCCACCGCACATTGCGTTCGTTATTCATTTTTTATTTTTTAAACGCTATTTAAAACACGTTCAGCTGGATTTCCTCTCCCTGCTCTCCTCCGTCTCTCTGTCACTGTCTCGCTCACATACACACACACAGCTCCTCCCACCATGCACACAGCGTCTGTCTCCATAAGGAGAGAAGACGGCTGGCGAAATTCCCGACCCGACTCTTAGCAAACAAGCGATTGCGCCTGCTTCAGAAAGTTAACGAGGTCAAAACACTATATGTAGCAGCTGTGAATCAAATAAACGTATTATAAATAATGTTATGTCATTTTTTTACTCTTACACTGAATGTTTGCTGCTTCAATCCAGATGAGTATTGAAAAGTATTTCTCGCGACTGAAAAAGGCACGTGTTGAGGATGAGGACCAGCCTGAACCGGAGGTATCAGTCTGAAACAGAGCTGAACAATCCGACCACTGTAATTAGTTATGTTATTAATTTGTTTATAATATTTTCAGGCTTTAACCAGTGAAATACAGGGTCAGGGAGAGAAAGAGATAGATTCATTAGGCATTGAAGTAGGAGAGGAGGACCCCCCCCCCACCCCCACCCCACACGGTGATACAGGGCGATAACTATATTGGAGCAATAAAGAGTAAAATAGAAGTAGACTATACAGAATTGACTGAAATGGATTGAACAAAACTCAACTGATGATGAAAAATGATGCAAAAAAATCCGCTATTATTTCCAGGTCAAAAATCATTGCAGCTACCGAGCATGTGCAGACCCTTAAGCCGATTTTACTCCGGTTGAGGTGTATGCATGCAGGAATACCCCGGTTACTACAGGGAGTTCTCTAGGTCTGTTAACCGGGTTATGAGCACTCTGATTTTAACTGGGGTACAGTGTTTACACTATGTATGTTCGGGATTCAACCTTCTGGTCAGCAGCGTACTGCTCCAACCTGTCGGCTGTGATAGTTTAACAGATCCCCAGTATGCCGACATTCAAACCAGGTCATACTACCATGCATACAGTGATATGCATTTCTAATCCAGTGTGCTTAGCAGAATGTTTCCCAGGTCACTACAATTATCATGTACATAGGTGGGTTGTGTCAATGTTGTTTATCTGCTTTAACAGCTGGGAAGTGTGGATTTATAAACAGAACTGTTTTAATGCACTCCCAGGCTAAAGCACAATCTCTGGATTTTCTCTTAGTGCTGGGCGGTATGACCAAACATTTGTATCATGGTATTTTTTGAAGATTCTGGCGGTTTCACGGTATATCATGGTATTTTCTTTCTTTTGCTCGACTGAGCCTTATTAGAGGTCGACTGGGCCTTTATTTTTTAACATAATCGGCATCAGCCAATATCCCAGTATATCAAGCCGATTAATAGGCAGGCGCATCTGCGGGCAGCCTAGTGTTAAAAACATGAATAGGCAACATTTTTTACAGCGCACCCAGACCAGCTGCCTCCAGCCCCTCCCCTCGTGAAGTCTTGCCGTGTGTCTCGCGCAGTCACTTCAGGCTCAGACACTACCGTTAGTAGTAGCATATTGCTGGTGTTCTTGCCTTGGGATTAACTGTACTAATAAAACCGTACAAAACACACGCAGCCACACCGCAGTGGAAGCTCCCCGAATGTCATTTATCAGAGTCTGGTTGTTACCCCTGTCCGTGGCAGTCTCATCCACTCCTATAACGGAGTTAACTGGAGCTAACCGCTAACGGAGCTAATCATTGCTAACAGAGCCTTCAGTTCTCCATGCCTGTATCCATTAACTGCATCTATGGACTCGAGCACGAATAAAACCCTTAATGTTATTAAATTGGCTGGACGAGTTTTAAATTACAACTAAGAGTTGTTTGAATGATAGAAATCTGCTAAGATCCTAATGAGTGCAACAGGACATGTAACAGTAGGGTCCCCAAAACACAGATAAAACACTTCAACAAATGAAATGAACTTAACTTTAGATAGCCCTAGTCTTATGTGATTCAACAGGAGTTAGGAGGAAATAGTGTTGAGATTAATAATAACATGTCACTTTCTGTGAAGCTTGCAGATTTGTATTCTCAGAAGTTTAATAAATGCTGCTAAGTGCACTAAACTTAATTTTTTCATTGAAAAGTTTATTTGACAAAGTTTATTTTCTTCTTTCCTGTTTTGTTTATTTAATATATTTTTCATACATTATTTATACAATATAGAGTATGTTTTTACATTATACATTTTTAATTGAAGTATACAAGTGTAGCTTGGTGTGTAGAGACATTTATTGTAGAAGTGTTCAATAAATGTTTTTGTTGAGAAATTCTGTGTATATTAGTGTTACATTTTATCTTTCAAATAGAGGTTTAAAAACAAGCACATATCGGCCAAAATAAATCGGCAGCATTTATCGGCCATCGGCTGACCCTGATTTCTAAAGATAGGCATCGGCCAGAGAAAACCCATATCGGTCGACCTCTAGCCTTTATATAGGTTTATAATGGCTTATTCTACTGTCCGAGTACATAGAATATCACACGTTTACTTCCCCCGCCAGGAACCAAGACACCGCTTGATTACATTAGACTCGAGCGGTTGCACGGTTACATTCGGTCTCGACATACTATTTATACACTCATACTGACCGACAATAGACCCACGCACTGGCCACGGTTACATTCAGTAGCCTGGTGCGCGGTCTCCTCATGACAGCCTATCTACCATGTAGCAACATTCACTTCTCTAACATTTAACTTAACATAACTACCAAGATAACATGACATGTATTTGTATGTGATGTACTTCCCCATCGATAATGTGTGAATTGCCATGAACACAATCATCTAAGATGCACCAGAAACAAGGCTTAGTTAATAACTCAAACTTGCCGAGAACCAAGACACTTGATTACATTAGACTCGAGCGGTTGCACGGTTACATTCGGTCTTGTTCAGTAGCCTCAAAGCCCGACTACGGAAAGCCGTTCCACTCCCTATTCAGCCCCATTGTACCGAATTTGGTTGCAGTTCCACCAGAGTTCCACTGGGGGTGATCGTGGTCCAGTGCTAAATGAATGGGACTCTATGGAGCTAGACGGCTAAATTTGTCTCTTTCACATGATTGTCGTTGAGAAATCTCAGATTAGATTGTAGTTTTTGCAAGTTCAACATAGATTATAGGTCAAAAGTTGAATGAACGAGTAGTTATGTCCTTTCGATTTCTTACAGGTTGAGTCGTTGTTGCCCATAACACACTAGCATTCTGCTAATGAATGCTGATTGGTCAGAAGGACTGATTACAATCGGAGATCCCGCTTGACGGCATCCAAAGCAGAACCAGAATGTCAGAGTGAATATTTCGGCGTGGTCTTTAAAACATTAGCAAACCTCTTTCTAGCATGTGTATTAACAGGGAGCGCCTAACCTGTCAGCTGTGTTGTCGATGCTTCGAGAGAACAAAGGAAGCGATTCAGAGCTTGCCGTAAAGCAGTTTATTTTTTATTTTTTTTATATTTTATTTGCAAAACTTTACAAACATGTAGTATAGAGTTTGAACAGTTCGGCATCATACAAACAAAAATAATAATTTCCAACCAGGGAACATTACAACCTTACTTAATAAAATAAAAAAATATATATAATAATAATAAATAATAATAAAATTGAGATATATATATAAAATTTAAAAAAGGGCATTTAATACATAATTAGAAAAAAATAAATAAAAAATTATAAAAAAATATATATATATAATACAAAGGCAATATGAAATGGAATGAAGGCTATATAATCACATTTCCTTGAAAAACTCTTGCAGTAGATCATCTAAATAAATAGTTTTCTTATTATTAATAGTTTGGATTGACTCAAAAAAGTTCCGAAATTCACTTCTGAAGTGAGTAAAAGCTGGCCGAGATTTAGAAAATGTCGCTTTATGGATATGAAATTTCCCTAGTAGAATTAATAAGTTGACAATTCTATGTATTGTTTTGTTTTTGTTATCGTAATTAAGAATAACATATTTTGCTTCCAATTTAATTTCATGGTTCTTTTGAATATTTAAATAATTTTAAATTTTTTTCCAGAACTCCACAGAATAGATATATAATAGTTTCTTCTTCAATCTTACAAAATTCACATTTATTATCCACAGCCGCAAATTTTGAAACAAATTTGTTAGTAGGATAAATATTGTGCAGTATTTTAAAATGTAATTCTTTCAGTTTATTAGGGATAACAAATTTTTATGGTATGGTAGGTTGATTCCCAGTGAATGTTAGAATATAAAGAGTCCCAAACAAATTTCCCCCGTGGAGTGATTTTCCTTTTACTGTAGAAGTAATTCCTTATATGTTTATTTGTACATTTATTACTTTTAATATTGATTCCATTAACAAAGAAGGTCGGATCCAATTCTTGCAATTCTTGTCTCACAGAGTGACATTTCATTAGTTGAAGAATTCCACTAGGTATAGCATTTATTACCATTTGGTATTCTTTGTGGGTGATAGGAAAGACTTTAGATCTAAGAAATTCCACATAACTAAGAAGTTGAGCTTCATCATTTTGTAAGTCTGCAAGAAAGATTATATTCCTATCAACCCAGTGTTGTAGATATAAAGACTTATTTTTTTTCTGGTTATAAACTCATTGTATAAAAAATTATGTATAAAGCATAATTTTGCAGCAGTAAGTGCCTGCTGATGAAATTTAGATAACTTTTGCGGTAATTTAATTTCATTATAACTGCATTGTAATACAAATTAAAGGCCTCCCATTTTTCCAAAAATGGACTGTGGAATGAAGTACCAAAGGGATTCTGGAGCTTTTAAACATTCTTTTATTCATTTAATTTCTCGGGGCTGCTAAATCTTTTTTAAACGATGGCATTTATTTTTCCAAATAAAATTAATTAAAATATTATGTATTTCTTTACAGAGGGATTGATGGATAAATAGAGATTGAGTAGGGTAAATAAATCTGGACAGATCTCTCTGAAGCCACATATTGGATATTTTTTTAGTTTTTTGTATTTTGGGCATAACATTTTTTCTTGTTGTTCCTTTAGATCTTTAGAGATATGAATTCCAAGGTATTTAATACTATTTTTCACTGGTATATCACACATAAGAGTTTCTCATATCACTTTCACACTTTGAAACATTAAGTCTTAAACCTGATGCCAGAGAGAAGGAATGTATTTCTTTGAGTTTTCAATTTGATGTTTATCCTTTAAAAAAAGAACTGTGTCATCTGCTAGTTGAGAAATTTTGATCTCTCTTTCAAAAATCCTTAATCCTTGTAAATCATTACAGTGTAAAATATGTATTGAAAGCATTTAAAAAACAATGAGAAATAAAAATGGAGAACAAGGGCAACCTTGGCGGACTGATCTATAAACAGAGAAGCTTTGGGTGGTATTTGGATATAGCAAGACACAGCTACTGATGTTTTTATAAAGCATTTTAACAACTGAGATAAAAAATTTCCCCAAAACCAAAAGTTTGAAGTGACCTAAATAAGAATTGATGCTCTACTGTGTCAAATGCTTTATAAAAATCCAACGATATCACAGCGTCAGATTCCACATATTCAGAATAATCTATTAGATCAAGAATAAGTCTAATGTTGCAGCTTATATGCCGATTAGCCATAAAGCCAGTTTGAGTTTCATTTATGATTTGACTTAAGCCTTTTTTTACGTCTGGCAAAAATTAGAGAAAGAAGTTTATAATCTACATTTAGCAACGTTATAGGTCTCCAGTTTTCTAACAGAAAATGCTCTTTATCTGGTTTGGGAAGCAATGTTATTACACCTTGCTTCAGAGTTGCAGTCATATCCTCATTATCAATACAATCTTTTAACATGTTAAAAAATGGAGTTTCAATTATGTTCCAAAAACGCCTACAAAATTCAACAGGAAGACCATCCATACCTGGAGATTTTCCTTTTTTCATTTTATTTACCGCTTCAAGAATTTCAAGTTTTGAGATAGGTTCATCATAATCTGATTTAAATTAATTTGTAATTTGTGGGATAAATTCTTTAATTTTGCTGATAAATTTCTCATCCTCCGTTTGGTTATAGTGGGAACTATATAGATCAGAATAGAAACGAGAGGTATAATTTGCTATATCAGACGGATTGGAATTCATAGAGTTATCAATTTTTAAAGAGGTTATATTATTTCTCTTGTAATTTCTTTTTTCCAGTGCAAAGAAATAGCTTGTATTCCGCTCACCTTCCTCTAACCATTTTGCTCTAGAGCGTATAAAGGCTCCTTTGGTCATATTAATATACAATTGGTCAACCTCTTCCTTCAGACTTGACATTTTTAATTCTTCCTCTTCAGTAAGAGTTCCTTTATTTATTAAGAGTTCAGTTCTGCCATAGTTTCGAGTTCTCTGATAGTGTTTCGTTTTTTCATTTCCTTACTATATTTAATAGCCATTTCTCTGATTTTTTATTTAAAAAAACTCCCATTTTTGAACATTACTAAGTTCATTACAGTTGAAAATGTCACATGCAGTATCTTCCACTGATTTACAAAAGGCTTCATCATTCAATAGATTACAGTTAAATTTCCAGAAACCACGAGATTTCCTGGTTTGTTCTTGTGGATTAGCAAAAGTGACGACTATCAATTTGTTATCTGAAAAAGGGGCATAGCTATGTAATGTTTCAGAAACAAAATGTAAAGTAGAGGAGGATAATAACCATAGATCAATTCGAGATTGTAGAAAGCCACTAACATTACTCCAAGTATATTTTTTTTGATAAGGATGCAAATAACGCCAGACATCAATAACATTAAGTTGTTCACACAAATGTGATATAGGTTTAAATTTTGAGTTAGGGGAAATTCTTGCTGGTAATCTATCCATTTGGTCATCTGCTGCGTCATTTAGGTCACCACCAATAATTAAATGAGTATCTTTGTATTTCTCCTTCAACTTTTTTTAACTCTTCTGCTAGTTGGGTAAACATGTTTTTTGCCAAAACATTGTTATTATGTCCATATATATTGTTTAACACCAGAATTACATTATTCACTCTAAGAACCAAAATAATCCATCTACCCTCTTTAGAAAGGTGGGATTCTAACACATCTCCTTTAAATTTATTGAACAAAATAGCTACTCCTGCTGAATGATTAGAAGCATGACTTAAGTAAATCTGATCCCCCCCATTGACTTCTCCAGAATTTCCCATCATCATCACATGAGTGAGTCTCTTGTAAAAAAAATTAAATCTGCATTAGAGCGTCTACAGAATAGAAAAATAGCCTTCCTTTTAGATATGTTTCGTATGCCTTTGACATTGAGAGAAATCACTTTAAGGTTAATGAAAGAAGTATTTGCCATACATATGATATAAAAATAAAACACAGGTTTGATGCCTACAAATAAGGTAAACAGAAGATAAGAGCTAATAGGAACCCTTAACCTTTGGTAGTGATTAGAAATACCCTGAATACTGGGAGTACCAAAAAACAAGATGTTGAACGGTCGTAAGGCCTACTTAAGCCTACTTAATTGTCCACTTGTCAAACATTTACTTGCCTAGTTGTCAAACCTAGATGACAATACTGAGTGAAGATTTTATGCAACAAATTTCACCCCATCGATAAAGGCGACTGGTCCTTGCCATCTGGTCTTCTTTCCGTCCTTACGAGCCTGCTCGACCAGGGGCCACAGCTTGTTTCTGCATTCTCTATCGGAGCGTGTCAGGTCCTCAGCTATACGGAGATTCAGATTCTTCATAAATTCAGCATTGCGCGAGTCCTTCCAAATCTTGTACCTGAAGGTACGCATGTTGAACTGGATAATAATCGGACGCGGTGACTTATCATCTCTGGGGCGTCCAACTCTGTGTACTGTATCGACCAAGAATCCGAGCTTGCTTTTATCATCAGGTGCAATCTGACCCATTATCTTCATAACTTCCTCTCTTACATCTTCGCTCACTTTTTCAGGAAGGTTGATGAGGCGCAAATTCCATCTTCTGCTGTAGCGCTCGCTTTCTTCGGTTTTCTCTTTTAGTTCTTCAATGCTCTTATCTAGCCTTTTCACCTTGTCTTCCGTCTCCTTTGCTTGAAAACCAAGGCCTTTCATCTCTTCTTTCACCACAGTAATGTCTGCAGAGTTTTTATTTATCCGTTGTTCAAAGACAGAGAAGTGCTCCTTCAGCTCAAAAATGGCTTTGAGAATGTCGGCGTTAGAGACCTCGTTCTTGTTGGCACATACTTTCTTTGGGTTTGGACTATTAATTGGAGAGTCTGGAAGAGGCAAACACAAACCTAAAAAGGTGTCTTCTGGGTCCACATCCATTATCAGTCCTGCTTTTATGCCTTTTTTTGCATCTCTCTTTGCCATTGTGATCCACGAGCCCCGTGTTATTAGCTTGGTATGCTAGGTACCTGAACAACCAGTTCAGAAGCCGGAAGTAACGAGAATGGAACGTCTTCCCTTATTAGAAATTCTTTGGTAGCCCATTTCCTAATTGATTCTACCACCACTCCAGTGGAGGCGCTAATGAGCTAGATTACTACACACACAGTAGCAGAAGAATACCAGCTACACACAACGGCACGAATGAGGTAAAAAAAACAGGAGTGAGTCGGTTCATTGACGTATGGCACTCGATTCTCCCAGTTCAGTGACACGAGTCGCGTTAATTAACCGGCTCTTCGGTCAGTTCGTCAACACTACTGTCAGCCTCCTTCAGTGTTTGAATAATGTTAGTAGGTTGGCGGACGTATTTCAGCGAGGCAAGACATCTTAAATCCAGTGTTTTAATCACTGCTCTGAACCCGTCTTTCTCAACGGTCTGTAGCGGGACCGTAGGTGGATTGTTATTGCGTTCATAATGTTGCTCCGCTGCATGCTTTAAGTGACATGTCTTTAACGTTAGCCTGCCGAGTAACGTTAGCACGACCGAGTAACATTAGCGCAACAAAGTAATGTTAGAGCGATGGGCAACAACAGTGGCTAAATTATATCTAATTTTTTTAGAAACAAAAGACTTCGGAACAACAGACAGCTCCTCTCTTGAGCATATGTTGTTCTGGTGTATCTCCGGTCTTTCTTCATCCTCTAACTTTCTTCTCTGTTCTTGAATGTGCAGTAGTGACAGCTTAACAGACTGTTATCCTACCTGGCTAGCTAGCAGCTACAATGTTACCCAGCATGCCGTCTGGTGGTGTAAATTTGTAAATGTAAAATTATTAGTGTTAGAAATTGTTTAAGTCACAAATTGTTGTTTTATCCTGTTAAAGAGAGTTAGTTGTCGTGGGTTATTAATTGTTGTGTTATAAATGTTACTACCATGAGTGAGAAGGGTACGCAGTTAACAGGGCTCCCGTTCTCAATTCACGCACAGATTACTTTGGCTGTAGTGCTCTCCGCGGCAATGCACCGGTATTACGGTATATGAAAAATTAATATCATATGGCAAATTAATACTAGTATACCACCCAGCACTATTTTCTCTGTTTGTTCACAGAGCTGAAGACGCATGAAGACGTGCCCACTGACTACATATAACACTTATTAAGTGCCTAAACAAAGACCCTGTAAGCCTTAAAAATTACACAACTAGGTACAGAGACGATTATGGTGCATATACAGCTTTAACAAGGAAGTTCATCCATTTAAATATTCTCATCTTACATTATAACAACAGTAAGGTAACTGATATGATCTGAGATAGAGGAACCATAGTGTGGACTACTTAGTTACAGTAGTAGACAAATGTAGTGGTACAATGAGCGAAATGTTGCAGGGTGGCCTGATAAACTGTCAACCAGTAATGGTCAACAGTCACTTTTGTAGTTTGAAATCAGTTGTGAGCCACGACATCGCTGAGAAAATAAGCCTGGAAGCCAAACAGAAACACAAGTCCACAAACAAACAGTCAATATTTAAATTTGATTCTCAATTTCCCCAAAAACACTTCAGGTGGTTTTTCCCCTTCACTACATTCCTGTCAAAGCAGTCATCATAGCACAAAGTGTGTAATTGTGTGTTAAATAAGGGGTGATGCCCTCTAATTAGATTGAAAATGTAACTAAAATATATATTTTTAGTAACAAAACTTGTTATATTTTAGGAATAATAAGGACTATATTATAATATCATTCAGTTATAGAATTGCATCAAACTGTTATTATTACATCAAACAAAATAATATGTATGACATTACAATGTATTATTTCAACTAAATTGGAATGAGTTGGGTTTTTTTTTTTACTACATTTGGCCAGTTTTTATGCTAGTGCTGTATATTATCAAGTGCTACAAAGTGCGCTCCCTTGGACTGCAGGAATGTGAGATAGTGTCGCTGTTATGAAGCTGTCGGGGCCTGAAAATAGCAGCAGGGAACACGTGTGGACGGCTGCTTTCAGATCAGTTCAGCTGAGCCGTGTAATGAGTCCTTGAGAAGGACCAGAGGAGTTTTTAATAAAGCACATAACAAGCGGTTGCCCTGCAGGTTTAACAAGACTGTAATAAGAAATAATTCTTTGAAAAACACACACGGCAGAGGAAACACAGGGGAGAAGAGCAATAACATGATGATACCTGGGATCAGGTATAGATTAGAGCTGGATTATGTAAACCTCCCCACCAAATAATGCAGTCAAGAGCCAATGCATCCGTTACAACTGCAAATACTACAGTATTTATTATTCTTAAGTTTCTAGTAAATAAATAAAAACATTCAAATAGTTGCGTGTACTTACATGCAGCAAAAGAGTGCGTTTTTGGGGAAGAGGAAAGAGGGTCCAGCCAATAATGATTTCCAATGTGGAAGAACAGATCTTGCTCTGTAATAGTTGGTGGAGATGAAACCTGAAGCGTTGTTTGACAGATCTGCAGTCTGCAGAGCTCCAGGCCGGGCAGGGACTGTCATCGGAGAACCCAGAGCCATACCGGGGCCGCGAGCAAAAAAAAAAAACTCACTGGGAGACTAAATATAGAAACCAGTCAGGGTTCAACACACACGTCCTCCTCCAGTTTGGCACTGGTGGCTGTCACCTGAAATAAAGGCTTCAGCCCCAACAATGTCAGCTCACTCTGGACCTCCGAACTTGAGTGCAACTCTGGTTTCCTCTTGTTCATTCATGATGGTATGGTATGAAATGGAAGGGAGAATATCAAATAACTAGCTAACGTTACTAAGAGAGGACTAGCGGCTAACGTTAATTAAAAAGACTATAGTAAGGCAAGCCAAACTTAAACGTTAGCTAACATTACCCAAGTAGGAACAAACTTACTTGAATGAAATGTTACCCTCCACCTGTATCTTAGCATTTTAAAACAATAGTTCATATTACACAATATGGTTAACACAGTTTACCCGACAACAAGCTCATATTACACAATATGGTTAGCACAGTTTACCCGACATCAAGTAAAATTAAGGTTAACGTTAATTATGTCGTTTTTATTTGTTGCTCTGTAACCCTATAACACTGGTTATGCTAACGCCAGCTATAGAGGGTTTTCACCGACGTCACGTTCTGGGTGGTAACCTGGATGCACGGCCATTTTGGAGGCCCTCGGTGTAAACAACTGAATGGAGTAATGGAGTATTGTGCACTTTGTATACTTTATGTCTAAACAACAGAAAAGCTAATCAAAACGCGTCCAAGATGCAAAGGCATGGAAGGACTTGGACCACAAAAAAGGCATGATATTTTGAGAAATTACAGTTTACTGGCTCCCTCTTCTTGGATCCATGGCGACCTGGTGATTCTTCCTTCAGTTGCATATCCCGATATAGTCAACTACATGATTTTCTCACCGAGCCCATACAGCGGAAGACCTTAAATCCTACAAAAGTTTGGAGGCTTATAACCAGATGGTGTGTGGATGGGTGAGGGAGATGCAGTACCAAGTCATTAACGACAGTTGTGTTGTGAAGGCCAAAGTAAGTAATGCAATAACATCTTTAATCAACCTAACCTTAACTGTATGATATCATTGTGATACTCAAGGTGTAGCCAAGTGACTCTCAGTAGTTTGTTTTTTTTCAATTCAAAGACCGAACGAGACAGAGTTTTCCCTCGTAAATCCTAGTTGAGCTTTGCCAACCACAAGCACCTCCTTTCCTCTGATAACTTCTGACATTCCTCTCCCTGGTTTTTAATAACTTTTGGAAGTCGATAATATTCCAAATGTTTTTCTCGGTCTGACCTATTGGTACAACCTAAAACACGGCAATAATGAACCATTTTCCTTAACGCCGTTCGGGATCTACTTCAGTGCCTGTGCTTTGTTGTGATGCGGAGTACCTCCAACATGGCGACTTCGGGTCTGATGACGCGCTGTGAAAACCCTCTATTACATTATTGAACTCAGACTGATAGCCAAACGTTAACTTACTGCAGTGGCAGTTTAGCAGCTAGCTTAACTTATAATCAAACTTTCCACACGGATAAGAAAACTGTATCAAAACTATACTGACCCGTCCTGTTAAATAAGCCATGCCATCTTAATAAAAATATGTGGATGTAGCTATGCCTTGAGTAGACCCATGGAGGTATTAAAAGAACAGTAGTCCACTAGGCGTCACTGTTGCCAATTAAGCTTCACACACAGGGAGAGTTCAACAATTCCCGCTTATGTCCAAGCCCCCAGGAAGAGCGCCAAGTCTAAAAGCCACCATGGGCTTAGCAGATAAGGGTGGTACTGCACCCCATGGCCCAGAAAGACTTTTCACATAGACTTTGCATGGCGAAAGAAACGTCTATATTTCAGCGGATAATTTGTTTCGGGGTATATCAACTTACTAGGCCGAACAAGTAAAGGGTCCTTGTTTAAAACGCCACGTTTTTAACATTTTTAACATTCACTTCGCGAATCCAGAATTATTAAATTTGGCATGGCGTCACCTACACTGCGCATGCTCATATGACTGTTTTGAGTCCCGTAGCTGTAATAATCTAATGGATGTAGCTCCAGCAGCTAATGGCTGTAATTCACCATGTGTTCTATTAATACATCCATGGTATTATCTTATGATATATCCGAGGGATGTATGTATGTATGCTGTAAAGCCTGTTACGTGGATGTAACGTCATTAGCGTTTCCCAAAACTGCCAGGGCTATCGGCTAGTAGCTAACATCAGCTAGCTAGCATGGGAGAACGGTAACACTGTACATGGATAACATTACAGACATAGTGATTACATCGCCTTGGTTTTCTCAAAACATCAATCGTTTATTTTGATAAGCATTACTAATTAATACATGGCAAAGTGAAGTATTATAATGAACATTACTAGATGGCCATGTGTGGTGGTTTGGCTGGGGTGGTCTGAGATGGAGGAACCTCAAAGGTGTGGAGCTTGTCACAGTGATGAAGCAGGACATGCTGCACCTCCATGGCATCTTTCCTGAGATGATCATTCTCTCTTCCATCAATGAGAGATGTCAATGGAGGAAAGCAGAGCCGGGAAAGATCAACAAGACCAGAATGTGGGTGAACAGAGAGATGGGCAAATTTGTCAGGGAATTGGGTGGAGACAGTGTAAGGCATCCTTGCATAAAGTTTGACTGTCGTGGCATATTTATAAGAGACAGAGTTTTTTTTTTTTTTTTTTTAAATAGCATCGTATAGTCCCTTGACAGTCCCTCAACAGGATTGCATTTTACGATAAAAACTTGTCCAGGGCAGCCGTCTTTGTGTAAGGATATGTCTCCACCTATTTATGTAAATGTTTTACATTTTAGATTATATATAATATATATATATATTATATATATTATATATATATATTATGTATATATATATATTATGTATATATATATATATTTTTTTTAATTTGTTAATCATTCTGTTCACTACATTCTTTGTTCTTCCGCTCCCTCTTGCCTTTATTTCTCCCTGCCTTTTCCTCTCTTTGCCTCCACTCATCTTCCCCAGCCTCACCCACGTTTTTGCATTTTTTATTTTGTCTTTCTTCCCCACGTCGGATGTAGACTCTGTGCCGCTGCAGGACTCAGCCAACGTGGGGCGAACGCTCCCACTGGGTGAGCTAGAGGCCGTCCCGTCTTACATTATGTTTTTAATGCATTTTTTTTTAAATAATACTGCAGGTGGAATACATTTTTTTTGTGAATCAATAATTCTCTTAACAATAATTGTATTGTGTTAAAATGTAAATATACACCAGTGTTGTTGAGCATTATTTTTGTGCTTTCCGATTTTTCCATGAAAAGTTTGAGACAAAAGTCAAAATGTTGGAGTACATGTAACTTGCAATGAGCATCAGTTGAAATTGTTATTACACATTA
Organism: Sander vitreus; assembly: GCF_031162955.1. NCBI lineage: Eukaryota > Metazoa > Chordata > Actinopteri > Perciformes > Percidae > Sander > Sander vitreus. The sequence continues at coordinate 2,169,055 of NC_135874.1, read as the reverse complement.
TGCATACAATTTCAACAGAAGGTTTTAATACATGCATGGGTTTTAACTCATTGTGAGGTATATGTTATTGTATATTGCACACAAGAATCCCAGATAAAATATTTTCATAGATGTCATGCAGCTGGAAGATAGGTGATGGATGAATAGATGATAACTGCACTCCCAAGGTTGGAGTTGTCTGTGAAAAACAGAGAAAAGTTATTGCAATTTAACAAAACAATGAGTGAAAGTTTCAGTATTAATCTTAAATTGAGATAATTAGTTTTAAAATAAGGAACATGTTGTTTGTAACTTAAATACAGTGTCACTATCACTCGACCTGGTTTAGTGGGTTATTGCAAAAGCTAAAAAAGCAGAATGCTAGTTAGGTAGCTAATGTTAACGTAATATCTTATATGTCCCTAAGAGCCGATGTGGGTTTAGGGTTTAACACTTAAACACTAACATCTTACGATACATCCGAGGGCTGTATGCTGTAAAGCCTGTAGCATGGATGAGAGATAAAGCCATGGATGTATTAAGAGAAGCTCTGTTCACCAAACTGCAGGCTAACATACTAGCTAGCTCGGCATAATAATTACATCTCCTTGGTTGTCTAAATACATCTATCGTTTATTTAGCTAAGCATGTAAACGACCAGGAACAACGAAAACACAATGTTTAACGTTAGTGAATATTTTAGACAATGAAACGGCGAGTTCATGAGTTCGCTAGCTACGTTTACCGTGGATGTAAGAGACACGAGAGAGAAGCTCATGAACGCGCATGTTGCTACCGGTTGCTACGACAACACAAATTGTTGCTAGTGCGCATGTCCATCGTGAGCCAACTAGCGTTATGGGCCAACAATGCGGAAGAGCCGAGCTCCATGTTTGCTTTATGCATTTTTGAGCACTCTCATTGGAATGTACAGGGCTTCCCGCCGAACACTGTATCCAGTTCTCTTAATACATCCATGCTTATGTCCCAGGGGCGAGTGTTTTTTTTTTTTTTTTTGCAGAATGGTAGGGGAAGAGAAATTATTTGACCATACAGTCTATGGGGAAGACTCATGAACTCATTAGGGAACTCCCTGATTGGCTAACCCTGACATTCTTACCCTAACCATAACTAATCCCACTCCTCTTGCCTAAACATAACCAATCCCACCAGAGCAGGCAATGAGTACTAGCCATTCAGAGGGAGAGTAGGGCGGGTTCTTCCCCTACCATCCTGCAAAAAAAATGTTCTCGTCCCGCGGACCAGCCTGGCTCTGCCCTCCTACGTACTTGCTCTCAATTTTCATTTCCCTTCAGTACTACGTCTGGGTTCGCGCAGAGCCATAGAGAGAGAAGAGTTGCGACCATAGACAGTATATAAGAATGGACCAACAGATCCCATTGCTCTGGACCAGTGGTTCCCAACCTGTGGTCCGGCCACCCCTCAGGGGGGCGGCAAAGATCACAGGGGGGGGCGCAAGTCTTTATCTGGTTTGAGGTTGAGGTAAAAAAAAAATATTTGCTCATGTTAAACAAATTATGATAATACACTAGAATATATAATGTATACAAAAGTCTGTATGAAAACTATATATTTTTGTTCTCGCTTAAAATTGTAGGCAGGCTACTTAGTAGGCCAAACCTCCGGGACCTCTTAACCTGTGACCCTTGCTATCATCAGGTCAGCTGCTAGCTGCTAGTTTGCAGACTCCGTTTTTCTTAGACATGAGTAGGGGGGGCGCCAAGGAAAAAATGTTGGGAAACACTGCTCTGGACCATAGACTGTTAATATTAATAATATACAGTCTATGCTCTGGACGGAGACCAGTGAAGGCCATTGGAAGCACTTTTCCGGTGAGCGCCGAGCGTTACTGCGCAGCCTCCAACTGAGAGAGACGACGTTAATGTGATGTGAGCAACCTGTCTGAAAGTTGTAAGTCTTCTGGTAGCTATGCCAAGAGAAATCTCAATCATTCTGAATATTGCAGAGACGAAGAGCGTAGGTATATGTAAGGAGATAACATGGACACAGGCTAATTATTGCTAACTAAAATGCTAGTTAACATTAGTAATTAAACTTAAACAGTTAATGTAAGTCGAAACTGCACGGTAATTCCTCTACTATGCGACAGTAAGTTGCGTGACACAATCGTAAACTTATTTTTATTATTTTTTATTATTTTTACGTCTGCTACGGAGCCATAACGTGAGATACAAGGTAATGGAGCCTTTTATACATTGTTGTGTTTCTTTAGAAATAAACAGTGGACAAATAAAGTCTTTAAACGCTTCAGATGTGAAGTTATTCACTGTCAAAGTGACGTCAAAATGAATGGCAGTCAATGGGATGCTAACGGGGGGGTGAGTGCTTGTTAGTTGTTAGCTTGTTAATGGCGCCATAGGAGGTACCCGTTGTGAGGAGAAGCTTACCCCCTTGAGGTTGCGACACTCTTTGATCTCGTTAGCGGGGTGTAAGCCTGTATAGTTCCAAACAGACGCAGCGCTGTCAGGTTCTTCTATGGGACTAACAGCAGCAATTGCGATATTGAATGGTAAATATAAATGAAAATACATACCAAAGTACTTGTTTGATTGTTATTGCATTATTGCATATTTGTAAATGTTTTTTTTGTTTTAGAGATGGAGTGACCCTGCCCGGAGGAAGCCCGGGGCCCCCGTCTGGAGCCAGGCCCAGATGGAGGGCTCGTCAGCGAGCGTCTGGTGGCCGGGTTTGCCACGGAGCCCGGTCGGGCACAGCCCGAAAAAGCTACGTGGCACCTATCTCTCCATCCCATGGGCCCACCACCTGTGGGAGGAACCGCTGGGGTCGGGTGCGCTGCCATATGGGTAGCAGTGAAGGTCAGGGGCCTCGACGAACCAGACCTGGGCAGCAGACACTGGCTCTGGGGACGTGGAATGTCACCTCTCTGTGGGGGAAGGAGCCGGAACTTGTGCGGGAGGTGGAGCGCTACCGGTTAGATCTGGTGGGGCTTACCTCTACAGTCTCGGTTCTGGAATCATACTCCTGGATAGGGGTTGGACTCTTTTCTTCTCCGGAGTTGCCCAGGGTGTGAGGCGCCGGGCGGGTGTGGGGATACTCACAAGCCCCTGGCTGAGCGCCGCTACGTTGGAGTTTAACCCGGTGGACGAGAGAGTCGCCTCCCTACGCCTGCGGATTGTGGGGGGGGGGGGGAACTCTGACTGTTGTTTGTGCATATGCACCAAACAAGACTTCGGAGTATTTGGCCTTCTTGGAGACCTTGAGTGGAGTCCTGCATGGGGCTCCAGTCGGGGACTCCATAGTTCTGCTGGGGGACCTCAACGCGCACGTGGGCAATGATGGAGACACATGGAGAGGCGTGATTGGGAGGAACAGCCTCCCTGATCTAAACCAGAGTGGTTGTTTGTTGTTGGACTTCTGTGCTAGTCATGGATTGTCTAAAACGAACACCATGTTCGAACATAGGGATGCTCATAAGTGTACTTGGTACCAGAGCACCCTAGGCCAAAGGTCAATGATCGATTTTATAATCTTTTCATCTGATCTGAGGCCGTATATTTTGGACACTCGGGTGAAGAGAGGGGTGGAGCTGTCAACCGATCACCATCTGGTGGTGAGTTGGGTCAGGGGGTGGGGGAAGACTCTGGACAGACCTGATAAGCCCAAACGGGTAGTGCGGGTAAATTGGGAACGTCTGGAGGAGGCCCCTGTCCGACAAACTTTCAACTCACACCTCCGGCGGAGCTTTTCGTGCATCCCTGTGGAGGCTGGGGGCATTGAACCCGAGTGGACAATGTTCAAAGTTTCCATTGCTGAAGCTGCAGTGAGGAGCTGTGGTCTTAGGGTCTTAGGTGCCTCAAGGGGCGGTAACCCACGAACACCATGGTGGACACCTGTGGTCAGGGAAGCCGTCCGACTGAAGGAGTCTTTCCGGGATATGTTATCCCAGAGGACTCCGGAGGCAGTTGCAAGGTACTGAAGGGCCCGAAGGGCTGCAGCCTCTACTGTGAAAGAGGCAAAGCAGCGGGTGTGGGAGAAGTTCGGAGAAGACATGGAGAAGGACTTTCGGTCGGCACCAAGGTGCTTCTGGAAAACCGTTCGCCACCTCAGGAGGGGGAAGCGGGGAACCATCCAAGCTGTGTACAATAAGGATGGGACGCTGTTGACCTCAACTGAGGAGGTAATAAGGCGGTGGAAGGAGCACTTTGAGGAACTCCTAAATCTGACTAATACGCCCTCTAGGTAGAGGCAGAGCTGGAGGATGATGGGGGATTGTCGTCAATTTCCCTGGTGGAGGTTGCTGAGGTAGTTAAACAACTCCACAGTGGCAAAGCCCCAGGAATTGATGAGACCCGTCCAGAAATGCTTAAGGCTCTGGGTGTGGAGGGGTTGTCTTGGTTGACACGCCTCTTCAACATTGCGTGTAAGTCTGGGACGGTGCCTAAGGAGTGGCAGACCGGGGTGGTGGTTCCCCTTTTTAAAAGGGGACCAGAGGTGTGTGCCAATTACAGGGGTATCACACTTCTCAGCCTCCCCGGTAAAGTCTATTTCAAGGTGCTGGAAAGGAGGGTTCGGTCGATAGTCGAACCTCAGGTTGAAGAGGAACAATGCGGATTCCGTCCTGGTCGTGGAACAACGGACCAGATCTTTACTCTCGCAAGAATCCTGGAGGGAGCCTGGGAGTATGCCCAACCGGTCTACATGTGTTTTGTGGATCTGGAGAAGGCGTATGACCGGGTGCCCCGGGAGATACTGTGGGAGGTGCTGCGGGAGTGCTGAGGGTGAGGGGTCCCTTCTCAGGGCCATCCAATCTCTGTACGACCAAAGCGAGAGCTGTGTCCGAGTTCTCGGCAGTAAGTTGGACTCGTTTCAGGTGAGAGTTGGCCTCCGCCAGGGCTGCGCTTTGTCACCAATCCTGTTTGTAGTATTTATGGACAGGATATCGAGGCGTAGTCGGGGTGGAGAGGGGTTGCAGTTCGGTGGGCTGGGGATCTCATCACTGCTTTTTGCAGATGATGTGGTCCTGATGGCATCATCGGCCTGTGACCTTCAGCACTCACTGGATCGGTTGGCAGCCGAGTGTGAAGCGGCTGGGATGAGGATCAGCACCTCTAAATCGGAGGCCATGGTTCTCAGCAGGAAACCGATGGAATGCCTTCTCCAGGTAGGGAATGAGTCCTTACTCCAAGTGAAGGAATTCAAGTACCTTGGGGTCTTGTTCGCGAGTGAGGGGACAATGGAGCGGGAGATTGGTCGGAGAATCGGCACAGCGGGTGCGGTATTACATTCAATTTATCGCACCGTTGTGACGAAAAGAGAGCTGAGCCAGAAGGCAAAGCTCTCAGTCTACCGGTCAGTTTTTGTTCCTACCCTCACCTATGGTCATGAAGGCTGGGTCATGACCGAAAGAACAAGATCCAGGGTACAAGCGGCCGAAATGGGTTTCCTCAGGAGGGTAGCTGGCGTCTCCCTTAGAGATAGGGTGAGAAGCTCAGTTATCCGTGAGGAGCTCAGAGTAGAGCCGCTGCTCATGCCCGCGTCGAAAGGAGCCAGTTGAGGTGGTTCGGGCATCTGGTAAGGATGCCCCCTGGGCGCCTCCCTAGGGAGGTGTTCCAGGCACGTCCAGCTGGGAGGAGGCCCCGGGGAAGACCCAGGAATAGGTGGAGGGATTATATCTCCAACCTGGCCTGGGAACGCCTCGGGATCCCCCAGTCGGAGCTGGTTAATGTGGCTCGGGAAAGGGAAGTTTGGGGTCCCGTGCTGGAGCTGCTACCCCCGCGACCCGGCCCCGGATAAGCGGACGAAGATGGAAGGATGGACATTTGGAGTGGTAGGGAGACAACTGAAAGCCAGAGTTTTACTACAACATTCACTATAAAAACACTATAAAGGACAATTAAAAGGAGAACCCACTACATATAATATTTATATGATATAATAATAATAATAATAATAATAAAATTTCGCAATGTCATGATCGCGCAAATTCACGCAAATTCAACCAATCACCGTGACTTTGATCGACTGCATAAATTTGACCAATGACCGGAGTTTCAACCCTGTCGGCTGTCTGCAGCGGGCGGGGGCGGGGCTGCTGCTCATACAGGTCTCCCCGCTACTGACGCGCACACACGTTCTCTTAATACATCCATGGCACACACACGGTGGATGCAGGAAAAACCGGAGATGAGACGACACGATGACCTAAATTGAGGACAGCTATGCTCATTATTGTAAGTGCAATGATAAGTTGAAGTCCAATAAGTACTTTATCAAACCATATGAATGTGTGTCCCAGGCCAGGATAGGAAATTAACTAACAATGTAACAAGCCACTGACACATATGTTCAAATTTGATTCATTCAATACATTATTATTTTTTGTCTTAAATCCACCAGCCATTTTCATATTATGAAAATGGCTGGTGGAAAGACGAACACTTTAGTTAACCAGAAGTTCACACAAATGTTAAACAGAGACCAAATTAGTGTTTAAATTAAAGTGGGGAAGAAATTAGTCACACTACTGTCTGCGTAATAAACATTTTAAAGCTCATTCTGGCTTATGATATTTTTTGTGTGGAATAATTTGTATTCATACATGTAATCCAACAGCCCTTTCAAGATGACTTTGAACTAAAAATGACTCCTGTATTGCTCCTCATTTTCCCGGAGGCCTGCAGTACACTGTGGGACCCCGGTCTATCCCACCATTTTCCCGGAGGCCTGGAGTACACCGTGGGACCCCGGTCTATCCCACCAGAGCTGTCCGCCATTAGGTGCGCAGCAGTCGGATAATGTCTTAGCCTGCTCCGCTCTGTGCAGCCCCAAATCCCCCGATGATTGTGCTGTACACATACAAATTGTGATGGTTGGGGTCGGCTGGCTGTGAGTCTTTGTTTTGTCCACTGTCAATTTCTCTGTTGGCCCTGCCTCTCTGTGCCTCCTGTGTTTCCCCCCGTCCTGCCTGCTACTGCCAGCTGATTATGCACACCTGCTCGTCATTCCACCATCGCCTCTCCCGCTGTGCACACCTGAAAGCCATCTACAGTCAGGTCCATAAATATTGGGACATTGACACAATTCTAATCTTTTTGGCTCTATACACCACCACAATGGAGTTGAAATGAAACAAACAAGATGTGCTTTAACTGCAGACTTTCAGCTTTAATTTGAGGGTATTTACATCCAAATCAGGTGAGCGGTGTAGGAATTACAACAGTTTGTATATGTGCCTCCCACTTTTTAAGGGACCAAAAGTAATGGGACAGATTAACAATCATAAATCAAACTTTCACTTTTTTAATACTTGGTTGCAAATCCTTTGCAATCAATTACAGCCTGAAGTCTGGAAGGCATAGACATCACCAGACGCTGGGTTTCATCCCTGGTGATGCTCTGCCAGGCCTCTACTGCAACTGTCTTCAGTTCCTGCTTGTTCTTGGGGCATTTTCCCTTCAGTTTTGTCTTCAGCAAGTGAAATGCATGCTCAATCGGATTCAGGTCAGGTGATTGACTTGGCCATTGCATAACATTCCACTTCTTTCCCTTAAAAAAACTCTTTGGTTGCTTTCGCAGTATGCTTGGTCATTGTCCATCTGCACTGTGAGCGCCGTCCAATGAGTTCTGAAGCATTTGGCTGAATATGAGCAGATAATATTGCCCGAAACACTTCAGAATTCATCCTGCTGCTTTTGTCAGCAGTCACATCATCAATAAATACAAGAGAACCAGTTCCATTGGCAGCCATACATGCCCACGCCATGACACTACCACCACCATACTTCACTGATGAGGTGGTATGCTTTGGATCATGAGCAGTTCCTTTCCTTCTCCATACTCTTCTCTTCCCATCACTCTGGTACAAGTTGATCTTTGTCTCATCTGTCCATAGGATGTTGTTCCAGAAATGTGAAGGCTTTTTTAGATGTTGTTTGGCAAACTCTAATCTGGCCTTCCTGTTTTTGAGGCTCACCAATGGTTTACATCTTGTAGTGAACCCTCTGTATTCACTCTGGTGAAGTCTTCTCTTGATTGTTGACTTTGACACACATACACCTACCTCCTGGAGAGTGTTCTTGATCTGGCCAACTGTTGTGAAGGGTGTTTTCTTCACCAGGAAAGTATTCTTCGGTCATCCACCACAGTTGTTTTCCGTGGTCTTCCGGGTCTTTTGGTGTTGCTGAGCTCACCGGTGCGTTCTTTCTTTTTAAGAATGTTCCAAACAGTTGATTTGGCCACACCTAATGTTTTTGCTATCTCTCTGATGGGTTTGTTTAGATTTTTCAGCCTAATGATGGCTTGCTTCACTGATAGTGACAGCTCTTTGGATCTCATATTGAGAGTTGACAGCAACAGATTCCAAATGCAAATAGCACACTTGAAATGAACTCTGGACCTTTTATCTGCTCCTTGTAAATGGGATAATGAGGGAATAACACACACCTGGCCATGGAACAGCTGAGCAGCCAATTGTCCCCATTACTTTTGGTCCCTTAAAAAGTGGGAGGCACATATACAAACTGTTGTAATTCCTACACTGTTCACCTGATTTGGATGTAAATACCCTCAAATTAAAGCTGAAAGTCTGCAGTTAAAGCACATCTTGTTCGTTTCATTTCAACTCCATTGTGGTGGTGTATAGAGCCAAAAAAGATTAGAATTGTGTCGATGTCCCAATATTTATGGACCTGACTGTATAATCAAGCCCAGTATTTGAACCCCGGATGCACTCATCTTCGCTTGATCGTTGCTTCAGTCGTCCTGGTGACGCGCAATACAAGCTCCCTGAAAAAAAAATCTCGTACTTACCTGTCCTTGTCTGTTGCTGACCCTCTTTGTGTTTCTCTCCTACAGTCATTCTCTCCACACGCCTCCGTTACCTCAAGTCAACTGGCTTCACCATTCGGTCCTCTCCTCACGGCTCCCTGCTCCACCCGGCCTCCGCTTCTGCTCCGTCCTGCTTCCAACCATCCCCTCTTTGATTCGCCTGTTCCCCGGCCCCCCAGTGCCTCCTCCTCGGTTCCCTCGGCCGGTTCCCCCGCGCTCCCCGAACTCCCTCGTCATTTCTTCCCAACGAGTCCCTATAGAGAGTTGACAACTCAAAAGAGGTAGCTATTTAATCAACTTACCTCAGAAGTTACTCGATGGCCAGCAATGGAAATGAATGGTGTCCAACGCTGTAGAATGGATGTTTGGAACTATGCAAGACTGCATACCCCGGAAGTAGGCTGCAAAAAGCTCCAAACGGAGTCCAATGGGAGTGTCGCCACTCTGTCTTTTTCTATCACTCTGGGTTCGCGGTATAGAGCTCAACAGTCCCGCCCACAGCGGGTTCCGGAAGTAAAAATACAATGCAATTTCTCCATTGACAATTGGAGTATAAGCCATAAAATCATAACCGTCGATGGTAGGCTTAAAACCAGCTACGACTACTGGTGAGGAGGGGGAGCTGCCTGCGCGTGCCCAAGATGATAATCCTGTTTTACGAGGATTTACAACACTGCAGGAATTACGATCTGTTCCACGCTTCTGCCGTTAGCTTCCACCGGGAAGCTAACGTTAGTTTAGCTAACAGCTAATTCGGCTAACCGCTAGCTGACAGCTTGATTCAGTCTAAAATAACATTAACTCAAACTAAACACTGGGTAAAGCAGGCTACAACTAACATAACAGCTGTTACATATTTTAACGGTTATTTTCAGGTTTTATTTTGAGAGTCTTCTAAAGTTTTTAAATGCTGTCTCAGCATTCGGTTAGCGGAATTAGCTGTTAACTAAACTAACGTAGCTTCCTTTATTCAGTGGTGCGTGGTGGTTTATGGGATGAGTAGTTGCTTCGCTCGATAATGAAAATATGTACATAGTCTTGTACCTTTTACTTTTTTGGGATTTTCTGTTCGTTTTTTCACTCCAAATGATATGCTGTAAGCTTATGAGTCACGTTGTAGCTGGTTAGCCTAAGGCATGGTCTAAAACTCTTTATATACGGATTTTTCCAGATGTCAAAAATATGAACGGTAGTGAACGGGGAGAGGCAAATTATTTTTTGATCCCGTTTGAATTGAGCCATGGATTACAAATATGATGTTCGTCAATTGAAAAGATAATTTTTCAACCGAAGAAAGTCTCAGTTAGCCGTAGGTTTGTCATATGACCACTTAGTTTTGTGTGAAACCGCTCAGTGAACTACATCTCTCGTCTCACACAATTTACGTCACCTAGCTTGATGCTCAACTTGCTCGCTTGCTAGCTAGCTTAGCTCTGTTCCACAACACATGTAACGTTATCTTACCTGATGTGTTTTATCCAGTGAAGTGTTTTCAGCAGATGAGCAAAAGAACAGGTAAGATCCTCTGCCCATTTGATTAACCTTACATCCCCAGTACAATACACACAGACATGGTAGCTTCAGTGAGACGGCATCCATGCGACATTGAAGTGTGTAGTCTTTCTAATTAGATATTTTCACAGTCTTATACTTCAACAGTTTAACAATAAACTGAGACGTTCTTCGGTTGAAAAATTATCTTTTAAATTGATGAACATCATATTTGTAATCCATGGCTCAATTCAAACGGATCAAAAAATAATTTGCCTCCCCCATTCACTCCCGTTCATATATTTTCGAAAGACAGGTCCCATGGACCGGAAGTAGAAGGGCGTGACTTCAGCTCTCTATAGACCTCAACAGTCCCACCCACAGCCGACTCCGGAAGTAAAAATCCCACTGATTTTCTCCATACGGATTTAGAATATCAGTCATACTGTCTAAACCATCTGAGGTATACTGACCCCGAGCTACGTGGTTGTGAAATGAAGGTTTCTGCTCCTGTAGAAGCTAGAAGTCCGTATGAAATCAACCTTGTTTGAAGAAAAACATGTTTTATCTGTGATTTAATGGAGAAAAACTACACTACCCACAATCCTAAGTGTAACAGCAACGTTTCTGATTGGTCCAACTCGCTGTTACCATAGAAACGTTTACCATACCGCGAAACCGTGAACGGCTAGAGCGAGCTTCTACCATTGAAGTCTATGATAGGTTCTGTAAACTGTCTTGTACCTTTACCTTTTTTGCCATTTTCAAAATGTTTTTCTGCACCGAATCAAATGTGTTATGCAAACTATTCATCTCGTAGCTGGTTGGCTTGGTTCCAGACTTAAAACTCTATATATAAGCAATTTTCGAAACGTCAATGAAACAATTGAATGGTGAAAAACACTTCCGGAGACAGAGCCGAAAAAAAGTGGGCGATCACTGTTGAGCTCTATAGTCTTGGGTTTTCTCCAGCCAAATTTTTGGCGGTTGTTGGAACCTAACAGTAGTGGGTTAAACATTATCTTTTTCAAGAAAAGGGTTTTCAGTAGGGCTGTCAAACGATAAAAAAATTTTAATCGCGATTAATCGCTGAAGTTCTATAGTTAATCACGATTAATCGCATGTTTTATCACAATTAAAATTCTATTATTTTGCATTTCAGAACTGTTTTTAAGTACATAATAACAATGGAAAGCAATTCTTACCAGGAATTGGGAATCAAATGAATGCAAAGAAAGTGACTTTATGAACTTCACTATTATTTATTTACTGTAAACAAATGTGTGAATCTGTCATTGTGCATTATTGAGCCTATTCATTACTATCAGTACCACCCATAACTTTTCTCCACATGGATCCACCTTATGGAACAATACGGTCATTATAATCAATAGGAAATCATTGTTCAGGTATGATTGGTATGAAAAGGGCAGTATATTTGTGTGACGATAATGGTAACTTTTTGGAATATAAAGCTTTCTTAGACAAATATAATTTAAACTGTACATATAGAGAATACAAGATCTATAAAGCAATACCTGTACCATTATTACAGTTAATTCAAAGCACATTGTTATATGCAAGAATAAGACACTTACCAACTTTACCAAATTGAGTTATTAATGATTGTACTTTATTTGACAGTAAATGTAATAATAAATATATTAGTGATGCTTTGAAATCTAAATTATGTTTTGATTATAACAGAGGATTGTGTGTACAGGTTCCAAACACGGATGCATTGTCCATAGAAAAAGACGCATGTTAAATTCATTAAATGGCCCATTTCCCCAAAAGTCAAAGAGACTCACTTTAAAATTATAAGATATATCCGGTCGCTGACTTTCTTAGAAGAAGATTCAAATTTGATGTAGACCCTTGTGTATTTTGTGAGATGGCTGATGAGACTCTGGAACACGTTCTTTTTTTGCACCGTGTCTAACAGCTTCTGGTCTGAGATACATAACTGGCTGTCACTTAAGATTGATAATATCCCTACTCTCACCTTGCCACACATCCTCTTTTATATGGATAATATAGATTCATCAGTATCAGATTTAGTCAATATGATTATTCTTATGGGTAAATATATTCATAGCAGTAAGTGGAGATGTTCTAAGCCTTCCTTTGTTTGGTTTATAAATTAAATTGTTTTTTTTCCCTCACTAAAAAAGATAAAATCTACTGAAACTGCAAGGAAAATGTGTAGTGACATATCTAGGAAACTACTGTTTGATTAATCTCTCCTTGTGTATCGCTCTAAATGCTAATTTTGACTTGTGTATATTTAAGTAGCTCCCCCTTTTTGTTTTGTTCTTTGTTTCTTTTGCTCAGGTAATTCTCTCTTGTACATAGACAAGATTTGTAATGTATATCCTTTTCCCCAACGAGAGTTTTGTATGTTGGTGTTTTCTGTCAATTTAAAAAAAAAAAAGCACCATAAGCCTTGTTGGTCTCCCCTCTTGGTGGACATGCGCATGACATACAGTCAGGTCCATAAATATTGGGACATCGACACAATTCTAATCTTTTTGGCTCTATACACCACCACAATGGAGTTGAAATGAAACGAACAAGATGTGCTTTAACTGCAGACTTTCAGCTTTAATTTGAGGGTATTTACATCCAAATCAGGTGAACGGTGTAGGAATTACAACAGTTTGTATATGTGCCTCCCCCTTTTTAAGGGACCAAAAGTAATGGGACAGATTAACAATCATAAATCAAACTTTCACTTTTTAATACTTGGTTGCAAATCCTTTGCATTCAATTACAGCCTGAAGTCTGGAACGCATAGACATCACCAGACGCTGGGTTTCATCCCTGGTGATGCTCTGCCAGGCCTCTACTGCAACTGTCTTCAGTTCCTGCTTGTTCTTGGGGCATTTTCCCTTCAGTTTTGTCTTCAGCAAGTGAAATGCATGCTCAATCGGATTCAGGTCAGGTGATTGACTTGGCCATTGCATAACATTCCACTTCTTTCCCTTAAAAAAAACTCTTTGGTTGCTTTCGCGGTATGCTTCGGGTCATTGTCCATCTGCACTGTGAGCGCCGTCCAATGAGTTCTGAAGCATTTGGCTGAATATGAGCAGATAATATTGCCCGAAACACTTCAGAATTCATCCTGCTGCTTTTGTCAGCAGTCACATCATCAATAAATACAAGAGAACCAGTTCCATTGGCAGCCATACATGCCCACGCCATGACACTACCACCACCATACTTCACTGATGAGGTGGTATGCTTTGGATCATGAGCAGTTCCTTTCCTTCTCCATACTCTTCTCTTCCCATCACTCTGGTACAAGTTGATCTTTGTCTCATCTGTCCATAGGATGTTGTTCCAGAAATGTGAAGGCTTTTTTTAGATGTTGTTTGGCAAACTCTAATCTGGCCTTCCTGTTTTTGAGGCTCACCAATGGTTTACATCTTGTAGTGAACCCTCTGTATTCACTCTGGTGAAGTCTTCTCTTGATTGTTGACTTTGACACACATACACCTACCTCCTGGAGAGTGTTCTTGATCTGGCCAACTGTTGTGAAGGGTGTTTTTCTTCACCAGGGAAAGTATTCTTCGGTCATCCACCACAGTTGTTTTCCGTGGTCTTCCGGGTCTTTTGGTGTTGCTGAGCTCACCGGTGCGTTCTTTCTTTTTAAGAATGTTCCAAACAGTTGATTTGGCCACACCTAATGTTTTGCTATCTCTCTGATGGGTTTGTTTAGATTTTTCAGCCTAATGATGGCTTGCTTCACTGATAGTGACAGCTCTTTGGATCTCATATTGAGAGTTGACAGCAACAGATTCCAAATGTAAATAGCACACTTGAAATGAACTCTGGACCTTTTATCTGCTCCTTGTAAATGGGATAATGAGGAATAACACACACCTGGCCATGGAACAGCTGAGCAGCCAATTGTCCCATTACTTTTGGTCCCTTAAAAAGTGGGAGGCACATATACAAACTGTTGTAATTCCTACACCGTTCACCTGATTTGGATGTAAATACCCTCAAATTAAAGCTGAAAGTCTGCAGTTAAAGCACATCTTGTTCGTTTCATTTCAACTCCATTGTGGTGGTGTATAGAGCCAAAAAAGATTAGAATTGTGTCGATGTCCCAATATTTATGGACCTGACTGTGCGTCACGGCCAAAGCGTTAGCGATTGGTTATTGCAGATCCAGAGTGGCTCTGGGCAGATCCAATAGTTTTAAACTTCAACAGAGTACCTGCCTTCAAGGAAGTTAACACTTGTCAATGGAGAGTGGCCAGACTCTCTGTACAAATGAAATGTACGAGAGTCTGGTAGGACCAGGCTATTAAAGGACACCGTAGGTTTCCAATTTGGCCTGTGTAGGGTTCTGTACATTTTCTACATCCGTGCAGGTAGGTCAAACTTTATTTTGGACTAACGTTACTCTATAAGGATAAGCAGTTTAATTGACGGGCCACTAAACTCTAAACCGTCTCTGATCATGGAGCCTATTCATTACTATCAGTAATGTATAGGTCTACATAAAAATATGTCTATAGTTGTTCACCAACAAATAAGCTATCCACATTAGGTGTTTCCCAGGTGTTCACACCATCTGTACAATAAAAACCTAAAACAAACATAACATTTGGTTGAAGACAAGAGAAATGTTCCATTAAAATTACAAAAGCAGTAATAGCAAAGTATACAAAAATAGAAAAGGCATGAAAGCAAGAAATTATTAAACTGCTGTAACATGAAATGCCTCTCAGGTCTTTGGTGAGTATCAATACTACAAGTGAGCACCAGAGGTCAGCAAAGCATCATGTTACCGCTGGGCTGGTGGCTTGACGTCTGCAGGGAAACCAACACAATTTCTCACTTTTTATTTAGGAGGAAAGCTGACACAACAGTTATGATCTTTTGTTTGTTAACATTCAGTTTCATTGTGAGCTGTTTAGTATACCCACCATCTTCCACTGCAGGCTAATGAGAACCTCTACTGGAGCAGTTTGGGGTGAAGTGCCTTGTCTAAGGGTACCTCAGTGGCAGTGATTTTTCATGTATTTTTCCTAAGTAAACATGGATGAGTCCTAAGCCCTAAAAGTTTGAACATTTACAGTTCCATGACAACTAAGAAAACTCCATCTACAGATGTAGATAGTGTGACATGGTCAAAAGCTCCAGAAAAAGCTAGTAAGTGGACCTTGAGAGGAGAGAGTTTTTTGTCCACTGCTGCCTCCATGGTCAAGAATTAATTCAAGCACGTCATTGAAGCTGTTATTGTGCTTCTGAAGGACCAACATCTTACTATGACACGTGTTGTTTTTTATCCTTTAAAATCAACAAGCTCCAGGGGTCACAGTTTGGCTTTGGTGGAGTTTTACATGCACTCTGTATTTTATTTGTTTTGGGGCATTTTCGGCCTTTATTTAGACAAGACAGCTGAAGACATGAAAGGGGAGAGAGGGGGGAATGACATGCAGCAAAGGGCCACAGGTCGGAGTTGAACCCAGGCCCGCTGTGTCGAGGAGTAAACCTCTACAGTCATGTGAAAAAATTAGGACACCCATGCTAAAGGTAACTAAAAAGAGGAATAAAAAAATCATCTTTTGGAAATTGATCTTAATGCCTTAATTAAAAAAAAAAAGAGGAAAAATCCAATCTTTAAGGACACCAATTTTCTTTGTGAATGAATAATGTATCGTAAATAAATAAATGTTCTTTCTTAAAATACAGGGGGCATAAGTAAGTACACCCCTATGTTAAATTCCCAGAGAGGCAGGCAGATTTTTATTTTTGAAGGCCAGTTATTTCATGGATCCAGCATACTATGCATCCTGATAAAGTTCCCTTGGCCTTTGGAATTAAAATAGCCCCACATCATCACATACCGTTCACCATACCTAGAGATTGGCATGGGGTACTTTCCATAAAATCATCTCTCAATGCAAATCAAACCAGCTATTAGGCTAACTGAAATAAAACCATGCCAATCTCTAGGTATGGTGCCTTGCATCTCTTATGCAAGGCCTCAGAACTGGAGCTGGTTCTTTTTAAAATAGCCAGGATGGGTTAAATTAAGCAGAAGAATTTCCACAATAAAAGTGAATAAGTATGACAAACAAAAATAACTTAAAAATAATCTTTCATTTGAAAGCTGTGAATAATTGCACAAAGCAGGATTGTTGAAATCCAGGCTCACTGGATTACAATTAACCTCATTGTATCCAATTACATGCATTCTGTTATTCCACATCCTGCACAATGTCTAATAATAGCCTCCAGATGGGTAATTCTTCCTGATAATGAGTGTCTGAAAATAGTGTGAACCTGTCCCTGGCTAATCCTCCTCAATATTTTCTCTAATGTAACTTTAATTGCTTGGCCTCTACTTTAAACTTTACTTTTAAAGATTAATTTCCTGAACTACTTGACAGCAGTTCTTCTGCTCGGCTGGCCCCACACGCTGCCCGCAGGGCCTCTGACGATGTAATTTCTTGATGAAGTGCTTACTCACCCAAATCAATTCTTCCCCTTTCTTCACGTCTCCTTTCTCCACCTCCATTGTCTCCTGCGAGGGTTGACGCATCCTCCGGCATGCATCCTTTCTGTCTTAAGTGAAGCTTTACCATGCCTGCAAGGCACGACATGAGTAACAGCCAGCTTTCTCTCTGTGTGTGAAGCAATTTCACTGGCAACAACGAAAAAGACATAATGAAAAGTGTGAGACAAAGTGGCAGAATAAGGCAAACAGCAGTGATGGAGCTCAGCGGTGAAGTCATTTCAGTCGGCATGTGAGAACAGGAGCAGGCTCTATCTCTGGAGCCAGCTAATTAAGCTCGGATGACTAAGAGTAGACACAGGTAGGCACTGTGTTTGAGTGTGTTGTTACCCGTCTTCCGTGTGGATGACTATGAACAAAAGGGCAGACTCTTTTCCCTAATCAAGCTAATGGAGTGGGTGAGCTAGATGGGCAGCGACAGGTAGAAGGGCCTCCAGGGGATTTAGGGAGTCAGGGGAAGAGAGAGACTGAGGTGAGGATTTCAGCCTTTGATTGGCAGGACACAGGATGATAAAAAAAAGCCCGGCTTGTGGTGTCAGAGCCATTAGCAGGTGGTTCAGGTCTGAGGAGCATACAGTGACAAGTACTGCGGTTCATGTTAGCCGGTCAAAGATTCACTTCAGAGCTGATACTACAGGCCTGTGTGCTACAGCTGTGAGAACAGCAGCAACAACCTGCTTAAACTTTAGTTTCTCATTGTATTTTAGCACATAACCAATAGTCAACACATTTGTGGGTCACGGCCAAGATGATCCTGCAACAGAAGAAATCAAATTGGTGAGTGAATTCAGCTTTACTGCTATATATGGAGTCCTGTTCATCCCCTGTTGTTCCCCTGTTCTTCATCAGCAGAGGGAGTTTGCCTGGTTGAAGTGGGATTTTACTGTGATGTATTTCTGAGAAATGTGATGATCAAAAGCTCCAGAACAGCCACTAAATGGACCTTTTGGTGAGATTTTTTCCCAACTGCTGTTAAGAATGGACCTTACATCTTAACTTTTTTCATTTATTGGGCAAACTCCATCTATGAATGAAGATCCATATGTTGACAGGACCAAAAGCGCCAGAATGGCCATTGTGATGAGATTTCAGTTTACATTTGAAAACACGTTGAAGAGTCTCATGTAGACCTGTCTCGCTGATAGATAGTGGCAGCCTAACACTGCAGACTTCTTTTGACTGCAGTGATTACCAGCAGATCTCATAAGCCTTCGCTGCTGACATTGTGCGATATGGGCCAGTGGTGGAGCCCACCCAAACATGGAGGGCAATGTGACAACCACTACTCATGCAATTACTTCTGTCCAAAGTGGTGTCAATACTAGCCATTTGCGGAAGCCTGTCAATCTCTGTGTGGTCTTATAAAGACTGGGCTGTCATAAAACATGCAGCTGTAAAAGTATTATTAACGTCCACTGACTTTTTAATGTTCAGCAGTGGTGGAATATAACTAAGTACATTTACTCAAGTACTGTACTAATTTGAGGTACTTTTACTTTACTTCAGTCTTTTCTTTTCATGTCGCTTTCTACTTCTACTCTGCTACATTTCAGAGAGTATTATTGTAATATTGCTTTTTACTGCACTACATTAATCTGACAGCTTTAGTTACTAGTTACTTTACAAATTAAGATGTTTGCACACAAAAC
Organism: Sander vitreus; assembly: GCF_031162955.1. Lineage (NCBI taxonomy): Eukaryota > Metazoa > Chordata > Actinopteri > Perciformes > Percidae > Sander > Sander vitreus. The sequence goes on along the minus strand of NC_135874.1, from coordinate 2,150,572 downwards.
ACATGTAGTTTTTAAAATCTGATGTTTTATAATAAATTAAACTAGCCAACAATATAACGGCCTACAAGTCCAGCTGAAATGGTTAGACTATTAAACACACAACTGTTTGGATCCTTTCCAGTTTCTAAAATGTGAGGATTTTTCTGCATTGAGTACTTATACTTTTAATACTTTAAGTATGTAAGTATCTGATAATACTTACAAACTTTTACTTAAGTAACATTTTCAATGCATGACTTTTGCTTGTAACAGACTACTTTTACAGTGTGGTATTAGTACTTTTACTTAAGTAAAGGATCTGAATACTTCTTCCACCACTGATGTACAGTATACAGCCATTGAGGAAAGATAAGCCCAGAAGGGAATGAATTCAACCTCAATGAGCTTATTTTACTCAAACTAACACTGACATCAGTTTAGTGGAAATTAATTTCCCAAATGTTTTGATTGAATGAGTATGATTTGGTTTTAAATACACAATCTGTCACGCCAAGAATTATTATTAAAAAAGCAATACACTTTTAATTATATTTTAATAAAAGTTAAACTGGATGATTGAAATTGAATTATGTTTTTACTAATTCCATGACTATTCCTGGGACTGGAAAATATGATTTTGAAATTCCATGATTTTTCCAAAACATTCAAGGATTTTACCAATTCTATTACTTTTCCAGGCCTGGAAATTTAGATTTTGAAATTCCATGACTTTCCCAGGATTTCCATGACCGTGGGAACCATGTGTAATAAAGCATTTATAAGGATTTTGTTAGAAGTATATGACAATTGACAGCCACAAGAAAAACTAGTTCAGTAGGACTTTCTGTGCATCTGTGAATAAGACTCCTTTGGGACATAACGGACCTCAGAATGCATTAGAACATTTGAACTATGTGGTTATGAAAGCCATAAAATATGAAATATTACTGATTTTTGCAAGAAAAAAAGGCTACTCCTTTTCTTTTTAGTCCCATTCCTTAACCTGGTTGGGTTTCAGTCGCTGCCCTGCTTTAGTGTCCTTGAGCAAGTCATTGACACTTTTCCAGCCTCTTCTACATCGTTCTTTTTACCTGAAGCATCTCATATGAAGACACAATGTTGTGTTGCATCTCTTCTTCTCCCCCTCAGTGGGCCTGGCCTGGCCCTGTGCTGCTTTCTGCTCTGGATCTCTTTGCAGCCAGACTCCCTCCACCGGGTGTCAGCCGTCAACCTGCGGCGCTTTATTGGTTGTGCTGTGCGGGAGTTCACCTTCCTGGCCAGGAAGCCCGGCTGCGGGGGCCTGCACATCACCACTGACGCCTGCTGGGGACGCTGTGAGACCTGGGAGGTGAGCAGCTGCGAGGCAGCTACTGTCCTGTATACACAGAGAGGAGACGAGTGTAAATGTGATTACATCGAGAGGTGACGTAAGCAACACTGACAACTTTACACAAAGGTCGGCTGTTTCCATCAGTAGCAAAGAAAGAAAGAAAGAAAAGAAGATGGATTAGATGCAGATTCAGCCAGTCACACAGACAAATACACAGAGACAGACAGGCAGACAAACTGCGAGACAAGTAGATACAGAGACAAAGAGATGAGTGATCTCCATGGAGAACACTTGTTTTCACAGGGAGGTTAGTGCAAGGTTGGCTGTGAGTGCTGGCAGGGAGTCAGCTGCAAGACAGTAGATGGACAAATATTAGAACAGATAGATATATACAGTATAGACAGTATGTCTGAGAAAAAATATATTCTGTGTTTCCAATCACTAAGATCTTATTTTTGTCACATAGTAATGACAGTGGTGGACATTTACAAGTACTGTACTCAAGTACACATTTATGTAGTTGCACTTTACTTGAGTCTTTCTTTCAATGCCACTTTCTACTAGTTACTTTACACATTATGTTTGCACACAAAACACATGTAGTTTATATATAATATAATATAATATATTCTGTTTGTTTTTTTTATTTTATTTATAGATTTTTTTAACAGACAAATGCACAAACAATACACAAACAAACAGCAGCGCTACAAGACTTGTTCGTATATTAAACAGAAACTAATTAAACAGACAATGTGTCAATTGTCCATCATATTATCTATCCATTAAAATCCAGATTATAGTCAATTCCCAAAGGTTCCAGTGTCCTCTTCCACTTATGCAGAAAAATATGAGTCCTTTTCTGATGTAGTGTCCAAGTTTTTCCAAAGTCACAACCTCTGAAATAAGAGATTTCCACATGGAAACAGTAGGGTCATGACTGACCCACCTGATCATTATGGCTTTCCTGGCTAGCATTAGAAGTGACTGAATCACATCATCTTTTTTAAGAAAGACAGGAACCTTCCCAAGCAAGCAAAGAAGTGGTTCTACTGATACCTGCTGACCTATTGCTGTACTGACATCTGTGCATACCGCCTTCCAAAACATTTGTATTTCGTTGCATTCCCACAAACAATGCAGCCTGGTACCTACACGAGATTTACATTTGGGACAATTTTGTGAGGCTCCAGTTTTATACTTACTATAGATATACAGTATGGTGATATGTAGACCTCATGCAAAATATTATATTGCAACTCTTTATATATGTTGCAAATCAAATATGTTGGAGGGCAATTGCCAATCTCTACTCACTCATCATCTATTACACAGTTCAGCAAAGTACACCATGATGTTCTTAAACATGTAAATGTTAAAGCTTAACATCTCAGAATAGAACTTAAATAGAAAAGGAGAAATCTGTCTACTGGATGTGAATCATGTGGGGTTTCCAGCGAGTTGTTCGTCTTATACACAAAGTGTCTGACCTGTAAATATTTGTAGAAATCTTTGTTTGATCTATGGTACTGAGCGTTCAGTGATTCAAATGTTTTGAATCTTCCATTCTCAAAGAGGTCCAAGATTCTAACAACACCTGCTTTTTTCCAAGGTGTAAGATTTGGACCCATTCCATGTGGCGAAAGCTCAGGATTATCCTTCAGTGTCGTGATAAGATTGAAAGGCTGAGTATAATGGAATATTTTCGTAAGTTTTCTCCAAGCCCACAATACGTTTGTTATCAAAAGGTTATTTTTAGCACTGTGTGGCAGTTCTTTCTGGCTTTTACCCAGCAGGTTCACAGGAGAGAAGGGTTTACAAATAACTGCCTCTATATCAAGCCAAGGGGAGTCTGAGCACTTATTCACCCATGAAGAGATAATCCTGGGTTGTATGCATAGTATATAGTATTCTATATATGGTAAGCCCCATCCACCTTGCTCTTTTGGAAGCTGTAATACCACTTATTTGATTTTAGGCTTCCTGCCATTCCAAATAAAGTCTTAAATTTATAGTTTTAATGTCATTTGTAGTTAGATTCATAAACAGCATGGATGTGGGATATAGTATTTTTGGGAGGACTGTCATCTTGATAAGGTTGATTCTGCCAAGAAATGATACAAGGGAGACTCTTCGATCTTATTAGCATTTCTTTGAGACTTTTAACCAAGGGATTAATATTTTCTGCATATAGTTGGTTAATTTAGGGAGTGACCTTAATTCCTAAATACTTAAACCCAGACAGAGCCCAATGGAAGGGCTGACTGTAGTCTGGTTCGGTATTTGTGTCATTGTCCAAGATCAATATTTCTGACTTATCGAAATTTACATTATACCCAGATATTGGGCCAAATTCTATAATACATTTAGTCAAGGTTGCTCTTGATTTAGAAGGGTTTGTTAATGTCATAAGGATATCATCAGCATACAACAGAATTTATTGTTGTTTCGAACCAAACATTACACCCTGAATATCTGGGTTTTGCCTGATAGCCAACGCCAGTGGCTCTATCGCCAGAGCAAACAGAACAGGAGACAGCGGGCTTCCTTGAGCCATGCCCCTTGTCACTTTAAAGGAAGTGGACAGCAGACCATTAGTCAGAACTGAAGCTTTAGGTTCCTTATATAACAGTCTGATCCAGCCCAGAAAGCAAATCTTTTCATTACACCAAACATATATTCCCATTCAATTCTATCAAACGCCTTTTCAGCGTCCATAGAAACAATAGCACCCGGCGTCTTCAAAGTATTAAGATAATGAATAATATGGAATAGACGTCTTGGGTTGTGGTAGAGTTTCAACCCTTAATAAAGCCAGTCTGGTCTGCATCCACAATTGAGGTAACAACCTTCTCTAAACTGAGAGCCAGTATCTTAGAAAGTATTTTGTTGTCCACATTGAGGAGGCTAATGGGTCTATAGGAGGAGCATAAATCTGGGTTTCTATTTTTCTTTGCTATTAATGTTATATTGGCTCTATACTGGTTACTGAACCTTTCGCCGCCTGACAACTCCTCGAACAAGTCCTCCAATTTCGGTACTGGGTACTGCTCGAGCTTCGACACTTGGGTGACTGTGAGTTTGTAGTCTCCACAGATGCGCACCGAATCATCAGGTTTTAACACAGGCACAATCGGTGCTGCCCACTCTGAGAACAGACTGATCTCTTAAGTGGCGTATGTATGACATGCCAATCCGTATACCACTTTTGCGTGTTATCAAGACGCATAATCGCTTTTTAGCGTATTTATTAACGCCGTTTGGCCTCCTTAGATCTACATTACATGTGAATTATCGCCGTAGCGAGTAGTATGAAAGGATGAAGGTCCGCAGATGGGTAAAACACAGGACTTTCACCCGGGAGAGCCGGGATCACGTCCTGCGTGTGGCGTTTATCAACTGTTTTTTTTTTTAAATAAAGCCTTTCCCAGTGTTTTTTTCCTAAACCCAACCGTTTTTTTTCACACGCGTGTTCTCACGATAGCACGACGCGTTCTCGCAATAACACGTGTTGTATGTATGTTTACATCCGCTGTATACAGCGTAGACATACACATGGATAGCTCAAAATGCGTACAGATAACACGCCATTTGGCTTTAGGAAAGTGGCGTGTATGTTTACGCAAAGTCATGATGCCATGTTGTAATGAGATAGAAATAGAGGAACAAACGTGAAGATGGAACGTTTTATGTGGATGGCGTTGAAGCAGACAGTCATGTTGATTGTGTGAATCTACAAGCCACTGAAAAGGATGAAGGATTTGTCACGATGCATATAAACGGCAAGCCCACTGAGATGAAAGTGGACACAGGATCAAAAAGCAATGTGATGTCACTTGACACTTGAGCGAAGGCCTAAAAGCAGACCAGTCTAAAACTGCAGCAATCAATGACATGCCAGTCCCCACAGATGTGACCTCACTACAACGCTTCCTGGGCATGGTCAACAATGGTCGACTACCTTAGCAAGTACATCCCAAATCTCAGCGACATCGCAGCGCCCCTTAGGAAACTCACCCGCAAAGAGACAGCATGGTGCTGGTTTCAACAGCATCAAAGAGGCTTTCAAGCTTTCAAATCATGCCTGTCCAGCCCACCAGTACTGGCATACTACAATGTCAAAGACCCAGATACACTGACTTGTGACGCGTCATATTATGGACTAGGAGCAGCATGCTTACAGAACGGCAAACCAGTAGCCTTCGTGTTGCGTGCTCTCACAGACACTGAGACGCGATATGTCCAGATAGAAAAGGAGCTTCTGGCTGTTGTGTTTGCCTGCACAAAATTAAAAGATTATGTCTACGGAAAGCCCACAATCGTGGAAACCGACCACCAGCACTTAGTGACCATCATGAAAAAGCCCATCTATGCCGCTCCTGCCCGTCTCCAGAGAATGTTGCTTCGCCTGCAAAGCTACGACATCAGCCTGGTCTACAAAAAGGGCAAGTACATGTTCCTGGCAGACACCCTCTCAAGAACTCCCAGCTCACAATTCAATTCAATTTTATTTATAGTATCAAATCATAACAAGAGTTATCTCGAGACACTTTACATAGAGTACGTCTAGACCACACTCTGTAATTTACAAAGCCCCAACAATTACAGTAATTCCCCAACAGTAAAAAAGTTAATTGAGTGTTTCCTAATAATATTGCCTAGAGGAAGCATATATATATATATATATATATATATATATATATATATATATATATATATATATATATAAGGAGAATAGAATTGGTCCAAGCACTGAGCCTTGAGGAATGCCATGGCTAACTTTAGCATATTTGGAGGGTTTGTTGTTAATATTAACAAATTGGGATCGCTCAGAGGAATAGGACTTAAACCAGCTTAGTGCGAGTCCTTTAATGCCAACTAAATGTTCCAGTCTCTGTAACAGGATGGTATGGTCAATAGTGTCGAATGCAGCACTAAGATCCAATAAGACAAGTATGGAAACAAGTCCTTTGTCAGCAGCAGTTAGAAGGTCGGCTTAGCTGAAGAGACCCTTAACATTAATTGTTGAAGGTCTAGTGGAAAAAAAGCAGTCTAAGTATGTATCAGGTCTTATCGTTCTTCCAGCCCTCCTGTGCCCAATGGTGAGCCGTTACAAGCTGTGGGCAAAAGGTGATGAATTTTATCTCTAATTGTTATAATTTTATCATTAAAGAAGGTCATGAAGTCATCACTGCTCAGAGCTATAGGAATAGATGGCTCAACAGAGCTGTGACTGTCAGTCAGCCTGGCTACAGTGCTGAAAAGAAACCTTGGGTTGTTCTTATTTTCTTCTATTAGTTTTGAGTAATAGTCTGATCTGGCATTTCTGAGGTCCTTTAATTTTTCAGACTATCTTGCCAATCTACACGAGATTCTTTCAGTTTGGTGGAACGCCATTTACTTTCAAGTTTTCGTGAGATTTGTTTTAATTTACGAGTTTGGGAGTTTTACCAAGGTGCTAGTTTCCTTTGCATCGCCATCTTCTTTTTGATAGGAGCAACCGAGTCTAAAGTAGTCTGTAGGCAGGCCGTAGCAGCGTC